>NW_006921673.1:4886388-4918395 GCF_000298275.1 Orycteropus afer afer | reverse complement strand
TAGGATTGCCCAACCTTCCTTCCGAGGAGTGGCTGGTGAGTTTGAAACCACCAGCCTTCTGGTTAGCAGTCAAGTGCCTTAGGCACTATGCTACCAGAGCTCCTTGAGAGTCCCTTATAGAAGGAAAAAAAAAAATAATAAAGTCATTTCCCATGGGGTTAATGTGAGGGTTAATTAAGGTGATGTTGCTGAGCTTGTTTTATAAATTGTAAAGCACTATGAAAGCTAATTTGCTCTGTAAACTTTCACCCAAACCACAATAAAATGTTTAAAAAGAAAATACTATGTGTTATTATTATTTGGTATTTATTAATAGCAAGAACAATCCACATTTACTGAAAACTCATTTTGAGGTAAGCCTGTACTTCAAGTCCACTGCTTGCCCATGTTGACTTTACACAACTTAGAAAGAGAAAGGTCATTTCATGTAACATATTCATTCTTCATTTAGTATATTATTACACAATCTGTATAAACACCAAAGGGCAGCAGCTCTTGCTGAAGTTATAACTGCTGACATGCTCACACACACCCCACCTGCCAGAGCACAACAGCTGTGAGTAGCTCTCGTATCGAGTGCCCCAACAGTGTAGACTAGAGGAGGGGCAGGCATCGGGCCTCTGAATGTAGCAGCCCACCAAATGAAACAATCTCAACAATCACCTAAAACAGAATTGGGTAGGGGCACAACCTCACAAATATCTGTCTGCCAATCAGCATATGTACTCCCTCAAGTATGAGAGGAAGAGCATCAAAAATATTTCAGAGCCTCTTTCATAGCTTTTATGGAACGTCATCCAAAATTGAGTAAAAATGTTATCACCCAGACTTTCCAATATGGCTGGCTGCACCCAGCTAGAGGTTAGCTGTGTTGGATGGTCTAAGGTATCTTCACTTACATGCCTGGCAGTTGATGTTGCCTGTTGGCAGCAGTAGATACATTTTTCCTCTATGAGGTTTCTCATTATTCAATGGGCTAAATCAATTTCCTTTCTGGTAGGCTCAGAGAAGCATTCAAGAAAGTAATGGCAGAAGCTACATGGCTTTTGAAGGTCCAGGCCCCAGAACTTACACTACACCATGTCTGTGACATTCTTAGTCAAAGCCTGTCTGTAGACTCTACCTCTTGATGTCATGAGACATAATACACCATATTTAATTTGTCCTACCTGTGTAGAGAGGCCTTGCTTTACGTACAGCAATGCCATGAGCCTATTGTAATGCCATCAGTTTCAGCTATCACTTCACTCATATTTTACATAAGGGAACTGAGATTTATGCTTAAGACCATAGTTTGTGTGGTAGATCTAGGTTTGAACCCAGTTGAGTCTGACACCAACTATTGACTCTAGAGATTTAAATAAGGACCTTGCTCACTGTGAACAAAGCTTGTATGGGAATTGCTCTCTTCTCCATCCCTCACTATGTCAGAACTCTAACAAATTGTTTCCTTTAAGCATTTTTTTTTAATAATTCAGCTTCCCCTTTGAAAGATTTTAATGTCCTATCCCACCAGCCACTCCTCGGAAGGAAGGTTGGGCAATCCTACTTCCGTAGTGATACTGCCTCGGAAACCCAAGGAGGGGTCGCTATGAGTCGGGAGCGACTCGACAGCAAATAACAACAACAACAACAATCCTTTGTTCTAAGTCTTCCCTTCCCCCTTAGATCTGCTCTCCTCTTGTAGAAATGGATTATAATTCTAGCCACATTCAATCACAGAATCCTGATGTAAACTTTCAAGAAGGCATGAATGCTTCCTAACTACCTGGAGAGTTCATTTAATTTTTTGAGCTGCAGAGGTTCTGTAGATTAGCCTGGGCCTTTATTTTTCCAGTCTGTCATTTTGATATTTGATGTAATTTTTTATTGTAAAGGAAGAGTTTATACAAAGTGTTATTTTAAATGTTAGGAGAAGGACCATACGGAGAACATATCACAAACTTTATGGAGAAATAGAAAGGGCAGTAAACAAAAATTAAATAACTAGCTATTTGGACTTGGCCAAGTCCTTTCACTAGTCTGGGCCTCAATTTTCTCATCTCTTAAATGTGAGAATGAAGCTGAAACCCCTTGCAGCTTCTCTGGTTCTAGCATATTTTACTCTAGTGCCAGAGCATAGTTTCATCACATCCTTTTCACATTTTTATTCCAAAGCAGATTGACATCATGTTAAATTAAATTGACTCATGTAACTCATGTAAACAATTGTGGCTATTGCCAAAATTTGCTAACAAACAGAAAACAGGTTTCAAATCCTTTGCTTTAATGCTCTGGGCATATTTCTGATGTGTTGAAAAACTGCAAGGGGTTTCTGTATGCTGCTCTTTATTTGACTCATTATATCACACCAAAAATATCTCATGCAGCCTCTTTCATGCCTTTTCTGGAACATCATTCAAAGTTGAGCAAAAATATTTGAACAAGATGTCTTGGTATTAAAAAAAAAAAAAAAAAACCTGTGTTAGAGAAGAAAGCAAATGCATAAACTAGATGTTAATCTTTCTGTTTGATAAACCAAAGCATGTTGATAAGCTCCTGCCAAATAGTTGAGATGTATTATAAATGAACATAACTTTTGTTGGACAGCATGCTGACTGAGCTGTAGCATATAGCTTGAAGGCATTTATAACTAAATAGAGATACCATCCAATATAGAGTTCTCAGGAAAAACCACTATTGAAATTGTGAAACATTTTGGAAAACAAGAGTTTTAAACTATTCTCTTCTTAGTAGATCTGATTACTTTCATGTGTTCTGATTTCATAGCAAGCACTGATCCACTTGACATTTGGGAAGGAAGTGTCTTAAACAAACTATTTGTGGCATCCTTGAAAATATTTATGGATTGTTATGCATTATGGAAAATCTTGGTGTCATTCTAAACTGAAGCTTGTATCCATTGAGTTTCCTATGATTAAAAAATAATAATCTTGAGCAAGGAAATAAGCTCAGCCCTTAAAAATGCACTTCATACAGACTGATAACCACTTGACCAGTACTAAAAGTCCTGCCATGGGACAGTTTAACCTAACGCACAGTGGGATCCACAACTCCGGTCTATTTTTATTCTTACTAAATGCTTCGCTCTGGTAGTGTAGTGCCTAAGGCACTTGACTGCTAACCAGAAGGCTAATGGTTCAAACCCACCAGCCACTCCTCAGAAGGAAGGTTGGACAATCTACTTCCGTAGTGATACTGCCTCGGAAACCCAAGGAGGGGTCGCTATGAGTCGGGTCCAACTCTACAGCACATAACAACAACACAACAACAAGTGCTTCGTAGGATTCTTGTGAACTCAGTACTCCCACTCTCTTTGCAAGTGACTTGATGCTGAAGTCAGCTCAGATGGCCAGAAACAAGTTTTCCCTGTCCTAACCTCGTTCCCACACAAAAGCCACTATCGCATATCTTGGGATAGGAAAAGGGGAGAGTATAAGATGTATTTCTTCGCTAGAATTTTTTCTCACCTTATCAGTTAGATAGCCCTGTTTCCACTTGTTTATTCTCTAATGTCTGCCACAGTCTCTTCAAATTCTCCTGTCTTCCTCTCTCTCCTAACATCCTTCCACTAATAACTCAGGCACTGTCACTGTTTTTCCTTTACTTGATTATGCCAACCTGGTTACATGGAAAGATAAACTTCTTCCATCTTCAATTGGGAAAAGTAGAGAAAAACTCTGATTGAGACAGAAGAAGGAGATCAAGACACACACAGCTCTTGCCTCAGTGAACCTACCAGTCATACCTCTCTAATTGCATTTTAGTCTTCTCTCACTCGATTTATGTTGAAAATAAAGTGTTCTCCCATGTAAGGGCATGGTATGGAAGTTTCTCTGAGTCTTTAAGAAAGATAATATAGGCTGTAAAAATATGTTTTTAAAAAATTGTGTTTTCCCTTGAAAAACTTGTCATGTGTACAGGGCCCAGGGCAAGTACTCAGAGATCAAAGGAAAAGAGTTGTCTGGGTACAGCATATGATTGAGACAAGAAATCCTCTGGAGCCAGTCATCAGCCTATGGTCAAGCCTTGAGGAATTTAGGGGATAGGCAGGACAGATTCCCTTTTCCACCCCTTCACTAGGAGAAAAAACTAAGCCAGGGCAAAGCTTGGCAGTAGCCTTGAATAATGGACAACACATTTCTTCAGTAGACAGGTATAACATTAAGCTCCCTGACTTACACAGTGAGTGCCCTGGCCAACTCCCAGACTTCAAGCAGTGGATACAGCAGTCAGTCCTGGGGAAACTGATCATCTGGATTTCAACAGGATCACTGTGGCAGTCACAGCAACAGCAACCCCAAACAAGGACTCCTCAGTAGACTGAGCCAGATCTCAGGTTTTCTCTTCTGAGCTTGGTAATCAGGATGGACTCTTTGGTCTGAGCAATCATTACTGTGCTTCTTTGAATTGTCAGGTGAAACTCTAGAGAGGAAGAAATGGCAGACCCTTGGTTGCAAGGGACTGGGTCTGAGAGGCATTGAATTGGAATGCATAAAATTTATGTCCAAAACTTGGGAAGCAAAGATTATTGATTTTACATTTGTGAATTTTTGATTATTCAGCTTCCATTCCTTTTCTATCTGTATACTGATCTCTTTTAAGAAATTACTTCTTCTCCATTAGACACAATCTTGTGGGACAATAATCATGCAACATGCCCTCCCCTAGCCAAGAGACCAACACAAGACAAAAATTGAGGCAACTTGATGCTCCTTCTCAGTATTTAAATCTGAACACAAGGTCAGAGGGACTGGAAGTGAATAGAATTTCACCCCAATCTCATGGACCACTCCTACTGGGCCCCTGGAGTGTCCTGCACTTTGCTTCTGGAGTTTCTCTATTTCTTGCCATGTCCCATCTTAATCTCCTAGGCTCCTGAAAACATTGTACACCTCTCATATCCTGCCAGTAAATTCCCTCTAGCTTTAGCTAGCCAAGATTCATTTCTATGACTTCTAATCAAAGACATCTAAGATACACCAATGTTTATACACTGACTGACAGTTTACAAAGCATTTTGCATTTAGTACCCCATTCCATTCCTATATTACTCTAACATTAGTAGGCCGGATATTATTATACTCATTTTGCATCTGAAAAAACTAAAACTCAGAAAACTTAAATAACTTGTCCGAGCTCTCACAGCAAGAAAGTGGCCAAGCCCAGGTTTTTCTGGCTTCATATCCAATGTTCTTTCCATTGTACTACAATGAGGTGTGAGTCCCTCATCTGATCCCCATAAAATAGCAAAAGGAAGACAAGTTAATTGGAAACACCCACACTCCTTTGCTAACTTTCATGTGACTAATCTTGGGCCACTTTTTAAATTTCTAACTTAATGCATAGGAATCTAGATATAAAAACATCTTTTAATACACTGCAGCAACAGTAATGGAGTCAGACCACAACAAGTAACATATTTACATTTTTAAAATAGTGGTAAATTAGCTTTGATGCCACCTATAATTGTTGTCTTTTAAAGGAGAGATACTTAAGCCCAACATCATTGTGTAAAAGGAAATGGCTTCCTTGAAACAATCATACATTTCCATTCTTCCCAAAGAGTCTCTGGATGGTACAAACAGTTAGCTTGCTCTGCTGCTAACTGAAAGGTTAGAGGTTCAAGTCCACCCTGAGGTGCCTCAGAAGAATAGCCTGAGGATCTACTTCCAAAAAAGTAAGCAATTGAAAATAGGTCCTGGGGACCCTAGCCTCCATAACCTGGAGAACAGAAGAACTAGATGATGCCAAGCTACCGCCGCTGACTGCTCTGCAAGGGATCATGATAGGAGGTCCCAGAGAGAGTGGGAGGAAAATGAGGAACAAATCTCAAAATCATAAAAAGGCCTGGCCTTTTTATGATTTACTAGTCTGATGAAGACTGGTGGAACCTCCAAGATTATAGCCCTTAGGCACCCTTCAAGCCAGAAATGGATTCCAACTCCCATGGGTCAACTTTCAACAAAATGATTTTGTTGTTCTTAGGTGCCGTCGAGTCAGCTCCAACTCATAGCAACCCTGTGTACAACAGAATGAAACACTGCCAGGTCCCGCACCATCCTCACCATCTTGGCTGTGCTTGAGCTCATCATTGTAGCCACTATGTCAATCCCTCTTTTTAAAGGTCTTCCTCTTTTTTGCTGACCCTCTACTTTACCAAGCATATCTTTCTCCAGGGAAAATATTGTCCATCTGACAATATGAGCAAAGTATGTGAGATGAAGTCTGGTCATTCTTGCATCCAAAGAGCATTCTGGCTCACTTCTTCCAGGACAGATTTGTTTGTTCTTCTGGCAGTACATGGTATTTTTTATGTTCTTCACTGACACCACAATTCAAAGGCATCAATTCTTCTTTAGTCTTCTTGTTCATTGTCCAGATTTCACATCCATATGGGGTGATTTAAAAAAAAAAAAAAATGGCTTCAGTTAGGCACACCTTAGTCTTCAAAGTGACATCTTTGCTTCTTAACACTTTAAAGAGGTCTTTTGCAGCAGCTTTTCCCAGTGCAATACTCTTCTGATTTCTTGACTGCTACTTCTATGGATGCTGATCATGGATCAAGACAAAATGAAATCCCTGACAACTTCAATCTTTACTCCATTTATAAGGAGCTGTTGCATAATTGTCCAGCTGTGGGAATAAGTAGGCTTATAAAGTGAGCAATAATGGTAGGAAGGTATGCACTCATTAGAACAATCAACCATACAAGAAGAAAAGGGCAGCATTTGCCCAGGGATCAAACTAAGAAGTCAGGAAGGGACAGGAAAGAAGGACGAAGGGAAATGGTAAGCACAGGAAGGAGGCAGGCAGAGTACTGTTACATTGTGGGGATTGCAATGGATGTCACGAAACAAAATGTGTATGAATTGTTGAATGGAAAACCAATTTGCTTCTGTAAATGTTCACCCAAATCACAATTTTTTTTAAAAATGAAATATGCTAAAAATAAATAAATAAAATGATAACAAAGTATTTCAATGGAAAAAAGGATAATCTCTTCAACAAAGGATATTGCCACACAGCACATATAAGAATGAACTCTGATTGGATAATAGATATAAATGTGAAAGTTAAACTATTAAACTTATAGAAAAAAAGCACAGGAGAACAATTTGTTCACCTTGGAGTGGGAAATAATTTCTTAGGACACAGAAAACAAATAAAACCATAAATGGAAAACATTGATAAATTGGATTTCATCAAAATTAAAAACTTACATTCTTTGAAAGACATTTTTAAGAAAATTAGAAGGCAAGACATAAACTAGGAGAAAATATTCACAACCCATATATATCTGACAAGGATTTGTATCCAGAATATCTAAAGAACTCTCACAACTCAATCATAAAGGAACAAACCAACCAAGTTTTAAAAATGAGCAAAATATTTGAACAGACCAGGAATTGAACTCTAGGCATTTATCTGAGAGAAAGAATATGCCCATACAATGACTTATACATGAATGTACATAGCAGTTCTATTAATAATAGTCAAATAACAGACACAATCCAAGTGTCAATCAACAAGGAATGGATAAGCAAACTATGGTACAACCATACCATGAAATACTATCAGTAGTGAAAAGAAATGAACTCTTGATGTCTGAACCACAAATACATTAGGCTGAGTGAAAATAGCCAGACACAAAAAGTACATTCTATATAATTCCATTTGTATGAAATTCTAGAACGTATTGGCAGAACGGAGATCAGTGTTTGCCTAGAGCTGAGGGTGGTTAACTAAAAAAAGAGAGGAGGGAACTTCTTAGTGGGGAAGGAAATGCTTATATCTTGATTGTGCTGGTGGTTACTGGTTACATTGTTATTTGTCAAAATTCATCAAGCTGTATGCTTTAAATGTTGTTGTGGTTAGGTGCAGTTGAATAGCTTCCTACTCTTAGCCACCCTATGTACAACAGAACAAAACATGGACTGCTAGTGTGCCATCTTCACAATCCTTTATACTTGAGCCCATTATTGTAGCCGTGTGTCAATCCATAACGTTGAGGGTCTTCCTCTTTTTTGCTGACCCTCCACTTTACTAAGCATTGCTCCTTCTGACAGCGAGACCAAAGTAGGTGAGATGAAGTCTGGCCATTCTCGCTTCCAAGGAGCATCCTGGTTGAACTCCTTCCAGGACAGATTTGTTCATTTTTCTGGCAGCCCATTGTATTTTTAGTATTCTGCACCAACACTACAGTTCACTATTCTTCTTTGGACTTTCTTATTCATTGCCCAGCTTTCACATGATTATGATTTGATTAAAAATGTCACAGCTTGGGTTAGTCACATCTTAGTCTTCAAAGTGACATCCTTACTCTAACACTTTAAAGAAGGCTTCTGCAGCAGATTTGCCCAGTGCAATATGACATCTAATTTCTTGACTGCTGCTTCTATGGGTGTTGATTGTGGATCCAAGTAAAATTAAATCTTTGACAACTTCAAGCTTTTCTTCATTTATCATGATGCTGCTTATTGGTCCAGTTGTGAGGATTTTCATTTTCTTTTTGTTGAGGTGTGCAGACTGGAGTCTTTAATCTTCATCAGGAAGTGCTTCAAGTTATCTTCATTTCAGCAAGCAAGGTTGTGTCATCTGCACATTGTAGGTTGTTGATAAGTCTTCCTCCAACCCTGACACCATGTTCTTCTTCATATAGTCCAGCTTCTTGGACTTTTTTGCTCAGTATACAGATTAAATAACTAAGGAGAAAGGATACAACCCTGCCACAATCCCTTCCTGATTTTCAACCATGCACTATCTCCTTGTTCTGTTCAAATGGCAGCCTGCTCATTTATATACAGGTTGCTCATGAGCAAAATTAAGTGTTTTGGAGTTCCCACTCTTCATAATGTCATCCATAATTTGTTATAATCCACACAGTCAAATTCTTTGCATAGTCAATAAAACACAAGTAAACATTTTTCCATTATTCCTAGCTTTCAACCAAGAGCCATCTGACATCAGCAAGGGTATCTCTTATTCTGTGGCCTCTTCTGGAGGACTTGCATTTCTGGGAGTTCCCAGTCCATATACCACTGCTACCGTTTTTGAATTATCCTCAGCAAAATTATACTTGCATATGATATTAATGATACAGTTTGATAATTTCCACATTCTGTGGGATCATCTTTCTTTGCAATGGGCACAAATAAGGAACTCTTCCAGTTAGTTGGTCAACTAGCTGTCTTCCTAATTACTTGACATAAATGAGTAAGCACCTCCAGAGCTGCATCCATTTGTTGAAACATCTCAACAGGTAATCTGTCTATTCCTGGAGCCTAGTTTTTTGCCAATTCCTTCATGCAGCTTTGACTTCTTCCTTCAATATAATTGTTCTTGATCTTTTGCCACCTCCTGAAATAGTTGAACATTGACCTGCTCTTTTTTTTTTTGCACTGACTCTGTGTATTCCTTCCGTCTTCTTTTGATACTTCCTGCATCATTCAGTATTTGCTCATAGAATCCTTCAGGGTTACAACAAGAGGCTTGAATTTTTTCTTCAGTTCTTGCAGCAATTCTTCCCTTTTGGTTTTCTAATCCCAGGTCTTCGCACATTTCATTATAATAATTTGCTTTGTTTTCTCAGGCTGCGCTTTGAAATTTTCTGTTCAGCTCTTTTATCTTGTTGGCTTTCATTCACCATAGCTACTTTCCTTTCAAGAGCAAGTTTCAGTCTCTTCTGACATCCATTTTGATCTCTTCTTCCTTTCCTGTCTTTTTCATGAACTTTTGCTTTCTTCATATGTGATGTTCTTGATATCATCCTATAGCTTGTCTGTTTTTTGCTTATTGGTATTCATTGTGTCAACTCTGTTCTTCAGATGGTCTCTAAATTCAGATGGAATATAATCAAAGTTTTATTTTGGCTCTCATGGACTTGTTTTAATTTTCTTCAGCTTCAAGTTGAACTTGCATGGGAGCATTTGATGGTCTGTTCCACAGTCAGCTCCTGGCCTTATTTTGGCTGAAGATATTGAGCTTCCCCATTACTTCTTTCCACAGATGTAGTCTATCCGATTCATATGTATTTTATCCAGTGAGGTCAACATGTATAGCCACCAGTTATGTTATTGAGAAAAGTATTTGCAGTGAACAAGTCGTTGGTCTTGCAAAATTCTATCATGTGATCTCCCACGTCATTTTCTATCACCATGGCCATATTTTCCAATCACCGATGATTCTTCTTTGTTTCCAACTTTCACATTCCAATCAACAGTAATAATCAATACATCTTGATCACATTTTGGTCAATTTCAGACTGTGAAAGTTGGTAAATATATTCAATTTCTTCATCTTTGGCCTTAGTGGTTGGTGTGTAAATTTGAATAATAGTAGTATTAACTGGTCTTCCTTGTAGGGGTATGGATAATATCCTATCACTGGCAGTATTGTACTTCAGGACAGACCCTGAAATATTGTTTTTGGCAGTGAACATAATGCCATTCCTCTTCATTGTGTCATTCCAAGCATACTAGATCATATGGCTGTAATATTCAAAATGACCCAAACCAGTCCATTTCAGGTCACTAATGCCTGGGATATTGATCTTTATGTATTCCTTTTTATTTTGACAATGTCCAATTTTCCTAGATTCATACTTCCTACATTCTATGTCCTGATTATTAATGGATATTTGCAGCTGCTTCTTATCATTTTTGAATGTGCCCCAGAAGCAAATTGAGATCCTAAAGCTTTACTCCATCCACATGATTAAGGTCGATTCTACTTCAAGAAGAAAGCTCTTCCCCAGTCATATTTTGAGTGCATTCCAACCTGAAGTGCTCATCTTCTGACACTGTATCAGACAATGTTTCAGGGCTATTCATCAAGTTTTCCAGTAATATATCAGACAGTCTTTTGCTGTTATTCATAAGGTTTTCACCAGCCAATTTTTTCAGAAGTGTTTAAAATAGGAAATGTCATTTTAAATTATACCTCAGTAAAGTTTTTTTTAAAATAAAATAAAAAGAAAAGAAAAGAAAACTCTGGCCCACATGCGGTCTCCACGAGTCAGAATCCACTCTAGAGCAGTTGGTACTGGTATTTCCTGAAAGAGAAGCTGAATCGAGGGAAACCTGAATATAGGACACACACAGATAATATGTCAATCTGAGAGTTATTCCACTGATTAACGGGAGAAAATTCCAAACATTATTCTTCACCATAGAAAGACTAAATTTAAAGTATCACTGAAATTTAATTGTTCATTGTAAGATTTGTCTTAAGCTAGTAATATTCTTTTGCAATTCAAAAACACCAAATAATTTGCCCTAAGTCACATTTCAGATCATTGGCACTGTTTGGTTCAGAAGGAAAACAGAACTCAAAGCACTGAGAAAGCATAGATGTGAGGCCTCCACCACAGATAACATGATTAACTTAGATTTTGGAGCTTTAAACCTACCATCGTTATTAGACACTTCTCTTGAAACTATTGTTTCTGATAGAAAAGTAAGAAGACTCAGCTCCTGATAATGCATGTTTTACAATCCTTCAGTATTTTTGAATATAGTAGCAGAAATGCTTTATGAACATTCTTGGAATACAAGCAATAAAGAAAAGGAGATGACAGGAACAAGCTCATGAATGTGTTGAATTCATGAAAGCTTTAAACTTTTTCATTTATATATAAAATGCATGCTTGCTAACATCTATTCCAGGACGTTTTATTGTAAAATACAACACTACCTAGATACAATGCATTTTACAAATAATGGCCATTCCATGGCCATATATGGAAAATATGAGCAAAACTTTTCTCCCCAAATCCTTAAGTGGTAAGTTAAGGAACTGTTTTTTTACACTTGAGAAAAAATGTTTCTCTTAAATGTTGTTGTTAGGTGTCATCAAGTCACTTCCTACTCATAGCGACCCCATGCATAGCAAAACGAAACACCACCTGATCCTGCGCCAGCTCCATGATCCTTGCTATACTTGAGCCATTCTCTTAAATAGGTATACTTATATAAATTGAACTACTTGTACTTACTGGTATATATTAACTAACTCCAAAATTTGTTGTCTTGATTTGATTTGATTTGCCGTTTTACTTTTACAAAACTGGTTTATTGAGCCAAGACTAAATTTTTTGTGGCCCTAAAATTGATATAGTCTAATTGACCAGCAAGTGAAACAAATACATGAAGTAAAGCAGAAGAGAATGAAAAGGTTCATAGACATTTCAGTACTCATATAATTATATGAATTCTAATAAGAATGTGTCCAAACAACTATAAAAAGAGATCCATGAATCTGCTCCTTTAATTCCCAGATAAAAGGCATATCTAAAACAGTCTTAAAGTGATGGTTGTACAGCACCAAGTTCAATGTTAGGAGTATACGTTAAACCTGATGATGTATCTTAACTCTGCCTTGTTTTAGAAAGTTTTCTTCTTCTATCTCAGTGACTCATTAATACTGTGATAGTTATTTTTTCTGTAAATTGCTCCCTGATATGGGACAAGCAAGGCAAATCCCTGGTCAATATTTCTGTGCGTGGCAAGTTCTCTTAAAATATAAGTCAAGTAAGTATTTTGGAAAATCAAAAGACGAATTTGTAGGGTGTGTTTTTTGGGGGTGTAGAGATGGCTGTAGTGTTAATAAACCATATTTTTCCTTGCAAGTTCTCTTCTGAAATAAAAATGTTGTTATAAAGACTAGATTGTTTTGCAGTCTTGTCACTTTCTCTTGATCTCAGGTTTTTAAAAAAAAAAAAAAAAGTTTTACACATAATTACTTACATAAACATCTTCTCTGTGTAATTGTATTCTACTTTATTTGGGGGCAAAGAGAAAGAGTTAGTGTTCACAACTTGCTTGCGTCCTTTGACCTTTTCCTTAGTTCTCTGCTTACATCTACAAATCTGACAGGCTCTATCACAGACACTGAAATGGATAAAATGATACTGTCTATGAAGGTCTGGGTGATTACTAGAGAATTGGGAACTGGAGACAAGGGGCCAGAAGGCTGAATCTCAGAAATAACATTTCCCATTTATCTGAAGAGAATATTATGAAAGTTCCTGAGTTATTTGTCTATATAAATAACGTTACCACCCACCTGGCATTTTCTTGAAGAGGCAGATCTCTGTTAGCCTCTCTCTCGCCTCCACACAGAACAAATTTAAGTCCCTCTGCAAGTCACCTTGAGATGTTATATATTCTATTTATGCCAAAACTCCCAGTGCTGAAAAGAGAAAGAAAGTCTTAAGATCATTTGTTTTTGACCCCTTCCCTAAATATTCTTTTTTCCCAGATTCATCGCCCACCTACTTACTCTTAACCCACTTAACAGGCTTGGCTTTAAATACATTTGGACAGTATTACAAATGCAAATACACCCTCAAAGGATGAAAACCACTGATAACTTTCAAATGAATACTTCAGAGATTGGGGAAAAAGTGCCTGATAAAGTTGTTCTAATGAGCCAAGGAAACTAGAGCCAGCTCTGACCAGAAAACTATTTATTATGCAAGAAAGATACCTCTGAGCAGATCAACACACCATCCTCTACTTCCCTATCACACACGTACAAACATACATCAAGTTCTCACACACACACAAAAAAAAAAAAAAAAAACCTGCCACTGAATCAATTCCAACTCATAGCAATCATATAGGATAGAACAGAACTTCCTCATAGGGTCTCCAAGTTGTAAATGTTTACAGAAGCAGCCTGCCACATCTTTCTGCCTCAAGACAGTAGGTTTGAACCATTGACATTTTAGTTAACAGCTGAAAAGTTGAACAGCCACTAGGGCTCCCAAGGCCTTTCAAATAAGCAAATTAAGTAAACTCTCCAAAGGTAGAAACATATGAGTCCCCACCACTTGTCTATCAGTTTGCCATACTGTTGTGGCTTGCATGTTGCTGTGATACTGGAAGCTATGCCACTGGTATTTCAAATACCAACAGGGTCACTCCATGGTGGGCCAGTTTCAGCAGAGCTTCCAGACTAAGAAAGACTGGGAAAATGGGTGGGCTATGGACTTCTGAAAAAGTGGCCACTGAAAAACGTATGAATAGCAGTGAAACATTGTCTACATACCACCAGACGATGAACCTCTCAGGTTCAAAGGCAACCAAAATGCAACTTCAGAAGAGATATCTCCTCAAACTAGAGTTGATCTTAATGATGACCTTCTCAAAATGAGAATAAACAGCTGTAAACATTCATTAATAATACGTGGAATGTACAAATAATATTTGAAATGTGGAATGTACAAAGTATGAATCTAAGAAAATTGAAAGTTTTCAAAACTGAAATGGAATGCATAAATATCAAGATCCCAGGCATTTGCTAGCTGAAATGGGCTGATACTGGCCAATTTGAAATAGACAATCATATAATCTACTGTGCTGGGAATGACAAATTGAAGAGGAATGGCATCACATTCATCATCAAAAAGAACATTTCAAGTTCCATCCTGAAGTGCAGTGCTGTCAATGATAGGGTAATATCCGTATTCCTACAAGAAAGACAAATTAATATTAATATTACTCAAATTTACGCACCAACCACTAAAGCCAAAGATGAAAAGATAGATTTTTACCAACTTCTGCAGTCTGAAATTGACCAAACATGCAATCAAGATGTATTAATAATTATTGGTGATTGGAATGCAAAAGTTGGAAACAAAGTAGAAGCATCAGTGCTTGGAAAATATGACCTTGGTGATAGAAATGACACCAGAGACCACATAATAGAATTTTGCATGACCAATGACTTATTCATTGCAAATACTTTTTTTCAACAACATAAATGGTAACTATACACATGGACTCCTCCAGATGGAATACATATAATTCAAATCAACTACCTCTGTGGAGAGAGATGATGGAGAAACTGATACCATCAGTCAAACAAGGCCAGAAACTACCTGTGGAACAGATCATCAATTATTCACATGCAAGATAAAGTTTAAACTAAAGAAAATTAAAACAAATCCACAGGGGCAAAAATGTGACTTTGCCTATATCACACCTGAATCTAGAGACCATCTCAATAATAGATTTGATGCACTGAACACCAATGACTAAAGACCAGACAAGTTGCAGGATGACATTAAGAACATCATATATGAAGAAAGCAAAAGGTCATTAGAAAGACAGGAAAGAAAGAAAAGACCAAAGTGGATCTAAGAAAAGACTCTGAAACTTGCTCTTGAATGTAGAGTAGCTAAAGAGAATGGAAAAAATGATGAAATAAAGGAGCTAAACAGATTTCAAAGGGTTGCTTGAGCATGATTACTAGAGCATGATACATTGTAGTGAAGGTTTTTGGTTGTGCTATATCCATTATTAGGACCTCTGGTTGTACAGTGCCTAAGGCATTTGATTACTAACCAGAAAGCTGGCAGTTCAAACCCACCAGCAGCTCCACAAAAGGAAGATGGGGCAGTCAACTTCTGTATATTTTTATCTCCTAGGAAACTCAATGGTGGTCCCTATGGGTCTGAATCCACTGGATGGCAGTGGGCTTGGTTTGGTTTTTATGCATGTGAGAGATGGACAATGAATAAGGAAGACCGAAGAAGAATCGATGCATTTGAATTGTGGTATTAGCAAACAAAACTGAAAATACCAGAAGATAAAACAAATTTATTTTGGAAAAAGTATAGCCAGAATGCTTCTTAGAAGTGAGAATGGCCAAACATACTTTGATCATGTTAGAAGGAACCAGTCCCTGGAGAAAGATATATTTCTTGGTAAAATAGAGGGTCAGTGAAAAAGGGGAACACCCTCAATGAGATGGACTGACCCAGTGGCTGTAAAAATGGGCTCAAGCATACCAAGGATTGTGAGGGTGGGGCAGGACTGGGCAGGTAGTGATTCGTTCTGTAGTACACAGGGTCACCATGAGGCGGAACCAACTCAGTGGCACCTAACAAGAACAACAACAACAAAGTGGAAACAGAGTCCTGGTAGTTAAGTGTTTGGCTGCTAACACAAAGGTCACCATTTCATGCCCTCCAACCACTCTGTGGGAGGATACAGCATTCTGCATCTGCACAAATTTACAGCCTTAGAAAATTATGGAGCAGTTCTGCTCTGTCCTATAGTGTCACTGTGAGTCAGAATCAACTCGACAGCAATGGGTTAGGCAAGGTTTATCTAAGTCCCCTGTTCACTTTACACTCCACAATGGCTGCAACTCTGAGCTTACCTAACGTTAAAAAGTGTATGTATGCCTTATATTTGTTTCATACTCCTAAAAAAAAAAACAACTCACTGCCATTGATTCATTTCTGACTCACGGTGACCCACATTCGTTTGTGAGGCTGTAAATCTTTATGGAAGTAGATTGTCCAGTCTGCCTTCATGGAACAGCTGGTAGGTTTGAACCACTGACCTTCCAGTTACCAGTCAAGTGCCATATCCACTATGACACCAGAGCTCCTTGTTATACTCCTAAAGCCAAACCAAACCCACTGCCGTGGAGTCGGATCCAACTCATAGTGACCCCTCCTTGGCTTTTGAAGGTGATATCACTATGGAAGTAGATTGCCCAACCTTCTTTCCAAGGAGTGGCCGGTAGGTTTGAACCACCAGCCTTCTGGTTAACAGTCAGATGCCCTAGGCACTATGCCAAGATCTCTGTAAATGCTATACTAACCACCCAAATTATACAAACAAAAAATATTTTATCCCTAGTCCTTTCTAGTTTACTCTGTGTGTGTGATGTTATTTAAGGAACCAAAGTATGAAGAATTTTCACGCTTTTCAGAAATAAGAATGTTTCATGCTATCTTTGTTTTGGATTCTGCAAAAAATATATGAATTAATTCCAGATGGTTGGGTTTTCACTCTCATATAACTGTAAGGTAATGCCTCTATGGATTCTTCAGCATGTGGAATCATGGAAGAAGTCCAGGGGGAAAACAAAGGGCAAGGTATATGAACCTTGACTCCTGAATGAACCAAGGTGCCTGGAGTTGCTGACATCCAGCAATGGAGAGTTGAAGAATGATATTTCTCAGGTAATTATGATCTCAGCCTGTTCTAATGGAGCAATAATAGTTTGGCAGATCCTGTGGGTGGTGTGCATTTCAGAGCCCTCACAAATTCCAGGAAAAGAAAGTTATTCTTTTACCTCAGGAAAAAAAGAATAATTGACCTACTGGGACAATGGAGAAAATTGACTACAGTTCCTTTGGCACTAGAATCTCTTGTCATCTAGAAAATTGTGATCGGATTACAGAGAGGATTAGCATAATTTAGTGGCAAGAAAACTTGTAACCATTTATCTTCTGGACAAATGGCTACTGAGTCATATTTCTTCAATTTTTTCCTTTCTACCTGCTTCAGTGTGGGGGGAGGGGCAGGAAAGAGGACCAAAGGAGTATGATTCAACTCTAAAACACTAAAATTACAACACTACCTGGCACAGTAAATGTCCCATACAGCTATATCAGAAACACAAAGTAGAAAATGAAACTATTCACTGTGTCTGTAGATTCCTTATAGCTAAGGGTGGCCATTTTGAATAATTATGATTCTACACACTAAACTAAGTTGATAAACTATCTTAGGATTTTTGTGAGTTTTTACTTTAAAAAAAAAACTACAAAAATCATACTCATCGTGTGTGTGTGTGTGTGTGTGTGTGTGTGTATCAAATAGTACCAAAGCAGTCCTGAACTTGAAAGAAAATAAAAATGCCTTGAGACCCATTTCTTCCTACCCTGAGGCCTTGCTTCCTTAAGGCAACCATCTTAATCTTAACCTTACTGTTTTCAGTTTGTTGTTGTTAGGTGCCCTTGGGTCAGTTCTGACTCACAGCAACACTATGTACAACAGAACAAAGCACCGCCCAGTCCTGCACCATTATCACAATCATTGCTGTGTTTGAGACCATTGTTGCAGCCACTGTGTCAACCTATCTCATGGATGGTCTTCTTCTTTTTCTGCTGACCTTCTGCTTTACTAAGCATGAGATCCTTCGCCAGGAACTGATCACTCCTGGTAACACATCAAAAGTACATAATATGAAGTCTCACCATGTTCATTACCAAGAAATATTCTGCCTGTACTTCCCCCAAGACAGATTTTTTCATTCTGCTGGCAGCCCATGAATATTCAATATTCATCAACAACACCATACATAATACAAAGACATCAACTTTTCTTTGGTCTTCCTTATTCATTGTCCAGCTCTCACATGTGTCAGAGGCTATTGAAAATACCATAGCCTCAGTCAGGCACACCTTAGTCCACAAAGTGACATCTTTGCCCTTTAACCCTTTGAAGAGGTCTTTTGGAGCAGATTTGCTCTATGCATGACGTCATTGATTTCTTGATTGCTGTTTCCATGGGTGTCAATTACGGATCCAAGAGAAATGAAATCCTTGACAACTTCAATCTTTTCTACATTTATCATGAAGTTGCTTATTGATCCAGTTGTGAGGATTTTTGTTTTCTTCATACTGAGGTGCAATCCATGCTGAAGTCTGCAGTCTTTAATCTTCATCAGTAAGTGCTTTAAGTCTCCTTCACTTTTAGTGAGCAAAGTTGTGTCATCTGCATATGGCAGGTTGTTAATGAGTTTTGCTCCAATTCTGCTGCACATTCTTCTTCATATAGTCAAACTTCTTGGATTAATTCCTCAGTGTACAGATGGAATAAAAAATGATTGAAATCATTTAAATAATTTTCCATTGCTTTTGAAACTATTATATTCTATGGAAACATCAAATATATTAAATATAATGACATAAAATATATAAAGTTAACTTGTTGTTGTCAGTTGCCATAGAGTCACTTCTAACTCATGACAACCAACCAATGGTCTTTCAATGCCATAACCTTTCAGAAGCAGATTACCAGGTCTGATTCCTGAGCTATTTCTGGATGGTTGGAGTTGTCACCCTTTTAGCTAGTAGTTGAATGCTTAACCATTTGCACCACCCAGAGAATCCATACAAAGTCATAGAGTGAAATATGCAAATATGAAAACAGACTAATTTTTATGCTAGGCAAATGGGATTTATTGTCTTTCTGCCATGATAATCAAATTTATCTCAAAGTAAACTGTGATTAAAAGTTCTGAGGGAATTTTCAAAGTATATCTTATTTCATGTTATCACAATATCTCCTATTACAGCAGACTATCTTGAGATAATATTCACAAAACTTTTAATAGTATATAGACATTGAAACTGTCATCACATTTTTTGAAAGTGGTTTGGCTTTAGTTCCATACTACATGCCATTGAGGGGTTAGATCTTTTTTGAGCTACTCTCAATCATTTTGGCTAAAATTTGTTTGACAACAGAAAAATCATCTTAATTGCAGGTCACTCACATCTAAACAAAGAAGTCTCTTAGCTAAAGCATCATCCTGACAGTGAGGGTTTTCCTGAACTTCTGGTAGAATCAACCCTCTTTTGTGCCCTCTTTGAACTCTATCCAAGCCATCTGAGCAAATGTTATGCTTTACTATACTCATTTTTCTTTTTCACTTGCCTATCACTTCCATAGGCGCTCTGGTGGTATTGTAGTTAGGTGCTCAGCTACTCACTGAAAGAGTGGTTGTTTGAATACATCAGTTGCTCCATAGGACAAAGATGTGGCAGTCTTCTTCTGTAAAGATTACTGATAGGTGTAGTCAAGTCACTGGGTCAATCCATCTCATTGAGGGCCTTCTCCTTCTCCACTGATTCTCTACTTTACCAAGCATGATATCTTTCTCCAAGGAATAGTTCCTTCTGTCAACCTGACTGAAGAAGGTGAGATGAAGTCTGGACTTTCTTGCTGTTAAGGAGCATTCTGGCTGCACTTGTTCCAAGGCAGATTTGTTTGTTCTTCTGGCAGTCCATATTATTTTCAGTATTCTTCACCAACAGCACAATTCAAAAGCATCAACTCTTCTTTAGTCATCTTTATTCATTGTCCAGCTTTCAAATGCATATGAGGCAACTGAAAATATCATGGCTTGGGTCAGGCCCACTTTAGTCTTCAAAGTGACATTTTTAAAGAGGTCTTTTGCAATAGATTTGTCCAGTAATACAATGTCTGATTTACTGACTGTTGATTCCATGGATGTTGACTATGGATCCAAGTAAAATGAAATCCCTGACAACTTCAATCTTTTCTCTGTTTATCATGATGTTGCTTATTGGTCCAGTTGCGATGATTTTTGTTTTCTTTATGTTGAGGTATAATCCATACTGAAGATTGTAGTATTTGATCTTCATCAGTAAGTGCATCAAGTCATCTTCACTTTCAGCAAGCAAAATTGTGTCATCTGCATGTTGCAGGTTATTAATGAGTCTTCCTCCAATCCTGATGTCACATTCTTTTTCTTTTTCATATAATCTAGGTTCTTGGATTATTTGCTTAGCATACAGATGGAATATGTATGGTGAAATAATACAACCCTGACACACACCCTTTCCAATATTAAATTATGCTATATCCCCTTGTTCTGTTTGAACAAAAGCCTTTTGTTTTATGTACAGGTTCCTCGTGATAACAACTAATTATTCTAGGATTCTCATTTTTGCAAAGTTATGCATAATTTGTTATGATCCATAGAGTTGAACTCTTTCACATAGCCAATAAAACACAGGTAAACATCTTTCTGGTATTCTTTGCATTCAGCTAAGGGCCCATCTGATATCACTAGTGATAGCATTCATTCTATGTTCTCTTCTGAATCCAGCTTGCATTTCTGTTGGTTCCCTGTCAGTATAGTGCTACAACTGTTTTTGAATTATCTTCAGCAAAATTTTACTTGTGTGTGATAATAATATCATTCAACAATTTCCATATTCTATTGGATCACCTTTCTTTGGAATGGGTACAAATATGGATCTCTTCCAGTCATTTGGCCTGGTACTATCTTCCTTATTTCTTAGAATAAGCAAGTAAGAGCCTCCAGCATTCACCCATTTGTTGAAACATCTCGATGAGTATTCCATTAATTCCTGGAGCTTCATTTTTCACTAATTCCTTCAGTGCAACTTGGACTTCTTCCTTCAATACCATTGTTTCTTGATCATATGTCGCCAAGTACTTGGACCTCAATCAATTCTTTTTGATACAGTGACTCTGTGTATTCTTTCCATCTTCCTTTGCTACTTCCTGCATTGTTCAATATTTTGCCCATAAAATTCTTCAACATTGCAACTCAAGGATTGAAATTTTTCTTCAGTTCTTTCAGCTTAAGAAATGCTGAGCATGTCTTCCCTTTGGTTTTCTAACTCCAGGTCTTTACACATTTCATGATAACACTTCACTTTGTCTCCTCAAGTAGCCCTTTGAAATCCTCTGTTCAGCCCTTTTATTTCTGCATTTCTTCCATTCACTCAAGAGCAAGTTTCAGAGACTCTTCTGACATCCATTTTGGTCTCTTCTTCCTTTCCTGTCTTTTTCATGACCATTTGCTTTCTTCATGTCTGATGTTCTTGATGTCACCTGACAACTCGTCTGATCTTTGGTCACTGTTGTTCAGTGTGTCAAATCCATTCTTTAGATGATCTCTAAATTCAGGTGTGATGTAATCAAGGTTGTATTTTGCCTCTCATGGACTTGTTTTAATTGTCTTCAGCTTCAAGTTGAACTTGCATATGAGCATTTGATAGTCTGTTCCACAATCAGCTCCTGGCCTTGTGTTGGCTGAAGGCATTAAGCTTTTCTATCAATTCTTTCCACAGTTGTAGTCATTCTGATTCCTGTGTACTCCATGTGGCAAGGTCCATGTGTATAGCCACTATTTATGGTGTTGAAAACAGGTATTTGCCATGAATAAATTGTCGGTTTGTAAAATTCTGTCATGTGATGTCTGATATTATTTCTATCACCAAGGCCATATTTTCCAAAGACTGATGATGCTTCTTCTTTGTTTTCAACTTTTTCATTCCAATCACCAATAACTGTCAGTACATCTTGATTGCATGTTTGGTCAATTTCAGACAGCAGAAATTGGTAAATATCTTTAATTTATTCACCTTTGACTTCTGTGGTTGATGTGTAAATTTGAATAATACTAAGTTTATGAGTATTATCCTACTACTGACAGCACTGTACTTCAGGATAGATCTTGAAACATTCTTTGTGACAATGAAAGTAACACCTTTCTTCTTCAATTTGTCATTCCCAGCTTAGTAGACCATATGATTATCTGATTAAAAATGGCTACAACTAGTCCATTTCAGTTCACTAATGCCTAGGATATTGATTTTTTTGCCTTCCATTTCATTTTTTACAACTTCCAGTTTTCCTACATTCATACTTTATACATTCCAAGTTCCTATTATTAATGGATGTTTGCAGCTGTTTCTTCACATTTTGAGTTGTGCCCCAACAACAAATGAAGAGCCAGAAATCTCTACTCCATCCACATCATTAAGGTTGACTCTATTTTGGGAAGGTAGCTTTCCCCAGTGATATTTTGAGTGCCTTCCAACTTGTGGGGCTCATCTTGCAGCACTATATCAGACAATGGTTCAGGGCTATTCATGAAGTTTTCCAGTAATATATCTGACAATGTTTCCCTGCTATTTGTGAGGTTTCCAGGGGCCAGTTTTTCAGAGGTGGCTAGCTCTGTCCTTCTTCCCAATCTGTCTTTTCTTGAAGCTCTGCTGAAACCTGTCCACCTTGTGTGACTCTGCTGGTGTTTGAAATACTGGTTACATAGTCTCCAGCCTCACACTAACATGAAAGCCACATAGTACAACAAACTGACAGATGAGTAGTGGTTGTAAATATTACAATCTTGAAAATCCTATAAGGCAGTTCTACTCTGTCTTATAGGGTCACTATGAGTCAGAATCAACTCGATGGCAATGGGTTTGTGTTTTGGATCAGCCCTATATGCAGAGGCAAAGTTAATTCAGTGGTAGAATTTTTGTTCACCAAGTGGGAGACCCAGGTTCAATCATAGTCAATGTATTTTCTGTGCAGCTGCCACATATCTGTCTGTGGAGACTTGAATGTTGTTATGATACTAAACAGGTTTCAGAAGAATTTCCAGCTTAAGAATTTCCAGAAATAAAGACTCCACCATCTACTTCCAAAAATGACCTAATGAAACCCCTATGGATCGCAATAGTCCAATTTGCAATTGATTGTGGGGATCACACAAGACCAGGCAACCATATCATTCCATTGTGCATGTGGTCACTATGAGTTAGGGGCTCATTTGATAGCAACTAGCAACATTATCCCCACATGCCTCTTGAAGGCAGGGCTGCCTTTACATCCCAGTACCACTACCATGTAGACCAAATATATGTTTGCAGAACAAATGAAGACACCTTTCATAAAGAAATTTTATTTAAAACAATTACAAAATATTTCCTTATCAAAACATTAGAAAATTATTACTTTGGACTCTAATCCTTTGTTTGTGACTGAATGAGTATTTACAGTAATGATTATATTGTCCAACAACTCACAGCATGAGATTGCAAGGAATTGAAGAGAAAGCAGAATTTCAGAGCCCATCATTCCCTACTCTTGTCAGCCAGGCATGTCTTGACTTATTTGGTGAATTGGTAGAACAGAATAGTTGCAGGTTTATTTGTGTGGAGTTGAGCTTACTCTGAAAGGAATATGATTCCAAGAGAAAAAGAAACTAGACACTCTACTTTGCCTCCTGGAAAGTTCCCTTAAAAAAGATGATAGGTAAACTTTGGAAAGATTGTTTATCTAAATTTTAAAACATTAGAATCCATGAAAAACTGATCTGAGAGTCCTCTAACGAATGATGAAAGGGAGTGAGCCAATTTTCCTCTCCTGAGGCATTGCCTCAGACCATGGCACAATCCTGGCCCCAAAGTCGGGGCTTCCAATGTGGTATTCCCAGTGATCAGCAATGTCCACCAGGAGGGATTGTGTGCTTGGTGGAGGAGCAGTAGATACCATGGGGTCTGGAGTTGAAGAGTAGCACAAAGTGATGATGTGACTACTGGAAGTTATGGTGCCCAACAGAGCTGTGGTATTGTCAGCTAAAAGCAGCTTATTGTGACCACCTAATAAATGTACCTAGAGGATTCCCAGGAGCTCTGGTAGCATAGTGCCTAAGGCACTTGACTGCTAACCAAAAGGCTGGCGGTTCAAACCTACCAGCCACTCCTCGGAAGGAAGGTGGGGCAATCTACTTCTATAATGATACTGCACCGGAAACCCAAGGAGGGGTCGTTATGAGTCATGTCTGACTCGATGGCACATAACGACAACAACAACAGAAATTGCTAAGAGGTTAAATCCTACAGAATTAGAGGGGTCAGAAGTCAGTGAAATTTGGATTATGTATTCACTCCACCATTACTTATTGAGTACTGACTGCATTCTAGGCATTGTGCTGGGCGTGCATTATTGCTATTAATGTTACTCCATCTGCATATCCAGATGGTATGGCCTGGGAAAACCTTGGTGGCAATAAAATTTAAAGTGGCTACTCACAACAGTATAATATAAAAATAAAATTGGAATGTTAAAATCTGCATATGTAGAAATGCAGATCTAGACAATAGGATGTCAAGTTTTCTCTCATCCAGTTGGCAAAAATTTAAAGCATTAATGTCAGGGGTTAACAATATGGAAGAGAAATTCATACTGTCATAAAATATATGTTTAAAATGTCAAATAGTGCAATCTTTGAAGGAAATTTGACAATATTGAATATAATTAATATAAATTACAATATTAAAACTATACATATATGTTATTGTTAGGTGTCATTAAATCAGTTCTGAGTCATAGAGACCCTATGTACAACAGAACTAAGCATTTCCTGGTCCTGAACCATCCTCACAATTGTTGCTGTGCTTGAGCCCATCATTGCAGTCATCATGTCAATCCATCTCCCTGAGGGCCTTGCCCTTTTTTGCTGACCCTCTACTAGACCAAGCATGATAGCCTTCTCCAGGGACTAGTCCCTTCTGACAACAT
Organism: Orycteropus afer afer; assembly: GCF_000298275.1. Lineage (NCBI taxonomy): Eukaryota > Metazoa > Chordata > Mammalia > Tubulidentata > Orycteropodidae > Orycteropus > Orycteropus afer. Next base: position 4,893,493 of record NW_006921673.1, on the reverse strand, counting down.
GACCAAAGCACACGAGATGAAATCTGGCCATTCTTGCTTCTAATGAACATTCCAGCTCCACTTCCTCCAAGACAGATTTTTTTGTTCTTCTAGCAATCCATGGTTTATTCAGTATTCTTTGCCAACCACAGTTCAATGCAGGGACTAGTCCCTCTGACAACATGACCAAAGCACACGAGATGAAATCTGGCCATTCTTGCTTCTAATGAGCATTCCAGCTCAACTTCCTTCAAGACAGATTTGTTTGCTCTTCTAGCAATCCATGGTTCATTCAATATTCTTTGCCTACCACAATTCAATGCATCAATTCTTCTTCCAAAAAAAACAAACCCACTCCCATCAAGTCAATTCCGACTCATAGTGACCCCCATTGGGTTTTCGAGGTGGTAAACCTTTATGGAGGTAGATTGCCCAGTCTTGCTTCTGCCAATTCTTCTTCAGTCTTCCTTATACACTCTCCAGCTCTCCCATGTATACAAGACTATTGAAAATACCGTGGCTTGAGTCAGGTTTATCTTGGTCTTCAACATGACATCTTTGCTTGTTAACATTTTAAAGAGGTCTTTTGCAGTACATTTGCCCAGTGCAATACATCATCTGATTTCATGACTGCTGCTTCCGTGGGTGTTGATTATGGATCCAAGTAAAATGAAATCCTTGACAATCTCAAACTTTTTTCCATTTATCCTGATGTTGCTTCTTGGTCCAGTTGTGAGGATTTTTGTTTTCTTTATGTTGAATTGTAATCCATTGAAGAGACTAAAAGGTCATTAAAAAGGCAGGAAAGGAAGAAAAGACCAAAATGAATGTCAGAAAAGACTCTGAAACTTGCCCTTGAATGGAGAGTAGCTAAAGCAAATGAAAGAAATGACAAGATAAAAGAGCGGAACAGAAGATTTCAAAGGGCATCTCGAGAAGACAAAGTCAATTATTATAATGAAATGGGCAAAGACCTGAGGTTAGAAAACCAAAAGGAAAGGACATGCTCAGCATTTCTCATGCTGAAAGAACTGTGGAATAAATTTAAGCCTCAAGTAGCAATATTGAAATATTCTATGGGCAAAATGTTGAATGATGAAGGAAATATCAAAAGAAGAAGGAGAGAATACACAGAGTCACTGTGCAAAAAACAATTGGTCGATATTCATCCATTTCATAAGGTGGCATAAGATCAAGAACCAATGGTACTGAAGGAAAAAGTCGAAGCTGCACTGAAGGAATTGGTGAAAAACAAGCCTCCAGGAGTTGATGGAATACCCATTGACATGTTTCAACAAATTGATGCCACATTGAAGGCACCCATTTGGCTATGCTTTGGAAGACAGCTACCTGGCCAACTAACCAAAAGAGATCCATATTTGTACCCATTCCAAAGATAATTAAAAAATAGTTTTAGCAGTATATTGACAGAGAACTTCCAGAAATGCAAGCTGGATTCAGAAGAGGATGTGGAATAAGGGATATCATTGTTGATGTCAGATGGATCTTGGCTGAAAGGAAAGAATACCAGAAATATGTTTACTTGCATTTTATTGAGTATGCAAAAGCACTCGATTGTGTGGATCATAACAAATTACAGATAACATTGAAAAAAATGGGAATTCTAGAACATTTAATAGTACTCACGAGGAACCTGTACATAGACCAGGAGGCTGTCATTTGACCAGAACAAGGGGATACTGCATGGTTTAAGATCAGGAACGGAGTGTGTCAGGGTTCTATCCTTACACCATACTTATTCAATCTGTACACTGAGCAAATAATCTGAAAAGCTGGACTATATGAAGATGAACATGGCATCAGGATTGGAGGAAGACTCATTAACAACCTGCAATATGTAGTTGTGTGGTAGTTCAGTTTGTATGTCAACTTGGCTGGGCATGGTTGAGTGGCTGGGCAGCTGGATGTAGTATTCCCCATGATGAGCTTGGTAATCAACTCCATGGTGGAATCTACTGTGAACAGCTGAGTGGCTGCTTTAGGGAATGTGGTCCGCTTTCTGTATATAAGCAGAAGCTTTGGGGAGTGGTCTCTAGCTTATGGCACGCTTGGACCCTGCATATGGCCATGTCATTGTTCAGCAGCCTGCCATGCTCTGCCGACCTTGGGACTTACAATATACTTGAATTTATGGTTTGCCGTGTGGTTTGGTAACATCAAGACTGTGCCTTTTTACTTGTCAGCCTTGGGCTTGGTAGCCTCAGCAGCCAGCAGCTGTCTGAAGAAAAGCCTCTAGCTTCAGTGGGCTGGGAGCTGGAGGCAGAGCTAAAATCCAGGGCTGAGGGACTTTCACTCAGCCCCTAGCGCTTGGCACTTTGAACATGGACTTAAAGCCTCCAAATTGTAAGAATAAATTCCTGTTTGTTTAAGCCATCCCATTTGTGGTATATTCTTGTCAGAGCGGCACTAGATAACCAGAACAAGAAGGCACAAATGTGCTTGCTGAAAGTGAGGACGACTTGGAGCACTTACTGGCCAAGATTGTAGACTACAGTCTACAGTGTGGGTTACACCTCAATATAAAGAAAACAAAAATCCTCACAACTGAACCTATAAGCAGCATCACGATAAATGGAGAAAACAGTGAAGTTGTCAAAGACTTCATATTACTTTGTTCTACAATCAACACCAATGAAAACAGCAGTCAAGACAACAGAACACATATTGCACTGGGCAAATCAGCTACAAAAGACGTCTTTCAAGTGCTGAAGAGCAAAGATATCTCCTTGAAGACTAAGGTGCACCTAACCTAAGCCATGGTATTTTCAACAACTTCATGTGCATGTGAAAGCTGGACAATGAATAAGAAAGACCAAAGAAGAGTTAATGCTTTCGAGTTGTGGTATTGGCAAAGAATGCTGAAAGTACCATGGACTGCTAAAAGAACTAACAAATCTGTCCCGGAAGAAGTGCAGTCTGAATGCTCTGTGGAAGCAAGAATGGCCAGACCTCGTCTCACATACTTTGGTCATGTTGTCAGAAGGGACCAGTCCCTGGAGAATGATATCATGCTTGGTAAAGTGAAAGGTCAATGAAGGAGGGAAAGGCCCTCAACAAGATGGATTGACACAATGGCAGCAACAATGGACTCAAGTATAACAGGGATCATGAGGCTTGCACAGGACCGGGCAGTGTTTCATACTATTGTACATAAGGTTGCTATGAATCAGAGATGAATCAATGCTATGAATCAGAGATGAATCAACAAAAATAAGTTACCCGAATGATCAAGTCTAACAACAACGACTTGGATTATATACATCTATATAGCTATATACCTATTAATCCACAAATTCTTCTTCCCTGTCTTTGACAGATACTTGATTCTGTTATAGAAAAATAACTAAAATCTTGGTTTTGCAGTAATTATTTATGATTTAAAGAAAAAAAATAGTAGCAATCAAATTGTGATCAGTGAGAAATGGCTAAACAAATATAGCTCAGCCATGAAATGAAAAACTGTACAGCAACTTAAAATAATAAAACCAGACAATTTCTGTTAAGTTGACTCTAACTCATGGACCCTCCATCTGAGTCAGAGTAAAATTTTGTTCATAAAGTTTTCAATGATTGACTTTTCCAAAATAGATTGCCAAGCTTTTCTTCAGCAATTCTTCTGGATGGACTCAAAACTCTAAACTTTTGACCACATTAAACCACTTACACCACCCAGGGACTCTTTAAAAGAATACAATAATCTAATATGGTCCAAGACACGTTGTTTGTAGTGAGAATAATGTCTATAGAAGGATACCATTTATTTCTGAGATCAATGGAGCATAACAGTTAGAAGCACCACCTGTGTGTGAATCCTGGCTCAGCTGCTTACTGGCTGCAGAACCTTGGGCTAAGTACTTAACCTCTCTGTGTTTCTAGTTTTTTTCTCATTATTAAAATAAGAATACAAATAATACTTAAATTCATGTTGTTGGGATTAAATTGAACATGCCTAGAACATAACCCAAAAACCAAACCCACTGCCATCAAGTCAATTCCAACTTATAGCAACCCCCATTAGTTTTCTGAGCCAATAAATCTTTACAGAAATAGATTGCCCCATCATCTTCCTTCCATGGAGTAGCTGGTGGGTTTGAACCCCCTTCTGGTTAGCAGTCAAATGCCTTAGGCATTGTACAACCAGAGCTCCTTTGGAACATAATAAACATTCAAATATGTTAACTATTATCATTATCATTATTTTAAATTTAAATATTCTTTGTTCACACACACACATACACACAAAACAATAAAAACACACTTGTACTCACATGTACATAGAACATGCAGAAAAAGTAGTCTAGAAGGATATACCAGACAAGAAATAGTGATTATCAGTGCAAAGAGATTTTTGCTTAGAGATGAATCAGGGGAATTTTTGCTTTGATCAGTATAATAGTTAAGTTCGTGTCCACTTGGCTGGGTCTGGTTGAGTGGTTGGACAGCTGGATGTAGTTATTCCCCATGGTGAGACTGGCAATTAACTCCATGATGGAATTTATTGGAGCAGCTGAGTAGCTGCTTTACGGATGTGGTCTGCTTCCAGTATATAAAGAAGCAATGTTGAGGAAGATCTCCAGCTTATGGTGCACTTAAACCCTGGATGTAGCCAAGTTGTGGGTCAGCAGCCTGCTGTGCTCTGCCAATCTTGGGACTTTCGATGGCCTGCCATGTGGTCTGGTAATATTAGGACTGTGCCTTTTCACTTGTCAACCTTGGATTTGTCAGCCTCAGCAGCCAGCAGCTGCCAGAGTAAAGAGATGTCTCTAGCTTCAGTGGTCCAGGAGCAAGATGCCCAGGATCGAGGGGCTTTCACCCAGCCCCTGGAGTTTGGCACCTAGAACTCAGACTTCTAACCTCCAAAACTGTGAGAATAAATTCCTGTTTGTGGTACATTCCTGTCAGAGTGGCACTAGGTAACCAAAACAGTCGATCATTTAAAATTACTTTTATAATGAGAAGATTCTTCTACTATTGTGAATTTAAATGTTAAAGCACATTGAACAACAACAAAAATAAGTTACCCAAAAGGAGGAGGAGAAAGAAATGAAGTACCTTTGTTACCTAGTGCTGCCATCACAAAAATACCACAAGTGGGATACTTTAAAGAACAGAAATTTATTTTCTCATAGTTCAGGAAGCTAGAAGTCTAAATTCAGGTTGTGGCTATAGTACCAGGTCCTTCCTTGTAGGTAGTTCCATGAGGTCTTTGGCATTCCTTGATGTCTGTCTGCCTCCTGTGTATCTCTGTGTCTCTTCTGCTCTTTTTGTAAGTTAGAAATAATTAGATTTATGGGACCACAATAATTGGTCCCCGAAAAAATGGAAAATCTGGAAAGGAGAGAACAGAGGACCCCCAAGATGATCACCCTGAGACCATGTTTAAACCTAGGACTGAGCCTCACTCCTCAGGTCCCCTTTTAGCACAATAGAAGGCCACACACAAAAGAAAATATTACTTGTAAAACCAGTGCCCTTCCTAACAACCATTAGTACAAGATCAAAAGACAAACAATTTCTCAAAAGCAAACATGAGAAGAAACATCAGGGGATTTAAAGTACTGGAAAGGGAACAAACAGAACTCAGGAGACGGCTGACACACTAATGCTCAACAATTTGTTGCTTAAGGAGAGGGTCATAAGCAATTTGTATGGAAATTAAAGCTAACTTTTTGGTGTAAAGTTTCACCAAAAATCAATAAAATACAGGTATAATACACTGGGAAAATCTGCTGCAAAAAAAAAAACACCTTTAAAGTGTTGCTAAAAATCTTTTTTAGCAAAGATTTTGGTTTGAGGACTAAGGTACATCTGACCCAAGCCATGGTATTTTTAATTGCCTCTTGTACATATTTCAAACTTGAAAAATGAATAAGGAGGACAGAACAAGAATTGGTGCCTTTGAATTATGGTGTTGGTGAATAGTATTGAATATACTACAGACTAGAAAAACAAACAAACATGTCTTGGAAGAAGTACAGTCAGAATACACCTTAGAAGGGAAGATGCCAAGACTTCGTCTCACGTGCTTTGGACATGTTATCAAGAGTAACCAGTCCCTGTAGAAGGACATCATTCTTGGAAAAGGAGGAAGTCAGCAAAAAAGGAAGAATCTTAATGAAATGGACTAAACAGTAGCTGTAACAGTGTACTGAAAAACATAGCAACAATTGTAAAGATGACTGGCAGAGGACTGGGCAGTGTTTTGTTCTGTTGTGCATAGGATTGCTGTGAGCTGGAATCAACTCAATTGCACCTAATAACAACAATGGTTTTAAAGACCCCAAATCCACAAAGTGAACGAGAAGCAGTACTCCAGGGTGCATCCCAGTCCCCCACATCAGCTTTTCCTGCTACTCCTCCTTCCCTTCTTCCTTTCTTCTTTCGCCCACCTAACAGCCATCCAGCCTTTCACTCCTGGTGCAGGCCATCTCCTACTGTGGCCCCGCTCCTCTTGTTGTGGGTGCTGACAGCACTGGCCAGGTTTGGGGCCCTCTGGAAGTAACCACACCAACAGGGCAGCAGCAGCCAGGGCCAACATTGTCAGCCTTGCTCCCAGCAGCTGCACACCCAGTCCCTGCAGCCACCTCTTCTTGTCCCCATCCACCCCTTCTCCTCCTCCCCAACATGTGCAAAGTCCCGTTACAGCTGCCAGAGCAGCCCCTGCCGAACCTTGCCACATACTTAGCAGTCTGGCCTCCTATATCCTGTCGATACAGCTCTCGGCTTTTCAGGGAGGTCCCCATAAAGTTTTCATATAATAGGCTTGCCTAAGGCATTTGCCTGCTAACCAGAAGGCTGCTGGTTCAAACCCACCAGCCACTCCTCGGAAGGAAGGTTGGCCAATATACTTCCGTAGTGACACTGCCTGAGAAACCCAAGGAGGGGTCTCTATGAGTCGGAATCAACTTGACGACAGTGGGTTTGGTTTTGGGTTTGAGCCTAATGTTACCTTGTTAACATAATAAAAGAAAATTTCTGTTTCCAAGTTTAAGCATAGGTACTGAAACAAGGCGGGCTTGTGCTTACTCACTGATCTGCACTGAGCACTTTCCCTTGTTACCCTCCCGAGAGGGACCGGGTCTCCGGGAGCAAGGTAAGCACGGGC
>NW_006921673.1:4878309-4882420 GCF_000298275.1 Orycteropus afer afer | reverse complement strand
GAATTAATTTTATGAAGCAAGCATAACCCTGATAGATATATAGATATATATATACTTGTGTATGTTATATTATCTTTGAAAGCACAGAAGCTAAACATATTTTTGCTTTACATGACTTCTTACCATTCCATATCCCCATTCTAATGTTTTTTGTTTTGTCTATTCTTCCTTTTCTTTTTCTAGAATATTTTGAGCTTTGTAAAGCTCTGTGTAAATATTAAACATTAAACTCTAATTACAAGCTTATAAACTTAGTTTCTGTTGAAAGAATGATGGTAATTCCGTGCTGTCAACTCAGGATCTGACAACAAAATGCCTCAGTGAAATAAACCGTGCCTCTCTAAAGAAAAGCAGCTTTTAGTGCCAAGAAGTTAGCACCAACTGCCATCTCAGCCTCCACAGGGGCTCAGACAAGTTGCATAATAATAGCAGATAAATGGAATCTGAAAAGCCAAACTTAGGAAAATCTATTTTTGAAAGAGCTGGAAGCAGAGAGAATGATGGTGCCCTCTAATTTAATCCCAGTCACAGATGAGCAGAGGGAAGAATGCAGGGTGAGGCAGAAAATCAGTCCTGCTAAGAATCAGTAAGGTAAGCTATTCACACCCCCTCCTCCCTGTGTTCTAGCATCTGGACTGCCCTGAATTACCCATTCTGTTCACCACCTGCCCCTGGACAGCTCTGTCTTTGTCAGTGTACCACTGTTGGAGTATTAAAAGAATCCTGTCAATAAAAAATCCCTTACGGCATAGTGCCTAAGGCATCTGACTGCTAACCAGGAGGCTGGCAGTTCAAGCCCACCAGCCACTCCTCGGAAAGAAGGTTGGGCAATCTACCTCTGTAGTGATACCGCCTCGGAAACCCAAGGAGGAGTTGCTATGAGTCAGATCCGATTTGATGGCACTGAGTAAGTGGGTGAGTGACATACTAACACCGACGAGAGAGAATATAATTTATTAGTGAATAGGAATTACGGAAAGAGCCCTAGTAGGGCTATGGTTAAGGGCTTGGCTGCTAACTGAAAGGTTGGTAGTTTGAACCTACCCAGTGGCTCTGCAAGATAAATACCTGGCCATCTGTTTTAGTAAACATTACAGACTAGGAAAATAGGGGTCAGTTCTACTCTGTCACATGGGGTTGCAATATGTTAAAATTGACTTGATGGTACACAACTGCAGCAGGAATTATAAGGAGTCCCTGTGTTAATATGCAGTTAATGTGCTTGGCTGCTAACTGACAGGTTGATGGTTCAAGTCTACCCAGAGGCATGTCAGAAGAAAGATGTGATGTTCTGCTTCTGAAAGTTCAACTATTGAAACAGTTCTACTCTGACACACATGAGATCATATTCTGGCACACATGGGGTTACCATGAGTCAGAATTGATTTGATGGCAACTGTTTTGGATTTTGTTGTTGTTGTTTTCTGCGTTAAAGATGTACATGCACAAAAATGTCTATAAAGTCTGGGCAGAATTTCACACAAATTTATACAGAAATGTAGGGAGAGAACAATGAAAATGTTGTCTCTTGAGATCATGCCATGTGAGAAACTTTTAACTTAATCATGGAGGCCTGTGTTTACAGTTCTAAGGGTTAGAAGGTCCATGACCTTACACTGTAAAACCAAAAGTTATAGCCTTTAGAGAGTCTATTATGTTTTCAAGGAGACATCCTAGGAAGAGATCGTGGGGAGAGGCAGCTACCTCCCTCCTCTTTATTAGATGAAGAAATCTTGCTCATCTGCCTTACAACACAAGAGGGGAAGTCTAGATTCATGTGTCAACACTATAGATGATTCATGATTTGCAGGGCTCTTGTCAAATGCAGTTTCAGGGCTTTGTCTCAACACCAAGCGAAATCTTACCTTTCAGGGTGATAAAATAAGAATTGTCTTTTCTTTCTCTGGATTTGAGTAAAATGGGCAAAGAAATGAAGTTTATCTGAGGCTGCATTGGAAAGTGGGTCAACTGTCTTCACAGTGAAACTTCTGACTCCAAAAAGACTGTTGAAATTCCTGTGTTCTTGCTGCATCCTGGAAGTTTGACAGGTGAGGGGTTAGGACAGGTCTAGGCTCAGCAGCCAGATATGTGGGGAGACATTTTCACTCCCAGCTCCTCCCTCCATGCCCAACCTTCTCACTCATCTACCACCACCAAGCCCTCTACCACTCCTCCTCAGGGCTTAGATTTCCCACTCCTATTAAGGAGAAGCAGAGGTTTTAGGCTTTAAATGAAACACCCTTAAGAACAATCCCTAATAAAGCAGCTGATTCTTAGAGAAAGTGCTAATAACACAGTCAATTTAACCCTGGCATTCATAACCATTTTTTCAAACCCCCATTTACCAGGCAACAAAGCTCTGCTGCCAAGCTCTGAGGCCACCTGAGAAAGCAGCCCTCGAATATTTAAGGTTGATAATCAGGCTTCAAAGCCACAGCCCTGGTACTTTGTCCACAACAGCCTGGCCTCCAGGATCACACCAGCTTCTCAGGAACAAATAGCTGTTTGCTCTGCTCTGTTGATGGCCTGTGTTTTTCAAACCTGACTTTTCCCAATCTGGACAACTTTATCCTTTCCGATTCAGAGCAGATCCCTGACAACTGAACTTGTGACAAGCAGATTACAAAGCTGGTTTACCAGAGCATTGTGTTTCTGCAGCTTTTTCTGAAGCCAAAGCCTCCCAGGCAGCAGGGAGCACTAATTGCTCATTTGCAGCAGTGACCTTTTCAACTGGACAGCGCCTGGGATCTGGTTCCACATTGATGTCTCTCTTCTTTAATTACAGTGTGCTGGCAGGGAAAGAATCACCCAGTGGCACTGAGTACAGCAGTATCTAGCGTCTGGATCTGTCTCACTCTGCTTCTCAAAGCAAGAACTGAGGGGCAAAGGTATCTATCTGTTCTATTCACTTTGTTTTTACACTTGGATTCTGACAGAAATTTAAGACACCAGAATCAGGAGTACATTAAGAAATAATGGCAAGACATTTATCTGGGAGTCATTCTTTTTCAATAGAAAAATGGACAAATTGCCATCAGGCAGCTGGTGGAAGAGATTCAGGGCAATCTATTTTGATATTGAATCCCAAATCTTTCACTTTCTGTTGAAGTCAGTATCTGTAGCTGCCTCCTATTTGATAGCATCTCAGCCAACAATCAATGTTTATTTGCTCACTGCCTATTGCGTATGCAAATCCACTACAATATTAATCTGATGCAGACAAGATGGTACCTATAATGTCAGCAACATTTTCCAGGAAGATTTGTGAACTGTTGGCTCTGTGAACAAGCCAGTCAAAGGATTTCTAAGGACCAGAATGAGTTTAACAAAGGGAAGAAGAGAAAAATCTGAGTGAAATATTAGTTGAATTGATCTCAGAATCCTGTTATACTGTCTGCAGGTTGGAAAGCAGGGATAAAGGGAGACAGCTGCAGTGCAAGACAAGGGAGGGGCACCAAAGTCAGAACTCCACGTGTACTATGTTCATTCAGATACTCTAGTTCATCTGTCTGGTGCAGAGAGCTAATGCAAAATAATCCATTGTTGTCAAGTTGATTCTATAGCACAACCCTATAGGACAGATTAGAACTATCCCATAGAGTTTCCAAGGCTATATTCTTTACAGAAGCCAACAGACACATTTTCTATATTGTCTGAGCATGTGGTAGAGTGGAATGGGGAGGAGTTGCTATCTGTGTCCATGGTTCAACCAAAGCCTCATAGGAAATTTTCTGAATGTTTCTTTTTTTTTTTTTTTAATTGGGATTTGGGTGAAAATTTACAGAGCAAATACACTTTCCATACAGCAGTTCACATACACTTTGTCTCATGACGTTGACCACAATTTAGCACAATGCAACCTCTCCCCTCCCACTTCCTACTGATAGCTACCTCTTCCCTGTGTTCATCCCTCCATGCACTCCTGCCCCTGAGCTGTCTTATCTCTATCTATCTAACAGTATTCCCTACCCTCCCTTCTCACCCCTGGTAACCAACAAAGAAAATGACCTTCCATAGATAAATGTTTCCTTGACTATTACAATAACAGACTAATAAAATATTTGTCCTTTTGTGATTGACTTATTTCACTCAGCATAATGTCCTCCAAGTT
>NW_006921673.1:4831160-4877725 GCF_000298275.1 Orycteropus afer afer | reverse complement strand
AGTTTACAGAGCAAATTGGTTTTTCATTCCACAGTTCATACACATTTTGTTTCATGATATTGATTGCAATCCCCACAATGTGACAGCTCTCTTCCCACTTCTCTGTGGTTTCCATTTCCCTTTGTCCTTCTTTCCTATCTATTCCTCCTTTTGAGCTTTCTCCCCTGCCCTCTCAGGATTGATTGTTCTAATGAGTGCATACCTCCCTGGTGTTATTGTTCACTTCATAGGCCTGTCTATGTTTGGCTGCAAGTTGAGACACAGGAGTGAACTCAGCCCCATACTGAACGTTTCTTGATGAAAGAAAGAATATGTACCAAGGGGAAAAATAGAATAGAGGAGAACTCTAAGTAAGGAATAAAGCAATACTAGTAATGATAAAAGTTCTACAAAAGGACAATTGTATCTAGGCTACATTGGTCAATTGATATATACATAAATTTTATTTATTTTGTAATTTATTTTTCATTTTACCAACAATTTCACAATGAAAGCTGATGCATCAAATAAATTGTCCCCTGCCCCCTTCCTATAACCCACACTTCTGTTCTATGCTTTACCAATCACACACACTCAAAAAATTTTTAAAAAAACACATCCATTCTAAGGTATGAAGGTGTTGGCTACCAAGGAGCTTCATAAAGTATATGCATATATGATTTGTGTTGTTATTGTTAGGTGCCATCGAGACGTCTCGACTCATAATGACCCTATGCACCACAGAACAAAACACTGTCCAGTCCTGCACCAGCTCCACAATCCTTGCTATACTTGAGCCCATTGCCACTGCTCCTGTGTCAATCCTTCTTGTTGAGGGCCTTCCCCTCTTTCCTCAATCCTCCACCTTACCAAGCATAACATCCTTCTCCAGTGAATGGTCCCTTCTGGCAACATGACCAAAGTATGTAAGACGAAGTTTGGCCATGGCTCTCTTCAAAGGAGCACTCTGGCTGCACTTCCTCCAGGACAGATCTGTTAGATCTTTTACCAGTCCATGGTACCTCCCCCATCTTTGCCAAACCATAACTCAAAAGCATTGACTCTTCTTAGGTCTTTATTCATCGCCAAGCTCTCACCTGTAAATGAGGTGATTGAAAATACCATGGCTTGTGTCAGGTGCACCTTAGTCCTCAGGGAGACATCTTGGCTCTTCAGCACTTGAAAGAGATCCTTTGCAGCCAATTTGCCCACTGCTATACATAGTCTGATGTCCTGACTGCTGCTTCCATTGGTGTCAACTATAAAACCAAGCAATGTGAAGTCTTTGACAACTTCAATCTTTTCTCCATTTATTATGATGCTGCTTATTGGTCTAGTTGTGAGGACTTTTGTTTTCTTTATAATGAGATGTAATCCATATTGCAGACTGTGGTCTTTAATCTTCATCAGTAAGTGCTTCAAGTCATCTTCACTTTCAGCAAGCAAAGTTGTGTCGTCAGTGTATCGCAGGTTGTTAATGATTCTTTCTCCAAGACTGATGCCACGTTTTTCTTATAGTCCAGCTTCTCATATTATTTGCTCAGCATATAGATTGAATAAGTATGGTGAAAGGATACAGCCCTGACACACTCCCTTCTTGATTTTAAACCATGCAGTGTCCTCTTGTTCTGTTTGAACCACAGCCTCCTGGTCTATGTTCCGGTTCCTCATGAATACAAATAAGTGTTCTGGAATTCTCATTCTTCTCAATGTTTTCCACAATTTGTTATGGTCCACACAATCAAATGCTTTTGCATAGTCAATAAAACACGAATAAACATCTTTCTGGTATTCTTTTCTTTGACGTCAGCAATGATATCCCTCATTCCACATCCTTTTCTGAATCCAGCTTGCATTTCTGGAAGTTCTCTGTCAATATACTGCTGCAACTGTTTTTGAATTTCCTTCAGTAAGATTTTACTTGCATTCAATATTAATGATATTGTTTGATAATTTCCACATTCTGTAGGATAATCTTTCTTTGGAATGGGTACAAGTATGGATCTCTTCCAGTCAGTTGGCCAGGTAGCTGTCTTCCAAATCTCTTGGGATAGCCAAGTGTGACACCAGTGTGGCATCCATTTGTTGAGACATGTCAATGGGTATTCCTTCAATTTCTGGAACCTTGCTCTTCTGTGCAGCTTCAACTTCATCCTTCAATACCATTGGTTCTTGAACATATGCCACCTCCTGAAATGGATGAAGATTGAGCAGTTCTTTTTGGTTCAGTGACTCTGTGTATTCCTTCCATCTTCTTTTGATGCATCATTCAATTATTTGCCCATAGAATCTTTTAATATTGCAACTCAAGGCTAAAATTTTTTCTTTGGTTCTTTCAGAGTGAGCAATGCCAAGTGTGTTCTTCCCTCTTGGTTTTCTAACTCCAGGTCTTTGCACATTTCATTATAGTAATTGCCTTTGTCTGCTCGAGCTGCTGTTTGAAATCTTCTGTTCAGCTCTTTCATCTTGTCATTTCTTCCATTTGCTTTAGCTATGCTCCATTCAAGGGCAAGTTTCAGAGTCTCTTCTGACATTCATTTTGGTCTTTTCTTGTCTTTTTAATGACCTTTTGTTTTCTTCATGGATGATGTTCTTGATGTCATCCCACAATTCTTCTGGTTTTCAGTCATTGGTGTTCAATGCATCAAATCTATTCTTTACATGGTCTCTAAATTCAGGAAGGATACATTCAAGATCATATTTTGGCTTTCATGGACTTGTTTTAATTGTCTTCCACTTCACGTTGAACTTGCATGTGAGGAATTGATGGTCTATTCTACAATCAGCTCCTGGCCTGGTTTTGGCTGAAGATATTGAGTTTTCCATTGCCTCTTGCCACAGATGTAGTAAATCTGATTCTTGTGTACTCCATCTGATGAAGTCCACGGATATAGCCACTGTTTGTGACATTGAGAAAAGGTATTTGCAATGAAAATGTCATTAATCTTGCAAAATTCTATCATGTGATATCCAGCGTTATTTCTGTCACCAAGGCCAAATTTTCCAACTACCAGCGATTCTTCTTTGTTTCCAACTTTTGCATTCCAGTCACCAGTGATAATTAACACATCTTGATTGTATGCTTGGTCAATTTCAGACTGCAGAAGTTGATAAAAATCTTCAATTTATTCATCTTTGGCTTTGGTGTTCAGTGTGTAAATTTGAATAATAATAGTATTAACTGGTCTTCCTTGTAAGCGTATGGATATTGTCCTATCACTGACCGCATTGCATTTCAGGACAGATCTCGAAACATCTTTTGCAATGATGAATGCCATGCCATTCCTCTTCAAATTGTCATTGTGGCTTAGTAGATCATATGATTGATTCAAAATGATCAAAACTGGTCTGTTTCAGCTCACTACTGCCTATGATATCAATCCTTGTGTGTTCCATTTTATTTTTAACTTCCAATTTTCTTAGCTTCATACTTCGTACATTCCATGTTCTGATTATTAATGAATGTTTGCAGCTGTTCCTCCTTAATTTGAGTCATGCCACGTCAGCAAATGGGGGCCCTAGAAGATTTATGTTATCCATATCAGTAAGATTGTTTCTACTCTGATTAGCAGCTCTTTCCAAGTTGTATGTGGAGTGCCTTCTGACCTAAAGGGCTCATCTTCCTGCACTGTATCAGACAGTGTTTCCAGCCTATTCATAAAGTTACCCAGTAATGTATCAGACAGTGTTTCTCTGCTATTCATAAGGTTTTCCCTGGCCAATTCTTTGAGAAGTGGATGGTCTCTTTCTTCCTCCTAGTCTGTCTCAGTCTGTAAGCTACGTTGAAAACTGTGCACCATGTGCAACCCTGGTGGCTTTTGAAACACGAGTGGCACAGCCTCAGGCCTCACAGCAACATGCAACCCACCACAGTATGACAAACTGACAGAGAAGTTTGTCTCCCTTAGCTGTTGGAAACCTCTCCACCCTCGCATCCTGTCTGATGGGTCCTGTCTGCCGCCCCTTACCTGGATCCTGCCGCTTTTTGTCATCCCCAGCACTCTCTCCCTTTCCTACCTCTGGGGGTGGGTCCTCTGGGGGGTGAGAGTACCAGAAATTTATGATGATTGCTGAGTGGGTTGCAATCAATGCTGCACCCTCAGCTTAAGGAACTACCAAAAGAACACAATGGGAATTTGAAGATAATTTTTATTTTAAAAAGAATAAACACATTTTGAGGATGATGAACAATGATGTAACATAAGGTTAGATTCTGCCTACACAGCAGGCACCATCATATTTGAAGAAGGCTGTCAGGGGAAAGAAAATAGAAGGCTTTTTCTGATATTTAGATCACAAATCAGAAACTTGGACCTGGCTCTTGGCTTCACCAAGGATTCCTCCCATGATTATTCTAGTTTCTTCTTTCCACCATAGGATTAACATTTGAGTTTCATCTACTACATTCATTGCAAACTAAGCTCCACACTCATGTAAGGAAAAATCCTCAGAACATTAAGTAAAACATATTGTTTTTAAATGCCTAAGGCACTTGACTGCTCACCAGAAGGCTGGCGGTTCAAACCCACCAGCCACTCCTCAGAAGGAAGGTTGGGAAATCCTACTTCCGTAGTGATACTGCCTCGGAAACCCAAGGAGGGGTCGCTATGAGTCGGGGCTGAATCGATGGCAAACAACAACAACAACAACATCTGGTAATTTATGCTATTATCAACTAGCCTGAATTCAGTGATAAGATGAAGTTCCTAATAGACTTTTTTGGAAGGAAAAGAAAAATGTATTTCCCTGTAGAATTCTGTGAACAAGCTGGTCAACTCCATCCTCAGAAACAAATTGATGACTACCAGGTTCCTAGTAACGTGATGATGGACTTATAAAAAAAATTTCCATAATTTCTCAGACATGTTACTGAAGTGTTTTCTGAATTGCTCAGTGAAACATTAATATCTATTGTCTTTACTTGAAGGGGCATATTCTATAGCCCATTCTTAGTCTAAAACCCCCCACTGACTTCAGAGGGAGATTTTCCTGAGTAAAGATGACAGGATACAATTCCATGTAGGCTCAGTGACTGTCTGTCATCTTTATTACTTGGGGCTGAAAATGTTTTCCAGCAGTACAAATACCAAGGGACCACATGGTGCCTAAATTATCCATCTGTATTGCTGTTTGGATCTTTGTCCATCTGACTCCACAAGGGACTTGAGTCACTCACCTGCTATTGACTACATAGGTGTAATTTCTTTGCCTTACATAACTGACCAAGAAATGCATTTTCCAGCTGTGAAAAGTACAAACAGGAATGTTGTATTCAGAAGTAAAAGAAACATCAGAGTCCAGGTTAGAGCCAGTTGATCTTTACCAGTGCAAAGTATATATACATACAACCAAAATTAAGCTGAGAAACAATCCACTGTGTGGTGAACTCAAAGATATTTTCAGTGTCACTCCCAATTATTGGGTGGAGAATGGGGAGAGATATTAAAAGGAAGATGAGAAAGTAGGGGTAGAGTGAACTTCTGACATTCTATTGATATCCTAGCTTTTTCCAAAATAATAAAATATTCCACATAGATTTTTTTGTTTTAAAAAAAAGCATATACTTGTATATTCCACATAATATTTTTGAGATATTATTTTCATGCCATATTCTAACTACACAATTTCAAAAAGTCAGAGGAATAAAAAAGGACACAACAAATTTCAGTATTCAGGATTTTCAGGAGTTTGGTTTTTTTCTGCATGGTCTCCTCACTAAGGAATTTGAAAATTTAGAAAAATTAATGAAAAGATTTTCTGAAATACCAATTGATTGCCATATTTTTTTTCTAGGCATTCTATTGTCCCTTGTGAAATAAACAGAATATAAAGTCTTCTTTGTAAGGGAGAGTGGCTACCAAACATGCCAGCCAGGAGGCAACCATAACATTTTCTATTTTTTTCCCCCTTTTTTACTAACAATTGATTTGCTTCTCCATCTTCATGTTCTAAAAGAAACATGACAGAGAAACAAATGTCCTCCTATTGTTTACATTTGAGGTTTACAGAGAGAGCAATCAGCAGATTTTCTGTAAGATCCATCTATCTGTCACTGCGTTTTATTGGACACAGCTGCAGCTGAATCAAAAAGGGGGGAAAGAAAGAAGTGAAAGTGACAGAGATGGTTATAAAAAAAAAAAAAAGAAATAAGGAATGAAATCTCTGGAGTGTAAGAGTGGACCCCATACAGCTGTGAGCAATATTCCCTCTGTTTTTATAAAGTGTGAGCATGTACCCAGGCCACATGAGAAACAAATTAGGAGGACTAAGCATGAAAGAGCAGATTTTGATATTGGATTCAGATGGAATTTGTGATAAAGCTTATCAGACACATTTCAGATTGTGTACAATAAGAACACATTTCAAATTGTGCTACATAGAAATTAGGTCAGCACCACTACACACCCACCAAAAAATAATAATGATGATAGTAATTAATTAAATTTAGGCTCCAATCACCTTGTTCACAGATCCTCATTCACAGATCAAAGTTAAAACCCCACTTGCCATTTAAAAACCCCTAAAATCTGACCCCAACTTTGTAACCTATACCTCAACCAAAGTGGATCCTACACAAGTGATTTCCATACTCCTCACCCTGCTCAGGCTGTTTCTTCTCACTCTGGTGGTACTTCCCACATCCTGCTGCCACCAGCCTTCACTTTTCTAAGT
Organism: Orycteropus afer afer; assembly: GCF_000298275.1. NCBI lineage: Eukaryota > Metazoa > Chordata > Mammalia > Tubulidentata > Orycteropodidae > Orycteropus > Orycteropus afer. Next base: position 4,871,074 of record NW_006921673.1, on the reverse strand, counting down.
GGGCACTTCTTCTAACATGTTCCTTACCACTTGGACAGCATCACACCCACTGCAACAACATAAATTATGTCTCCTATTTATACATAATGACATAAAACTGGAATGAAAATTAAAAATGTTGTTAGTTCCAAACCAATGAAATGTTTGTAGCTAGTTACTTAGTAGCTTAAAATAAATGAAATGATTTCATTTTCTCTCATGGATCCTGTGAGTTAAATATTTGCCTGAGCAGTTCTGGAGCCAGATCCTTTGTGTAGTGGATGTGGAACAGAGGAGGGCAGGACTATGTACAGACAGGCCAGACATCTCTCCATCTCTTCCTTTCTATAGTCTCTGGGTTTCTCCATATACTCTTTTTATATGGACTAGTTTGAACATCCTTATACTTTGGCAGGTTCTGAGACATTGGACTATTTAGATGGAGGCTGAAAGTTTAAAGAACAAGTATTGTAGTAAGCAAGACAAAATTTGAATTGTCTCTTATGACCTAGCATCAAGCATCATACAGGATCACTTCCACCATGCCTCAAACAATCACAAAGGCCTGCCAATGCCACGGAAAAGTGACATAAATCTCTCCTTTGATTGGAAAGTCAAAGTCATGTTGTAAGAAAAGCATACTCAATGGGAGAGGTAATTATATTAGATCAATTTTTTCTTTAGAGGAAAAAAGGGAATTTCTGGTCCTGCCATTTTTCTACCAAATATCATACAGTTCCAGATAGCTTGTTGTTGTTGTTGTTGTTGTTGTTGTTGTTGTTGTTATGTGCCATCGAGTCGGGCCCAACTCATAGTAACCCCTCCTTGGGTTTCCGAGGCAGTATCACTACAGAAGTAGATTGCCCCATCTTCCTTTTGAGGAGTGGCTGGTGGGTTTAAACTGCCAGCCTTCTGGTTAGCAGTCAAGTGCCTTAGGCACTATGCTACCAGAGCTCCCAAAGACCCACTAGTAAGTACTAAATTTATCTTGGATACTTTTATATCATTTTTCTATGAGCCACGTTTGAAAAATCATATTTTTAACAATTTAAGTTTGTATGCAATAAATTGTTCTTTTCAAAAATACTAAAGTGCACTTAGTGATGAATAGAATAGAGTGAGCCCAATTCCATACTTTCTGATAATATATCTTATAAAGCACAAGAGAAATTTGTCCCCAGGATATCAGAATAACATAACTTAACAAGAAAAACCTAACCACAAGTGTAGCTCATTCTTTAGACTATAACCAATACTAGAACAAGAATGAGATGGTTAGTGAAGGCATCATCTTAGACTATTTTTCTCACTCTCTGGCTCGTTGTCAGCAGATAAACATGACCTAAAACATAATGCTCTCTGGTTGTATGTTTCACAGTTTATACTATAACACAGTGTTGAATCTGACAATAGTAGTTCCAAAATGTAATCTTTGATAACCCTACTGAAGTTATTACTTATGTAGTCAGATTCAGGCTAGTGCTGCCCCCAAAAACACAGACCCACTATCAAAAGGTACTTTCCAATAACTCATGTTGGTAAATTGGACTTCTCCAATACCATGATGAGTATACGTGGCCCACAGTGGGTTCCTTAACAATCCTCCTTTCCTCTTCCATTCACTTCATTTTTACTCTGCTACACCACAGAGCACCTCTTCTCTAAGCTCTGAAAATCCTCTCAGCTCAAAACTGGTTTTTTGTTATGCTTTGCTTTGTTTTTCCCATGTCCCTTCCTTTTCCCTCCAAATTTGGCACCATACCCCTCCTCCAAAAAAACCAAAAACCAACTTATTGCCATCAAGTCAACTCAAACTCATAGCAACCCACTTTGGGTTTCCGCGGCAGTAAACCTTTACAGAAATATATTGCCCAGTCTTCCTTCTGTGGAGTGGCTCATGGGTTTGAACCACCAACCTTCTGGTTAGCAGTCAACTGCTTTAGGCACTACACCACCAGAGCTCCTTAGCCCTCCTCCATAGGACACAAATACCAAGTAGACAAAGTCAGAACAATTTGTCACTCAACATTAATTATGTTTTTCCTAAAATCACTCTTTCAAGGTTAAAGTGGTCTCCATGTCACCATAGCATTGTCTGTTATGGAGAAAGCATCCAAAATTCAAATCCTTAATGGGTAAGCACTGAAGACAAAAGCAGTCGTTCTCAGACTTCACTGTGCATAGAACTACCTGGGGGTCTTGTTAGATGATGATTTGGTGGTTCTGGGCTGTATCCAAGAGTCTGCATTTCCAATCTGCTCCCAGGTGGTGCCAATGTTGCTGTTCTGGGAACCAAACTTGGAGTAACAAGGACCTATTTTTTTGTTTGTTTGTGAGTGGTAAATAAGTGTAACAAAAATGAAAAATGTACCATTTTAGCTATGTTAAGTTTACAATTCAATGACATTAATTATATCCATCACGTTGCACAACCATCACTACTATTCATTTCCAAAAGTTTTACATCATCCCAAACAGAAAACTCTCTACCCCTTAAACCATAATTCCCTATTCCTGCCCCCTCCCAGCTGTTAATAATAACTAATCATAACAACTAATAAAATTTTGTGTCTATGCATTTGCCTAATCTTGATTTTATATAAGTGGGATCATAGAGTATTTTATCCTTTGATGTTTGGCTTCTTTCAGTCAACATAATGTTTCCAAGGTTCATCCATGTACCAGCACATATCAGTATATCATCTTTCAGCAAGGTCCTACTTTTAAATTATTGTTTTCAGTTACTTAGGTACTTAACTGTTTGTTCTGAACTCTTTCCAGTTTTCTAAAGGGGGATGTATGAGACAGAAAAGAAAGAAAATCTACTGACCCTAGACAACACAATCAAAGTCTGTGGGACAACAGGAATGAAAAGTTGATAGACCGATGCTGACTTCATGGATAGCTGGTGGGTTTGAGGAGGCAGCAGACAGAAGGTCTTTCCCTGAAGTCCCAACCAACCATTGACCTCCTCATGCCACTATATTTTCCTCCTTCTTAAGTCTTGAACTTGACCCCTCTCAGGGGAGACCCTCTGTGTGTTGTTACCTATTCAGAAGTGAATTATTAATTACTCTCTGAGCAGAGTTTGGAGCAACGAGTTGAGAAGAGGAACTGAACATATGCTAAGAGGTTGGATGAAAAATGTATATCTGGGAGCAGGGCATGAGGAGAGAGAAGGGTGGTGAAGGACTGTGAAAGAGGAAGGCAAATGCACCATAGAGAAGCCTGAGAGATGCCAAAAACAAAAGCTCTGATTTCCTCACTTGGCTCAAAGCCACACCCCTTGTCTATTTCTCTTTTATTATTAGCTATAGCTGGGTGAACATAAGACATGCATTTAAATCTCAGTGAGCAGTTTAGGTGTGTTTGTTTAGGTTTTATTTATAATCCCAGGTTAGGTAATTTCCTTTTCAAAATTGTACGTGAGCTCTGGAGTATGAAGGCCTTTATGTGCTTGTTATTAAGGGCACAAGTGTAAGAAGAATTTTGTTCTTCAAAACTTACAAGGATTATTGAGTTTTCAAATTAAACAACGTGGTCCTTCTAATATGACTAAAGAGAAACCCACATATTCACAATCACTCTCGAAAGCTGTAGAGATATCTCAGTTTCTTTGTTTGAGCTTCAGAAAAACTCCATGTTCCCAAGCCACTAGAGATGTAAACAAAACAGAGATGCTTATCACATTTCTTCTGTTTCACACTTCGGTTCCATCATTGTCTCTACTTGCCCTTCTATGGAGATTAATGGATTTCAACACAACCTTTTGTGGGTCTCAGAAGAGGTGACTCCTTGTTTTACTTGCCTTCTGTGTATGGTTGTAAAAGCACATTGACCAGATGACCCAGTCTTGCCACTATCAGAAGCTCCTGCCACTGTGTCCCCGTGGTGACTCCAAGGCCAAAAGGGGCGGTCCACTCTACCTGGCTGGATAAGATTAGTGAAATGTGAATAGTTTCTAGTTAAGTTCAGATTCAGTACCTTATGGCTCACAGCCCACAACAAAATCACGGCAACAGTTTACAAACATTAAAACATTCATTTTTTTCCAAATAGAGCCTGATGAAAACAAGTCTAATTGCAGCAATGATCTGATGTGGAGTCACTGCCCTGCATTAATCTCTCTCGTCTTGGTGGAACCATCTCACAGAACAGTAGGACTGTGTGGTGAATGTAACTAACTCTATTAATAAGTCTGAACATGGACATTCCTGCTAGATTAGCTGACTGATTTTCATTAAAGAGTAAAAAGGTGAAAATAAAAATCCTTATTTGGGGAGCTCTGGTAGCATAGTGCCTAAGGCACTTGACTGCTAACCAGAAGGCTGGTGGTTCAAACCCACCAGCCACTCCTCGGAAGGAAGATGGGGCAATCTACTTCTGTAGTGATACTGCCTCAGAAACCCAAGGAGGGTTGGCTATGAGTCTATGAGTCGGGTCTGACTTGTTGGCACACGACAGCAACACTGTAATTTAACTATTTTTCAAAAATAAACATTTTTTTAAAATTATTTGAATGACTGCCATGCCCACATTTGTTTTCATTTTTAATTTTTAGTTATAGAAAACACTCTAGTTCCATGAAATATTTTTCTTTTTAGCCATCAGTGTGTGCATATTTAAATAATATCCATGCTTGCTACCATAGGCACTTTGGCTGTAATAAGATTTCACTTTGGGATGACTTGAAAATATATATAACAGATCCACAAAAATTAATTTGGAATGAGAATGAAAATTACTGTATAAGGATTCACAATATCCCCTCCTTCCTCTGTTTCCATTCCCACCCAGAACTGTCCCCTGGCTTTCAAAAGGGATGAATTTTTGCATATGGATCAGATCTTAGGCCTTTCTTTGTTTTGGGGGGAAGCCAGATAAGGGATGAAATGGAGAGAAAATGAGTTTATTCACCTAATCTGGGTGGGATTAAATCTCCCTCCCCCAGCACCAAGGATGGATCTCAATTGGTTTATCTGAAACAAAGCACTGGACACACACATACAAGCCCTCCTTCAGGCCTCTCAGTCACTATCACTGATATGGTTTTGTTTTTTTCATAGCAATGATTGTTGTTGTTGTTGTTATGTGCCCTTGAGTCTATTTTGAGTCATAGCAACCATATGTACCTACAACACAATGAAATATTCCCCAGTCCTATGCCCTCTTCACAATCATGCTGTGCTTAAGCCCATCAAAGCAGCCACTATGTCAATCAATCTCATTGAGGGCCTTCCCCCTTTTTGTTGACCCTCTGGTTTACCAAGAATGATATCCTTCTCCAGGGACTGGTCCCTTCTGACAACATGACCAAAATGCAAGGGACAAAGTCTGTTCATTATCGCCTCTAAGGAGCATTCTGGTTGCAGTTCTTACAAGAAGTATGTTGTTGTTGTTGTTGTTTGCCGTCAAGTCGGCCCCGACTCATAGCGATCCCTCCTTGGGTTTCCGAGGCAGTATCACTACGGAAGTAGGATTGCCCAACCTTTCTTCCGAGGAGTGGCTGGTGGGTTTGAACCGCCAGCCTTCTGGTGAGCAGTCAAGTGCCTTAGGCACTATGCTACCAGAGCTCCCACAAGAAGTATAGTCGATCTTTTTGTTTGTTGGTGTATTTACTAGGAAAATAAATTCCCTGAAATTGAGGACTTTTCTGTCTTAATCATTTCTGTGTTCCAGCACCTAGAACAGTGTTTGGCAAGTAATAAATAATGGATATTTGTATTGCAGAAATTTCCAAACTGATCAGAATGCTTTTGCGCCATCCTCCTTATCCTCCTCAATCTCAGTGTCTTCTTAGCACAGCAGCTGCCTTACGCCCACTGTGTCCAGTGCTTAGAACCTAGACCTGGATGATTCCATAATGACACTGTACCTTGCTGGGCCTGACTTCTGGAAAGTGGGAGAAAAGTTGGCAATTGTTCTATATGTGTGCTTCTCTAAAACTTCGGAGTTAAGTGCTACAATTATTTATTATATAACTGAAGAAATGCATCAACTTAGGAATCACTTTTTCAGCTCCATACAAAATGTGAAAAGAAGTGATATAAAATTCTTAAAACATATCTGAAAATTACTTTTATTTAAAGTGAAAGCATTTATTTTTTTAATCTGAGAGGATTTCTTTTTCGTTTCTGATGATTTTATGCCTAAAGAAAAGCAAGTTTCAAGTTAAACTTTTCTACTTCTATTTTTTTTTTGCAGAATAATTTGACTAATTATCAAAAATATTTAGCATACACAAAACACAAAGTATAACTTAATAAAAACCTGTGAACACACAACTTACATTTGATAGATTAAAACATTGCAAAGTTGTTTCAAGTCTTTTAATTTTTTTTTAAAAGACCATTTTTATAATTGGAAGTTAATAAGAAAATTTTGGCCACTATAAGTAATAATTTGGGAATTATTGTCACAAAAAGATTTGAAGGATTTTTGTTGAATGATTTTAAATGTTACTGAATCAAATGGATGCAAGTTCCTTGAAAATAAAATAACAAATGCAGGCAAAATCCCATTATTACAAATTCCTGGATCTTCTAATTTTTGTATTAATGCTATTAAAATGTTTAGGTTGATGAGTAGCTAAAAATCATGTCTAGGAGGTGGATTTGAAGTCCTGTCCCCTTGCAGTGAATTTTGAAACAAAAACAACTTCTTTCTTTTTTTCTGAAATAATAATTCTCCCCTAAAATATTATTCTTCCTGCTTATTTTTTTTTCCAGTATTAAAAAAAAAAAAACTCACTGCCCTAGAGTCGGTTCAACTCATAGCAACCCCTCCTTGGTTTCTGAGGTGGTGTCTTCATGGAAGTAGATTTTCCAGTATATGGGTTATTATATCCTGTAGGAGGTAAAACTGGGCTTTCCTGGTCATGAGATATATTTAAGTAGTGACAAAAAGAGAATTTTAAAAAAAAGGAAAGAGAGAATTGAAGGTAATTCCTTCCTCAGTTGAAGTACTGTAACACTTTTTATTGTTTTCCTTCTCCACCCTTACAAATAGATATGTAATTAAATAATGACTTTTTGGTACTAGAAAGAGGCAACACCTGATTATAAGACTATTTCTTTATAAGACACATTGTCAGAAAGAGAGCTGAATTAAGGGTGGATCAGGTAGGTGCTGCTTAGGATACCATCTGATCAGAAGAACTCAAAGAATAAAGGAAATTTGATAAGATGGAGAAACTTTTGTTCACCAGATCACTTCTTAGAGAGAGGGAAGTCATGTGGTGGATAGAATTCTTGGGATGGGACTGATTTCCATGAAAATAGGTCAGCCCGAGTAGAGGCTCACTTCTGCTGACAGACACCTATATTCCCCCTCCACCTTTCTCCTATACAGAACTCAGAATTTCTTCAAAACAAATGTACAAATATTTAAGGAATATGATTTTTTAAAGACTAAATTATTAACTTTCCTGGATACCTGCAGTCTCTGTTGGGCTCTGGTCACAAATCGTGACAGCAAAGCTCAGTTCCTCTGCCATCCATCCTTGGAAATAATGGGCTTTTTAAAGAGTTTTGTTTTCATGGTACTTATTGTAATGAGATGTGAAGTGAGTTTCTTATTCTTTATAAAAATTATAATTGAAAAAAATATATTTAGTTTGCAAACTGGTTGTTTGCAAAGAAGAAAATGCTTTTAATTCAGTTATTTCCTTTCCTGTATCTCCATGTCATTTATTCTCAGCTTCTTTTTAACAGTATAGCTAGTCCCAACTGCCCTGAGTATGAATAATGGTGTCCATTGGGTATCTGGGCCTGGAGATGCTTTTTCCCTACATTAAGTACTTTCCCCACCCAGGAAGAAGGAAATACGCAAAGTTGGCTTGGAGCATACTTTTTGAGATTTTTTTTTTTTTTTCACCAGTGCCTGGTTTAAAAACAAATGACCATCTGTGGTGCAGTAAATTACTTGGTATGACTCTTTTTAGCATTAGTGTTTGTGACTCTCAGCACATGACTGGGTTTTTGTTGTTGTTGTTGTAGTTATGTGCCATCAAGTTGGACCCGACTCAGCGACCCCTCCTTGGGTTTCCGAGGCAGTATCACTACTGAAGTAGATTGCCCTATCTTCCTTCCGAGAGTGGCTGGTGGGTTTGAACTGCCAGCCTTCTGGTTAGCAGTCAAGTGCCTTAGCCACTATGCTACCAGAGCTCCCAGATGACTGGGTAGGACCATGCAAATGTAGGTGTTTGTGATCCCCAAAGGAGATTAGATAACTTGTTAGTAATATAAATAAGGTACATGGCACCCTTGTGGGAATGGACTATGCAGTAATGTGTATGGAACCCTAAGGTGGGGATTGGTCAGTTTTGCTATCCTGCTAGGCTTAAAATAATCCGTCCCAGAGGCAGAAAAGGGGGCTCTCACTGTCACCAATAAAGAAAAGTCCAAAGTGGAGCACATCTTTTGGACCAAGATCTCTGTACTGAGGTAGCAAGAAGAGATGGCAGAGAGACAGCAGCAACACAACTAAGAGACTGGCACGAGGCAGAGCAGCAGGCTTGCTGGCCCATGGAGTGGAAAAGCTGAGTACGTTTGATCTGGCAAACTGGGGTGCACCTATTGGCAGAGCTAAAAACTGTAACATTTGCCAGAGAGTAGCAGTAGCCAGGCGGAGAAAGCAAGGGCCAAAGAGATACATGCCCTCAGGCTGGCCAAGGGGGAGCTGTCCTGATCTAAGAATTGTATCCTGAGCATTTCTGAACCTGAATTGTAACCTGTTGTTTCCCTAAAAATAAATAAATAAATAAATAATCTTGAGTATTGTCTATGAGTTCTGTGTGGACATTGCAATGAATTATTGAACCCAGCAGAAAGGTAGAGAGTGCTCTGGGAGCAACAGTTGGTGTCAAAATTAGTAAAAATTGTTAGAAGGTGGCAGCATGTCTGACTACTGCCTCATAGGAACCAGCCTTGGGCTGTTAATATTTATCTTGATTCTCTCTCCCTCTTGTGAAGTTAGAAGAGGTTAGATGTCGCCACCATTTTGCACCATCAAAATGTCAGCAACAAATAAAGAAGAGTATTTACTAAAAAAAGATTGTGGTCTGAGAAACCATGACCTATGAACAAACCAGTTGCCATCTCATGAAGACCCTATTTGGGGTGGGACTGATTTCCCACACGGTATCAGAGTGGAATTAGACTGCTAAAACAGAGCTGATAGTTTTAAATGGTTGATTTCAGAAGTAGATCACCCTGCCTTTCTTCTGAAGTGCCTCTGGATGAACTGGAAACTCCAACATTTCATTTAGCAGCTTACTACATTAATGGTTTGCATCAGCCAGGGACTCCTATGAGGATGATAGTTAAATGGGCTTGTGGTCTTACTGCAATACAAGGACTCTCTGAGAGTATTCTTCTCTGACTACTGGGATTGGCCTTAACCCAAGCACAGTGGAAAATGCAGGGAGTTTCAAATCAACTGTGTCTTAATCTCTTTTCTCCTTTGTGAATTGGACGTAATGATTTAAAAAAATAGAATTATATTGAAGTTTGACTAAGATACCGTGAAGAATCTTGTAAACTATAAGTCATTAGACCTGGGTTAGTCCATTTGTGGTAAAATATGTAATTTTCTTCCCTCATTTTAAGTAAGATTACTAATTCTAAAAGAAGTTGCTTTGCTAAGGTCTGTTTTACTACAAACATCTGTTTTTGTGGCTGCATATCCTAAATTGTCTATTTTTCTTGAGGGCAATCAATTATAAAAGGAAATAAGTAGAGATTACAGTAATGAAGAACAGGATGTATGACCAGTGCTCAGGCCGAGAGTTTTGCCCTCAATATGGTTACTATTCCAGGGCCAGGTGAAGTGAAAGTTGAAATTCACAAAATTGGAATTCAGCCAAAAGAGTGTCTCATCCCATCATTGCTATTGTTTTGAGCTGTCCCAGAATAGCATCATTTTAGCCATCTTTATCAAATTAAGTAAACAAGACAGTGTTACAATCTAGGAAACTTCAGTCTTTAGGTTACCTCCTGTGATAGTTAAATTTGAATGTCAACTTGGCTGGGCCTGGTTGAGTGGCTGAGCAGCTAGCTGGTGGTAGTTTTTCCCGATGATGAGACTGGCAATCAACTCCATGGTGGGATCTACCACAAGCAGCTGAGCAGGTGCCTTTGGGATGTGGTCTGCTTCCTGTACATAAGGAGAAGCCTTGGGGTTAGTCTCTAGCTTATGCCACACTTGGACCCTACATGTAGCCAGGTCATTGTTCAGCAGCCTGCCATGCTCTGCTGACCTTGGGACTTACAATGAACTTGAATTAACGGCTTGCTATGTGGTCTGCTAACATTGGGACTGTGCCATTTTATTTGTTGACCTTGGGCTTGTTAGCCTCAGCAGCCAGTAGCTGCCTGAGTGAAGAGATGCCTCTAGCTCCAGTGGGCCAGGAGCAAAAGACAGAGCTGAAGCCCAAGGTCAAGGGGCCTTCACAAAGCCCCTAGAGCCTGGCACTTTGAACTTGGACTTCTAGCCTCCTGAACTGTAAGAAAATAAACTCCTGTTCATTAAGGCCATCCCATTTGTGGTATATTCTTGTCAGAGCAGCACTAGGCAACCAGAACACCTTCCTAATTTTAAGGAAAACATATGAGGTTCCATGATAAAATGTTATTAAGAAGGTGGCTCTGATATGATCAAACTATTAAAATCACATGTTTTATAATGTCTTTTTGTCTGGTCTTTATTCTGAAGAGTTCATTGGACTAATGATTTGGCCTGCTGAGATTTGTGAATTAGACATGTCTTTACTGACACTAATTTTTTAGGTTAATAGTAGTTTTTTATGAGAGCTGATCATCAGATATATCATGGGGGCAAACGAATTCACTAACTCTGCTACATCAGCTACTTTTTACAAGGAGTAATTTTCACTTTGATTTTTCTTCAAAATGATATGTGGCTCTAACCCTCTGTGTATCTAATATCCATATACACACAGTTTTAATATATACATTTAATACAAAAGCATATTTTCTTTCTGCCTTGGAAATATGTACCTTCTTCTTTGTAACAGTTACCAAAATGTTTATTATGTTTTCAGATTTCTTTTGAGTAGCCTGAGTGTATGTATTAATTAACTACACTTGGATTGTTTTATTTAAAAAGACATAATCACAAAATATCAAAGCACAACATTTCATTCTGACATCCCCATTGTTGAAAATCTATCTGTGATCTCCATAAAACCTCTTTAGAGTGAACGAAAATCAGTAGCCATGCTCATTAACCTATAATTCCTGAGTGTGACCGTGCCCTAAGTTCTTCACGATGCCACAGGCAGAAAGCTCACACATCAAATAAATGTTTGTATAATTACATTGAGTGTGCCTGCCTCTGCTGCCCACCACTACCACCTCCTCCACCTCTTCTGTCTCTGCCACTCCTGAGACAACAAGACCAACCTTCCTCTCCCTCCTCTTCCTCAGCTTACTCAATGTGAAGATGATGAGGATGAAGACCTTTATGATTGTCCTTCCATTTAATGAGTAGTAAATAATCATCATGCTATACAGTTAAAAAACTTATGTACATGTATGAGTATCTTCCTATGAAAATCTAATAACTGTACTGCAAGAACTGTGTTAATCACTTATTTATGTTATCAATAAGACTACCAGTCAACAGTAGGCTATTAGTCATTAACTTTTGAGGGAGTCAAAAGTTATACACAGAGTTTTGACTGAATGGGGGATCAGCACCCAAACTTCGCATTGTTCCAGGGTCAACTGTATCTACTTGACTTGTAATATTTGTTTGCATATACTCATTTTCTAAAATTATCAGCCTCCTAACAGTTTATATGGTTACAAAGCTTAATTTGATCTTGCTTCAGTTAAAGCAAAAGAGCTTTGGTGGTGCTGTGTTATAGTACTGGGGTGCTAACCAAAGAGGTCACCAGTTTGAACCCACCAGACACTCCACGTGTGAAAAATGAGGCAATCTGCTTCTGTAAAGATTTATAGCCTTGGAAACCCTGTGGGGCAATTCTGCTCTGTCCTATAGGGTCACTATGAGTAGAGATCAACTTGATGGTAGTTTTTTACTTATTTCCAGCCCCTTCTTATTATTTTTGGCTCTGTCACCATGATTTAATCAATTGGTAAGAATTTATTAAGCATCCACTGGCGGTTCAAACCCTTTTGCCAGGGGTCGCTATGAGTCAGGTGTGACTCGACAGCACATAACAACAACATACACAGGGCATTTAAGAAATATTGTGAAACACAAAGCAATGCCCTCATAAAGCTTCCATAATTTATTGTAATATCTCACTTTGTGAAAAAATAATTAGCATGAAGTTTAACAAAGAGCAGACTCAAAAAGAAATCATTTCAGGTATTTCTAGAATCCTTTTGGGTTTTGGGTAATTTATTTTATTTCCATGGCTCTGTCATAAACCTGGATAAGAAGTCCACATATAGATGCAAGTTCCTGGACAGCAGAGCCAGAACCTAGCAAAGCACTACCAAACCAAAAAACCAAACCCACTGCTGTAGAGTTGTATCTAACTGATAGCAACCTGCCTTTGGGTTTCCAAGGTGGTATCACTACAGAAGTAGATTGCCCCATCTAGCGCTTCTAGCAAAGCACTAGCTTTTGGCAAAAGAGTGAACATGTTATAATATCAAGGGAATTAAACTTGGAGTGTGACTAGGTAAAGGATAATGACAGGGATGGTTTCATTTGGTAAGAAAATAGTCATCTAAAAAATTTAAGATGCCATCCCTTCACTATGAATCTGATTTCAAGTTGTTTCAATTGCATATTTCACATTGTTTCATTGAAAGTCTCTTTCTAGTGCTCTTATCAACCACTAATATGGCAAACTCTTCAAGATGATGTAATGATAGTGGGGAGGGGGAGCGGAGCTAGTAAGAATGCTAATAGCCTCCCAAGTGACCAGTCTGACTCCTTGTCTATCCAATATTATATGACATGGGAAGACAAGGTGCAGAATCTTGAGCAGAGCAATAAGTTTACTTATTAAGAGTCTTGGAGAAGCAGAATAAGGTAGCAGTAAAGATTAGGCTGCAATGACCTACTTTTAATGCTAGCCACTAAAGCTTCTCAGTAGATTTTGAGCACTGCACAGTAGAATGCTTTAGAACAAAGAGTGCGCAACGTGAATCTTGCACACAGAGAGGCATTTAAAGCTTAAAAAATACCCAAATACACAATGGCCTCTTGTTTAATTATAGTAATTATTCATCAGACTCCAGATGTTAAGGAAAAAAAAAAAAAAAAACTTTATCTTTTTATGATTAGAAGCATGAATCCTTTCAAATGTGTGTGTCACCAAAATGGAATGCATCTAATCATCAACTTGCAGCTGAGAGAATACCGAATAAATAACTGAAGCCAATCCAGATCCTTATTAAAAGAATTTGTTTCCAAAGAGAGATAGAAATACCTCTTCAAGGATTCCATTCAGAGGAAATCAGCCCTTGATTCAACCCTACAAAAAAAAAAAAAAAATGAAAGTACATGGGGCACTCTGGCAATATCAGGACTTACTTTACAATATTTAACCAATTCCTTGTCCAAAAACCACTGATGACTGTGGACTTATTGTGAGGCTGATGCAATCTTTCAAAGGTGATTGAGAGGCCCAGGAATCAAAGCCTTGCTACTTATGGATGCTTGCAGTGAGCGTAGAGGGCAAAGCAGTCTCCCAGAAGGAGGACAGATAGGCCAACACAGAATTACATATGTACTTTACCAAACCTCATGAAATGCAAGAGAAAACAAAAAACTTCTCTTTCTGCTGGGGTTCCAAAAATGTAATTGGATGATAATTACCAGGGTGTGGTAGCAAGCCTCCAAGATGGTCTCCATAATCCTCATCTTCTAGTATTCATGCCCTGTGGATTCATGTCCTAGTATTCAAGTCTTCCAGATTGAATAGGGCTAAACTTCCTAACCAATGGGGTATCATGAAAATGACAGTATATATTTTCCCTGGCTAGGCCATAAAATAAAATGGGAGCTCTGGTGGCGTAGTGCCTAAGGTATTTGACTGCTAACCAGAAAACTGGCAGTTCAAATCCACCAGCCAATCCTCAGAAGGAAGACTGGACAATCTACTTTTGTAGAGATACTGCCTCAGAAACCCAAGGAGTGGTTGCTTGAGTTGGAATCGCCTGGACGGCAGTGAGTTTGGTTTTTTAGTTTGAGGTCATGAAATACACTATCTCTTCCTTTTTTTTTTTTTTCTTTCTCTAGGATCACTCTCTCTGGAAAGCCAGCTGCTGTGTTAGAAGATACTCAGCTTCCCTATAAAGGTAACCACAGGGTAAAGAACTAAGACCCAACCACCTACAACTAGCACTAATTTTGCCATGTGAGTGAGTTACCTTGGAAGCTGATCCTGCAGCCTCAATCAAGTCTTCAGATGACTGAAGTCCCAGATGACATCCTGACAATAACCTAATGAAAGATCCTAAGCCAGAATCACCCAGCTAAGCTACTGCCAGATTCCTGGCCCAGAGGGAAAGAAAAAAAAAAAAAAAAAATTGCTATTGAGTCAATTTCAACTTATGGCAACTCTGTGTGTAACAAAGTATAACTGATTTATAGGGATTTCTTGGCGGTAATCTTTTACAGAAGTTCTCTAGGCCCTTCTCCTGCTGTGTCACTGGGTGGGTTTGAAAAGGAAACCTTTAGGTTAGCAGCAGAGCAGAAATCTCTTGTGCAAACAAGGTCCATCACCCACAGAGACCATTATAACTATTTATTGTTTTATGCCACTAATTTGGGGATAATTTGTTATATAGTATCTTAGAGTTCTCTAGAGAAAGGGAACCAATGAGGTATATGTATGTATAGAGAGAGTTTTATTCTAAGGAATTGGCTCATGTGTTTGCAGGGGCCTGACAAGTCCAAAATCCATAGGTCACACAACAGGCTGACCCAAACAGCTATGTCTCAAAAGCCATGGGCCAGGCAATAGGAAGAGTGAAGAGTAGGAATGCTCTAACAAAATGTCTAGTTACAGTCTTGAAGCAGAATAAATCCTAGGGAAACTCCCTTTTTGTTCTTCAGGCCTTCAAATTATTGACTGTAACCTACTCAAACTACAGACCTATTGACTTAATCACACATAACTATCTAACTATTTTATAACAGTAATAGTGTTTGACCAAAGAACTGGGCACTATAGCCTACCCACGTTGACACATAAAATTAAACATCACATATAACAATAGATAATCACTGTATGGGATGATTGATCGTAACTTCAAGACTCACCTTAAATAAAGATATGCATTTCATTTCAGGGACAAATAATAAACCTTATGGTATGTGGTTGTGTTTGGGAAGAATCCATTCAGCTAAAAGTCTCTTCTATGCCATGATGCAGAATATAGCTCAGGAATCCCAAGACATGCCACATTTACCTATTTCAAGGAATCTCATATTCTATTATTACTTCATGTACCTTTTTTTTCTATCTGCATCTAACAAAAAATGAAGAAAATAGTAGCTTCACAGATGACTGAACACAATTTATAAGATATCATTAAATTATCACCATGTTCATGGTAATGTGCCAAATGTATAAGATATTCATAGATCAGGAACACACATAGTTCCTATTCTCAAGGAAGTTGTACTAGGGGAAATGCAATGCACAGATGTCTGTAAAATAAAAATTCCATTAAAAATATATAATAAACATGTATAGAATTTATCAGGTACAACCCAAGAGATATTTGAAACTTAGCTAAATAATAGATAGGACTATGAATAGGCAAAAAGAGGAACCAAGAAAGCCATTTCAAAAGGAGGAAGCAGCATGAATTTTTATAGAATACATATATAGAATGTTGTTGTTATGTGCCGTTGAGTTGGACCCGACTCATAGTGACCCCTCCTTGGGTTTCTGTGGCGGTATCACTATGGAAGTAGATTGCCCAACCTTCCTTCCGAGGAGTGGCTGGTGGGTTTGAACCGCCAGCCTTCTGGTTAGCAGTCAAGTGTCTTAGGCACTATGCTACCAGAGCTCCTATATATACACGTAAATACAATATAGAAGAAAGAAACCTTTGCATGTGTACTAAGAATGGACATCAGACCTTGAATGTTAGAATGAGGTATGTATATTTTACTGAATAGTCAAGAGGAGACACTGAAGCTTTGAGGAAGTTGAAGTGACCATATCAAAACTGTACTTCAGGAAAATAATTGAATAGAATTTAAGGAAAGAAGCTGAAGACAGTACAGTCATAAGTCATGAGTTTGTGGTGGCAGTCTAGACATGAGGGATGGAAGCATGGTTAAGGAGGGCCAGTGAGAATGGAAGATGGACATGTATTGAAAAATATGGGAACTCTAGATTCCACCACTAACTGGATGAAGCTGAAGTGGGGAAAGATTAGAGAAGTTGGAGAAGACACAAGTGTTTTGGCTTGGACTATGAAGAGTGTTTTTTTTTTAACAGAATTGCTAACTGAAAAGTTGTGGGTAGAGTCCACCCAAATGTGCCCTGAAAGAAAGTTGTGAAGATCTACTGAAAAAATCAGCCATTGAAATACAGTTCTACTCTGACACACTTGAGGTCGCCACAAGTGGTAATCACCTCCACAGCGACTGTTGCTGTTTTTTTAAAAAACAGAATTAAGAGCTAACAGAAAGACTGATTTATAGAGAAGAGCAGGGAATGAGGGTGGGACGTGGCAGTTCAAATATAGAAACACATTAGAACTCTTGCTTTTTACTGTATTATCCTCAAACTGCAGTTGGATGCCTTTTACAAGCACAAATACTGTGATTTGCATTGGGTACTGTCAACTGGAGGTGCAAATAAAATATAAAACCATGCTATATGCTGATACAAATATAGAAATATTGAAAGACTCCAAATTCGTCATGGCAAATAAATAAATACTTCACCTTTTTGATGAATGAGCTTTCTGAACTGCTCCAACCTGACCCCCACCCACATCTTGTAATATGTTTCTAAACAAACTCTTGGCTTGCCATACTTTGATGAAATGGCTAAAGAATACCATTACCTAACCTAGGTTTCAAACACCACCTTCCTTGCAGCTCACTTAGGAAAAATCAAAACCTGTTTACTCACTGGCAATCAGCTAATTGTATAAGATACCATGTTCCATCTGATTTAAATGTGCAACTTCCCTTGTGTGTTTTCTCAACCATATGTTTAGCTTGAAAATTTTTCCAGATCTCAAACATAGAGCTTTTCTAGTATATCAATGCCAAGGCTTTTATGTAAAGCCAGGGTTTGAACATCAATTTTTTAATTAGTTTACTGGGTTTTAAACTTTCTTATATATACATGAAGCAAATGGTTACTAAATACAAGTTTTTTTGCAAATTAGAACAAGCCTTGGCTAGGCTAGGGTGATTGGCAGAGGAATATCATAATAACAACAAAAGCTTCATGTGCTCTGGGCACCATTTTACCAGCTTACAAGGGGATTAGTCAACAGCTCAAAGAGCCAATATTTTCACAGCCAATCACTGTATTAGTTTTCTACTTCTAACAAATTACCACAAACTTAGTGGTTTTAATGACACAAATTTATTAACTTACAGTTCTGTAGATAGAAGTCCAATATAGGTGTCACTGGGCCAAAATCAAAAGGTCACCAAAGCTAGGTCCTTTCTGAAAGTTCTAGAGGAGAATCCATTTCTTTGTCTTTTCCAGCTTCCAGAAGTTACCACCATTCCTTGGCTTATAGTCATCTTCAAAGCCAGCAATGTTGTGTCTCCCTGACCTTTCTTCCATAGCCACATCTTCTACTCACTCTGAATTCTTTTGTTTCCTTCCTTTACTTTTAAGTAACCTTGTGATATATTGGACCCACCAAGATAACTGAGAATGATCTTCCTGTTTTAAGTCAGCTGATTTGCAACCATAATTCCATGTGCAACCTTCATTCTCCTCTGTTGTTTAAGGTAACATAGTCATAGATTCTAAAGATTAGGATGTGAACATCTTTGGGGGCCACTATTTTCCCTACCATATCCACTAATGATGTAAGCAAGGAATCTAAAAATTCAAGCAGATTTAAAGTGCTGGGAATTAGAATGATATATAAGAAGAGAAAAGAGAGACCGTACATGGGTGAAAAAGGGAAAATGGAACAATTATCATATGTGGATGAGTGAAGGGAAAATCTAAAAAACACTTTGCAATTCCTATCCTTCATGCATTCTCCCTACAACCTCATTAACCATTCACTCATTATTGAACATAAACAAATTCTGGTTCCACCCTTCATAATCATTATTTTCCTAATTTGAATGCAGTTCTTTTAAATCTTTACAGAGCTTTCCAGAGTGTCCTATATGCCAGTCCCAACCAGGGAAGTCTTCACAGACTCTCAGTACCTTGTGGTAACTCTAGGACATTGTGTACACCAATCACTGGGGCAGCGTGTGTTGTGTTCCACACTTTGCCTTGGAAATGATGATGTCCTCTGGGGATAGGGCAGTCAGGGTTATCCAGGACAAGAAGGAAGGAGGGAAAGGCTGTACCAAGAAGAGGAAGCAGTGGCTCTAGGGTTCAGAAATGGGAATAAGCACAAGCTATAGAGAGAAACACAAGTGTCCCGTAGGCTGAAGCGTAGAGGTAAAGCAGAGAGAGGGGTGAAGTCAAGCCAGAGAAGCTGGCAGAGTCAGATTCTGTGGGGCCTCGGACCATGTAAATAGCCTGGAATTTTGCATATAAGTGATGGGGGTCCAATGGAGAGTGTTTAGGAGTAATCATAATCAATCCACTACAGACCACCTGTGAATTAACATGTCAGGTTCCTCTACTGTGAAAAGGAGGTAATAGTACCCACTCCACAGAGTGATAGTGAAGATTAAATAAGGAACAAACTACTTAGCACAGCGCCTAACACGTGATCAGTGTCCAATTAATGTTGTTGTTGTTGTGTCGTCGAGTCGGACCCGACTCATAGTGACCCCTCCTTGAGTTTCTGAGGCAGTATAACTATAGAAGTAGATTGCCCAACCTTCCTTCTGAGGAGTGGGTGGTGGGTTTGAACCACTGGCCTTCTGGTTAGCAGTCAAGTGCCTTAGGTACTACACAATTAAGATAGAAAAATATTTCTGTAATCAGAATGTCAGCTGGAATGCCATCCTGGAAATCTAAGGTACAATTGTGGTAGTGCCCCTAAAGTCCATTGTCTGGAGTCCAAAGTCCTCTGTAAGGCTTCTTCCACAAACTGCCACCACAGATTGATCTT
This sequence comes from Orycteropus afer afer, assembly GCF_000298275.1. Taxonomy (NCBI): domain Eukaryota; kingdom Metazoa; phylum Chordata; class Mammalia; order Tubulidentata; family Orycteropodidae; genus Orycteropus; species Orycteropus afer. The sequence goes on along the minus strand of NW_006921673.1, from coordinate 4,851,851 downwards.
GGAGCCTGTACTGCCTTTAGGACTTCTGCTTCCCAGGACTGGACTCTGTTCTTCATGTGTTTATCCAGATGGGAAAATACCACAAAGCATTGGTGATCTCCTAATTTTGGGCAGGGGTGGGAGCAGTGTGTGTGCAAACTCAGAAAGGCATGATAGATCATTACAGCCATAAAGGCTTGAAGGGGATGCAGGGCACCAATGGTCTTAGAGTATCCTAGGCCCTGCACTGGCCAGACCTTCCAGCAACCTCTCTTCTCATTATTCCCAGCCTCCCCTTCTCTGTCTAATGTACTGGGGATCTGTCTGCAACTCATCTTCCTCTTCTTTCCTCATCTTCACTCATTCAATCCCTCCCATGTAGAACCTAAATTAATCAATTACTCCTCTTGCCTTCTGCTGATCGTCTTCTCCCTTCCCTGATACCATAGTACAAGTATATCAAGGTGTTTCCTAATACTGTGGCAAGTACCAGCTATGAAAGTAAATTATCTTCACTGCAAGAGCAAGAGGGAGTCCTGGTGGCACAGTGGTCAAGTGCTGAGTTGCTAACCAAGTTGGTGGTTGGAACTCACTCTCTGCTCCAAGGGAGAAAGATGTCTCAATATGCTTCCAAATGACTCACTCAATCACTGTCATCGACTTTGTTTTGACTTCATAGCCACCCCCCTTTGGGTTTCCAAGGCTGTAAATCTTTATGAAAGCAGACTGCCTCATCTTTCTTCCACAAGTGGCTGGTGGGTTCAACTCTGAAACATTATAGCCTTGGAAACACTATGAGGCAGTTCTAGTCTGTCCTATAGTGTTGCTGTAGGGTTAATATGAGTCAGAAATGACTTAGTTTGGGGGTTGTAGAGGCACAGAAGTAAAGGAGTTATTTGATTGGGTTTGGGAAATGACAATTGTTTGCTAAGGAGTGAGGCATGGTGTTAATAATAAAGGAACTAGCATCCTTCTAGCATAGGAAAGGAATCAGAATCCTCCTGAGAGAAAAGAGCCTAGAACCCTGGCCCCTTCCTACGGAAATGAACTTCTTGAGACAAACAGTCCAATTTATAAGAATGAATTACTCCCATTCCCAAGCCTAAGCCTCCTCCCCCTACTCCAGGTATGGTTCAAGTAGCCCTGATACACACTTAGCACAAGACCTAATTTTCAGAGATGAAGGCTGGTTCCTAGCAGCAAGTGTGTCAGGAAAGCAGCTGGCCAAGGAAAGAATCCCTTCTCTACAGTGGTAGAGGATACATATTAGTGTTTCAGTAGAGTGGATGTCAGGGTCAACAAAGAAGAAGGAAAGGGAGGATAACATATAAATTGAGAAGAGTCCTGGTGCAGGAGATGCCAATTAGTAAAGGGATAAAAAATTTAAATCACAGAGGATACATGACAAATGTGGTCTTACATTTTGGGTGTGCTGACACTTTTGAGAGTGAAAAGAGGCCCTGTTGATAATTATGCAAGGACAGTAAGTATAAACCATACTATTCCACAAAATCTGGCAAGAATATTCACCTGAGGTGTAGGTGGTGGCCAGGGATTACATTAATCAGAGCCTGGTTATAAATATTGTAGATTTGGCACCATTCATTCTGGTTCCTGAACTGGCCTTATATCCTAGGCCATGATTCAACTGACATCAATGAGACTGTGATCAGACTGGTTTGGAGGTCCTTGGTCCTAGGCAATGTCTGTCCAACTGGGAAATGTCATTGAGAATAAAGGTCAAGTAGAATGTGTTAGGCTGGGTTCTCTAGAGAAGCATAACCAGTAAAGCTTATAGAGAGAAAAAGAAAAATTATCTTAGGAAAATGGCTCACACACCTTAGAAGCTGGCAAGTCCCAAGTTCCTGTATCAAACATCAAGCTGGAGGCCTTTCCCGACTCACAGAGCTGCAGGGGCTGAGGAGCTCAAGGTTGGCAGGTGGTATACTGGCTGTTGACTCCGACTGATGACGAATCCAAGATCACCAGGCTGAGTGGTGGATTGTTGGCTCATGGAGAGTTGTAGGCAGCACAAGATTCAGATCTACAGAAAGGTTTGTCTTTTATATATATCTTGGAAGCAGGCCACAGGCCTAGGGAAACTCCTTTTCAATGGATTGGCTGCTCAAAATATATACATCTGATCTCATCATGGGAATAACCATGTCATAACTGCTTAAAGCACTCAGAATCGTGGTCCAGCCAAGTTGACACACAACTCCAACTATCACATAGGGGCTTTCTGGAGGTGGGAAGCGCTTTGGTCCAGAGGAAGGAGTTCTGACTTGTGTGGGTCTGCCCCGAATCCTGCCACCTCAGCTGTCATTCTATATATCATACCTAAGAATAAGACATTTAAGCCTACCTTTTTTGAATGAAGTCCTCCAAGAGAAGGTGGCTACAAGTGTTCAATTGTCCTAAGGTACCTCTGTAGAGCTTGTGTGAATTGAATTGTTGAGAGAGAGAGAGAGACATAAACAGACTAGAGGAACAGATGAACATAGATAGAAGGAACAATGCACATGGCACTGTATACATACTGCTGATGTAGAACTTATGGACTTAAAGCAAGGAAAATTGTTTTTAACCACACCTATAGAATGTTACAGTAGTTGCAGGAAAATTGGGCAGCTGTGATTTGGAAAATGAGAGTTATTAGAAAACCTGGATTTTCGGTCTTGCTTAGCTTACCATGTGATTTAGACAACAACAGAAATAATAGTAGCAAATATTTTCAAGCATTTACTATTCACCTATTAAGTTCTCCAAAGAATTCTAAGAAGTAGGTATTCTTTTTATCCTCATTTTATAGAAGAGGAAGCCAACATAGAGAAGTTAAGTACTCTGTCAAAGTCACTCAGCTCTTTTGGGCCGGAAGACAAATCCAGGTAGTCTGCCACCGAATTTATGTTCTTAATTTAGCATGCTCATTTTAAGATCAGGCCAGTAGGTTAATAGACCCCTTTTATCAGTTACAGTCTTTGACTTTCTCTGGATTTAAGTGTTTAGGTTTGATATTTAACATAAAGTATTTAGATCTAAAAAAGGACCTAATTTTCATGGTTACATTTACATATAATCCTTCACATAAAGACTGAATTTTCCTTACAGCACATACATTGCCAAAATTTATTGTACAAGCAGCCAAAGAAGGCTGAGAAGAGTAGCTATTGAAAAAATATATATATAATTTTTATTAGTTTACAATGGCAGCTGCTCTAGAATAAAGTGTGAACAAAAACAGCAACGTTCTCATGGTATCAGAGTCTTAAAACACACACACACACATAGCATCCATAGCATTAAAAGGAAAAGCCTGGAGTTCAACTGAGAAAACCAAAAGTGAACTAATAGTAATGTCTTGATTTCAATTCTGTATCCTTTCTTCAAATGGAAGAACAAGAAAGGGATAACTCACACCTCTGTTAAATAGGCCAAATGAGTCTTTCTATTGGCTCTGCTTCCTACTGAGGCCCTTTTCTCTCATAAAGCTTGTGCCTCTCTCATGTGCTCCAGTCTCAGCATCCTTATGCACTCTTCACTTTTCCAGGCTGCCCTTTTCTCTTGCAGGTAAAAATGACTGGAAAGACTCAAAGAGTTTCCTATCCAGACAATGTTCCAGCAAGAATCAAAGCCCTAAACTAAGCTCTCGGTGGAATTTCAGCTCCCAAGCAAATGATAGGGAGATGCAGAGTATTATGGAAAACCTAATAAGCTGATGCACAACCCTCTGGGGAAGTGAGGCACTAGTAAAAGGCTTCATGGAGGCGAAGCCTAAACTGAGAGTTAATGCTTGAATAGGAACAGTCCTGGCAGGAGTAGTGGGGAAGGGCATTCCAAATTAGAAGGAGAACATGAAGAAAGGCCAGAGGCTAAAGATATCCTGATGTGGACCCTCACTTGTGGAGCCTCAAGGTAATATTAATTAATAGCAAGAGAAGAAACTGAAGAGGTAGTGTGGATCCCAAACACAAAGATCTTGCTTATCTTTCTCTTATGGAAAGAGGGAATTATTAAGGAATTTTACAGGGAATTGACAGTCAGAGGAGCTCTGGTGACATAGTGATTAAAGCATTCAGCTGCTAACAAAAATGTCAGTGGTTCAAACCCACCAATCACTCCATGGGAGAAAGATGAAGCAGTCTGCTTCCATAAAGATTTACAGCCTTGGAAACACTATGGAGCATTTCTACTCAATAGGGTCATTATGAGTTGGAATCAACTCTATCTATAGAAGTGGATTTGGCTTTGTTTAACAATGTCAGACTTGTGTTTACAGTCATCATCCGGCTGATGCATAGAAGATGGATTTGAGGCAGGCAAGAAGGTATGTAAGAGGCAACGGATGAGAAAGTATAAATTCTATAATTATTAAGATATATGATAAACAGGATTTGGTCCATATAAATGGCAAAAAAAAAATCCTAGAGTGTCCCTAGATTTCCATCTTCAGAGACTAGTCCTTTGAGTGCCCATGACAACCTCTGTTGTTGTTGTTGTTATGTGCCCTCGAGTCGGACCCGACTCATAGTGACCCCTCCTTGGGTTTCTGAGGCAGTATCACTACGGACGTAGATTGCCCCACCTTCCTACCGAGGAGTGGCTGGTGGGTTTGAACCTCCAGCCTTCTGGTTAGCAGTCAAGTGCCTTAGGCACTATGCCACCAGAGCTCCCTAGCCACCTGAAATGTAGCTAAAACCCTTGTTCATTACTCTCCTATTCCCCAGAAGCTTATATTTGCTCTGAAAAGTCTACCCTAATGGTATCTCCAACCAAACTCACTGCCATCACATTGAGTCTCATAGGGTTTCCATGGTTGTAAATCTTTATGGAAGTAGATTGCTCATCTACCTCCCACAGAGCAGCTGGTGGGTTTAAATCTCCAGCCTTCTGGCTAGTAACCAAATGCCTGACTCACAGCACCACCAGAACTCCTTAACAGTATCCCCACCTCTTGTCTGTCAGTTTGTCCTATGGTGGTGGCTTGCATGTTGTTACGATGCTGCAAGCTATGCCATCAGTATTTCAGACTCCATCAGGGTCACCCATGGTGGACAGGTTTCAGAAGAACTTCCAGACTAAGATAGACTAGGAAGAAAGGCAGGGTGATGCACTTCTGCAAGTCAGTCAATGAAAACCCAAATGCATCACAGAATATTGTCTGAAACTTTGACTCATTTACTTTAGACACATCATCAGAAGGACATACCAATGGTCATAAAGATGGTACAGAACCGAGCAAGCTTTTATTCTGTTATACATGGGATCATTGTAACTTAGAGCTGATTTAATGGCAACTAACAGCAACAATGGTAGCATTACTATCTCTATCTTTTTCTTCTATATATCTGTATTTTTTATTGTTCTATGATGAAGTTATAATTTTTAAAAAATACATGCAAGTTGAAAATATTTTCATAAAAATTGCCTCAGCGGACTCCTGACCTTCCACAGTGAGTGCCATACCCATCTATGGATTAGTGAAAGCCACTCACTACAGAAGAACAAGACAGCACAGCAGACATCAGGGTATTTTAAAATAAGTAGGGTCAATACATTAAACTGAAATTTGAGGCAATTTTTCCTATAGTGCAGGATGTCTTGAATAGAAATGTCAATGTAGGGATGTTTGAATTATCCATCAAACGTTTCTACGCCATTTTAGAAAAGTAGGCAAACCCTTAGCACTAGGACAGAGTATTTGTCTTATGGCCATTGGGAGATAAATGGCTGACAATAAAATAAATTGTATTTGGTAATTAAGATGGTGTGCATTGATTCCTACCACTTATCTCTTTTGAAACATCCTTCTAAGAAAGATCAGAAAAATCACACAGCTGAGCTGTCAAAAGAGTGTTTGTGGGCGGGGAGGGAGGGGACAGCAGGGAGCAAGGTGAGAGGTGTTTATTTTTTTTTAACTGCTGCTAAAATTAATGGCGCTATTTTCACACTTGTAAAGTAGATAGTGTGATTATCGGCCAAGCAAGGTTTCTTTCTCTCCCCAAAGACTGCGGGGTTCTGATAGTGACTACTCACCTGCAACGGTATAAACAAACACAATTTCCTCTTGCAGTAGAATGAACAGCTCTTCTCTAGAATGACTGTAGCTTGATGATTTAATGAGGGTAGACTGTACTGGTGAAAAATGTCACATCCAGATTGGAGCCTGTTCACTGCTTCTCCATGTGCAGATGTTTTCCTACCTGTCCTGGTCACCACTCTGCACACTGGGCAACCTGAGGTCAGTGCTATACCCAGTGTGACACCCCTGATGATGCTGATTTAATACAAGTGCTGGCTACATGAGAGGAGAGGGGTTGATATTTCAGTCATCATTTTAATCCCTCTTATTGTGGCAATCTACTTCCATAGTGATACTGCCTCGTAAACCCAAGGAGGGGTCGCTATGAGTTGGGTCTGACTCGACAGCACATAACAACAACATTGTTGTTAAGCTGCCATCAAGTTGGCCACAGACTCATGACAATACCACGTACAACAAGATTGGACCATGGTAATCAAAGGGTTGCCATTGGCTGATTTTTGGAAGGAGATTGCCAGGTCATTCTTCCTAGTCTATCTTAGTCTGAAAGCTTTTCTGAAACCTGTTCAGCATCATAGCAACATGTAAGCCTCCCCTGACAGACAAGTAGTGGCTGCACTGAGGTACATTGGCCAGGAATCAAATCCAGTTCTTTCTCATGGAAGGTGAGAATTCTACCACTGAGTCAACGCATCACTCTTTCATCCTTACATCTATGTTATTGCTTGGTTCGAAGTACTGGAATTTTTACTTTTGATTAAGTCAAGGTTTTGGGAGATATTTAAAAGAAAAATTACATTCCCATCACGGAAACATCACTATTTACTGAAAGAGTATTTCCCAGACAGGAGGAGTTAGATCCAATTCCTGAATGTCATCTCTAATTATATTTTGGAATCCAGAAATATAAGTACATTTATGTGTGTGTTTGAAATGTGGGGGCAAAAATAACACCTAGAAAATAAATCCTTTTAATTTCATTGGACACAAAATGGAACTTACTTGAACATAGTGGCAGTGACAGAAAGAAAAAAAAAAAAAGAAAGAAGGGGCCTGCACACAGGAATTGATCAAATAACCATGCTACATGAAAATACAATCACTAAATTGCAAAATGCTATGGCAACTCTGCCTTAGTCATTCTTTAATTGTTCAGGTTCCATAAGGACATAGTCTTAAATTATGGAAAAAAAAGAATGCATGGAGAAGCAAAGACAACATACTTACATAGTGTAAGAGTAGACAACTCCAATTAATGGAATCAGTAGAGTCATTTCCTAACTGGCTTAAAATGAGTTAAACTTGGAATCAAATTGAAATCCAGAGGTATATTTATTTTTCCCACCTCCTTAATCCCCTCCTCAAAGCAAGTTTAGTTTCACTAATTTCACTGATCTATGACTAATAAATTCTTTATTTCAGCAGCCCATGAAGAGCAAACACATCTTTTTCATCATCCTTTTAAACAAAAGCAGCTCTTTCAGTCCTGATTTCTGGGTGAGTTGGCCTATTGGGTGGGGAGATGGGGAAAGAGAGGTGTCCACTGGGAGAAGAGGGTTTGGAGTTTCAGAGATGATAACCCAGCCTTATCTGACAAAGCTCCCTCGACCTATAGCATCACTGCCCTGAAGGCTGTTAACCTTGTGCGGTGGTTGTTGTTATGTGCCGTCGAGTCAGACACTACTCATAGCGACCCCTCCTTGAGTTTCCAAGGCAGTATCACTACGAAAGTAGATTGCCCAACCTTCCTTCCATGGAGTAGCTGGTGGGTTTGAACCACCAGCCTTCTGGTTAGCAGTCAAGTGCCTTGGGCACTATGCTACCAGAGCTCAAAGTCTCTGAGAACCCCCTTTGATTTCCTATCAAGCAAAGGTATGCATTAAAACAACAAATAGTTGGAAGAAGTATAGCTTTGCACCTGGGTTAGTGGAAAGAGATGCAAATGAAACTATATCCTGTCCTGTGTTCAGATACCTCAGAGACCTCCGTGTACCTGTCTCAGGCCTAAAAGATTTCCTTCAACCCTGGCACTCTACTTTTAATGAAACCTGGAGGAAATTAGTAGATGAAACACAGCTGAAGGTCTTTTGCCATTGGCTATATCCAAAGAAGTCCATGATTGAGGCAAATTGTTAAAGCATTTATCTGTTAATAGAAAGGTTGACAATTCAAGTCCCCCCAGAGGCACCCTGGAAGAAAGGCTTGGCTCTGCATCTGAAATATCAGCCATTGGAAACCTTATAGAGCACAGGTCTACTCTGAAACACATCGGGTCATCTTGAGTCACAATCCACTTGCTGGCAACTGGTGCACCCAAGGAAATAAAAGTAAAAGGAAGGGCAAAGTTCTCTCAATGATTTAGCATAACTGACTATGACAAGGCAGCCCAGCTGGGAAGGACTTCCCAGGCCTGGGAAAGGGTAACATTGCAAGATGCATCGGAGCTGTCCTTGTGCCCAGTTTAAGTACTGAGAACAGGGACTGTCTATTATGTGAGCACAGTGGGCATGGAGCCCAAAGCCTCATATATATTAAAAATATAATGGGAGAGATTTTATCTTTCATGAATATTTAATTCTCTTGAAAGCGAATAATCTGTATATCATAATGCCCCATTGCAACTGTGATTTTTCTCTGTCGTGCTTCAAACTAAAGCAGACCAGTTCACTCTTCCAGTGTTGCCTTGAAATTTACTTAAATGAATATAGATCCCTTTGATCGAATGAGTGTGTGCATTTTAAAACAAAGTCAGCATTGTCACTCTAATCTATTTGTGGGGAGGAAACAGAACAATGAGGGGAAACCAGGTCGGCTTCCATTGTTTTCCTCATAGCCTGTATCACTATTCACTAACATTTTGAATGCTGTTTAATTTTTGCTAATGTCTTTTTATCTTATGCTTCATGTGAATTTTAAAAAGAGTTCCATTGATATGCAACCTACTGTGTATGATGATATCCTGCCCACCCTGTTGCACCATCGAAGCCTGCAGCTGCCTGAAGCTGAATTATGCATGCATGCATGCAAAGCCCAGATGCTTGGCCAAGAGTGCCTCGACTGACTACAGTTTCTCAGTTGTTTTTGTTTGAATTATAATTGGGCAGAACTATATTTCTCAGCCCATTTTGTAGCGTGAGCATGTTCCTTTTCGTCTCTATTGTTGCCTCTGCTTGACTCAGCTTCTTTAGGAAGGAGCCTTTTGCCAATCTGAAGTGCCTCTGAGACCTGAGAAGGGTCATTCATGAGTTTGACAAATCCTTTTATCCACACGGCAATTTTAAAAGGTAAAAAATGACCCCAGCCCCAATCAGTCTTCCTCCAGATGGTTGGTAGCTTAAAAAAAAAAAGAATAGTTAACTAGAAACTGGCATTTGGGTGGAAACAAAGAAGGCTTAGAGCCAGGTATGTACAATGGAAAGGAATATCGGGAATAAAGCTTTACACCTGCTGAAAGAAGGTAATGGAGAGCGACAAAAGCAAGTTTGTTAAGCATGCAGTCCCCTATTCGGAGCCTTTTGTTAACTGTTTTTCGGCCTGTTTAAAGGATCTCAGGTCTTCAAAAATAACAAAGCTTCATTTGAAAATGTGAAACTAGGTATGGCATTATACGTAAAATGACCATATTAGTGTTACTCTGAGTTGCCCTTCATCAAGGAATGTGCAAGTAGATTTTTCCTTCCATAGAAGATGGCAACTGGCTATACTTATTCTTAGGCACAGATATTGTTTTTAAATGGAATGCACAGATGAATCCCATCTAAAGTCATGGGATATTTTGAGCTCCAAATGCTTAAAAAAATAAATGTTACTGAAATATATTGAAGCTCCAAGAGTAAGCAAGTATCTATGATTAAAAATATATATATTATCTGTGACCATTTTCAAGGTGTAAAATAAAATCATCACGTGTTTTTCATTCAATCAGATGAAATCTATTTAAAGGACAATTCTCTCTCACTCTCTCTGTTTTCCTTTTCTTTTTTTTTTATATTGTGATTTGGGTGAAAGTTTACAGAGTAAATTCATTTCCATTCAATACTCCATACACATTTTATTTCATGACATTGATTGCAATCCCTGCAATGTAACAACTCTCTTCCCACTTCCTCCCTGTGGATACCTTTCCCTGTGTTCTTCTTTCCTATGCAGTCCTGCCCTCTGAGCTATTTCTGTGTGCAAATTCTGACCGCCTGATTTCCCATGGTTGATTGCTCTAAGGAGTGCATACTTCCCTGGTGCAATTGTTTACCTCATAGGACTGTCTCCTGTTTGGCTAGAAGTTAAGCCCCAGGAGTGAGTTCAATCCTAGGCCTGATGGGTCACTAGGGGCCATAGTTTGGGGTGTTTCACTGGTCTCTATTATACCAGTAAGCCAAGTCTTTTTTTATAATTTTGAGTTTTGTTCCACATTTTTCTCCCACTCTAGCCAGAGATCTTCAACTTTGTTCTCTTCCTGAGTGATTGGCAATAGTAGCTGGGTACCATCTAGTTCTTCTGGTCGAAGCGTCATGTAGCCTGAAGTTTCTGTGGCCCACTACTCCCTTGGACTTACTGTTTCCATATATCTGTGTGTGTGTGTGTGTGTGTGTGTGTGATTTGGGTGCAAATTTACAAAGCAGATTCATTTTACTGTTAACAATTCATGCACATTTAGGTGTCATGGCCTCAATTATAATTCCCTACTGTAGAAACTCTCCTCACATCTCCCCCCTATTGAACACCACTTCTCTGTGCCCTTCTTATCTATGCATTCCTATCCAGTTTTCCCTTTGTGAAAATGCTGCCTTTCTGATGTCTCATGATTGATTGATCTAAGGGCTGCTTCTCCCTTGCGTAAGTAGGTGAATCTTCCTGGAGCAGGTGTTCTTGTAGTTCTTTCTGCTGTTTGGCTGAAAGCTAATCCATGGAAGTGAGTCCAGTTCCAGGCCCAAATGATAACCCAGGGCCATAGTCTCAAGAGTACCACTAGTCTCTATTTGCCCAGTAATTCTGGCCATTTTTGTGTTTTTGAATTTTGTTCAAAATTTTTCTTCCCACTCTATCTAGGATCTCCAATTTTAATACCTTTCTGAGTGGTTAGCATGGTAGCCGGAAACCATCTAGTTTCTCTGGTTTCAGGGTCATGAATGCTGAGGTCTCCATGGTCCATCATATCCTTGAACTAATTATTTCCAAATGCCTTTGATTCTCTTCACTTTTCTTTGCTCCAGATGAGGGGAGATCAATAGTTGCATGTTAGATGGCTGCTCACAAGCTTTTAAGACCTTTGTCACTACTTAACCAAAGTAGGATATACTACAATGTTTTTGTGTAGTATGTTATGCCAATTGAGTTCAATGTCACCCATGACCATGGTCCTTAGTCTGTGGGCCCAGCAACTCACTCGCTCAAGGTGTTTGGCTGTCGCTAAGAAGTTATCATAACTTTGGCCCATTAACTCTATTATATAGATGGACATTCTTACAAGGGAACGCTGGTGGCATAGTGCCTAAGGCATTTGACTGCTAACTAGAAGGCTTGTGGTTCAAACTTTCCAGCCACTCCTTGGAAGGAAGATTGGGCAATCTACTTCCATAGAGACACTGCCTCAGAAACCCAAGGAGAGTCACTATGAGCCAGGATCTTATAGCACATACAAATACATATGTAGAAACATCATCTGCAAAACTTATGTATTCCCTTTTGCCTACCCATCTGATGATTTTGCTGCATACTTATATATCCACCCATACATTAATTTTGTTATTACTGATAATGCAGTATAGTGTATGTCAAAGTACCTTTCAAGCATCTCCTCATGTCTTCCTTTTTCTTACTGTTATTGTGCTGGTCACCTTCTTTTGGTATATTCCCTTCACCCAAATCAAATGTGTCTCTTACCTAGCTAGTAATTTTCCCTTCCCTCCCCTCCTATCTCTGATAACCAACAAAGGAAGTTTCCTTCATGTATAAACCTTTCTTTGACTTTATATAATAGTGGACTCGTACAATATTTATCCTTCTGTGATTGACTTATTTCATTCATCATCAAGTGCTCCAAGTTCATCCATATTATGAAGATTTCTTCATTATTTTTTAGTGTTGCATAGTATTGTATTGTGTACCATAGTTCAGTTATCCATTTATCCATTGATGGACGATTAGTTTGCTTCCATCTCTTTTTTGTTGTGAATAGTGCGGCAATGAACATGGGTGTGAATTCATGGCCCAGCTCTCACAACTTTAGGAAACATATCTAGCAGTGGCATTGCTGCATGTTTTGGCCTACTAGTGCTGCTCTAACAGAAATACCACAGATGGATGGCTTTCATGAATGGGGATTTATTCTCTTACAGTATTAGAGGCTAGAAGTCCAGGTTCAAAGGGCCAGCTCTAGGGCCTGAGTGAAGGCCCCTCAACCTTGGGCTTCCTCTGCTTCTTCCTCCCAGACCACTGAAGCTGGAAATTCTTCTTAACTCAGACAGCTGCTGGCTATTGACCTGACAAACCCAAGGTCAACAAGTAAAATGACACAGTCCCAAAATTATCAAGCTTACACCAGGTCATGGTTCAAGTCCAGAAACAGTCTCAGCAGACAAAGTGGCAGGCCATTGAGATGAAGACTTAGTCAAATGCAGGATCCAAGCATGCCAAAAATTTTTAGACCATTCTCAAAGCTTCTTCTTATGTACTGGAAGCAGACCACATCACAGTAGATTCCACCATGGAATTGATTACCAGTCTCATTATGGAAAATAACTACATCCAGCTGCCAACCACTCAAAGCCAAGTTGACACATAACCTTAACAACAACACTGCACAAAATGGTAATTCTATTTCCAACTTTTTACGGTAGAGCCCTACCATTTTCCACAGTGGTTATACCATTTTACAGTCCCACCAGCAGTATATGAGAGTTCTAATCTCTCCACACCATCACTAGCAATTCTTGTTTTCTGTCTGATTAAACTTTTCTATTGGTAGCATAGTGCCTAAGGCATTTGACTGCTAACCAGAAGGCTGTCAGTTCAAACCCACAAGCCACTCCCCAGAAAGAAGGTTGGACAATCTATTTCCATAGTGCTAATGCCTCAGAAACCCAAGGAGGGGTCACTATGAGTTGGATATGACTCAACAGCAGTGAGTTTAAGATCTTATCTCGTTGTTTTGATTTCCATCTCTCTAATGGGTAATAATCATGAGCACTTCTGGAAGGATAATTCTTGACAACTAATATTTTCATCCAAGATACCTTACTGAGCATGTTACATATGTCATCTCATCATAATTACTTGAGATAAATACTATTTCTGTCCCCAGTTTACAGATAGGGACATTGAAGCTTAGAGAAATTAGAGAGTTTACCAAGACCAATGACTTCTATGTGACAGAGCTTGGATATGAATCCAAGTTGTCAAAAATCCAAAACCACACACCTAACAGCTAATATACTTTGCCTACTGAGGGACATTTGCATCAAATATCCTTTCCAGTATAAACTCTTATGTCTCTAAGAAGTAATAATGCTAACATTTATTGAGTGTGTATTAAGTGCAAACACTTTTCAAAGTTCTTTACAACTACCCTATGAGGCAGGTGTATTTATTACCTCATTTTATAAGTGAGGAAAATGAAATGTACAATAGTTAAATGCTTTCCCCTAAGTAGGGTTCCAGATTTAGCAAACAAAAATGCAGAATGTCTAGTTAAATGTGAATTTAAGATCAATAATAAATCATTTTTTACTATATGTATATCCTAAAGATTGCACAAGCATCAGAGAACTGAGCACCGGCGGATGGGTGTCAGGAAGGGAGTGGAACGGTTTGGAACAGCTAAGAGAGACAAACTTGTCTGTAAGTTTGTCTTATGGTGGTGGCTTGTGTGTTGCTGTGAGGCTGGAAGCTATGCTACTGGTATTTCAAATGCCAGCAGGGTTACCCATGGTGGACAGGCTTCAAGGAGCTTTCAGACTAAAACAGACTTGAAAGATGGAAGATGCCATCCATTTCTCAAAGAATTGGCCAGTGAAAACCTTATGAATAGCCATGAAACACTGTCTGATATATTATTGGAAAACTTAATGAATAGTCCTGAAACATTGTCCAATATAGTGCTGGAAGATGAGCCCTTCAGGTAGGAAGGGACTCAAAATAGGACTGGGGAAGAGCTTCCTCCTCAGAGTAGACCTGATCTTAAGGATGTGGAAAGAGTAAAGCTTTTTCATTTGCTGATGTAGCACATCTCAAAATGAAAACAGCTGCAAACATCCATTAATAATCAGAACATGGAATGTATGAAGTATGAATCAAGGAAAAATGGAAGTTGTCAAAAATGAAGTGGAACACATAAAGAACAATATCCTAGGTATTAGTGAGCTGAAATGGACTGGTTTTGGCCATTGTGAATCAAACAATCACATGATCTACTGTGCTGGGAATGACAATTTGAAGAGGAATGGAGTGGCATTCATCATCATCACAAAGAATGTTTCAAGATCCATCCTGAAGTACAATGCTGCAGGCATAGGATAATATCCATGCCTACAAAGAAGACCAGTTAATACTACTATTATTAAAATTTACACCTTAACCACCAAAGCCAAAGATGAGGAAATTGAAGATTTTTAACAGCTTCTGCAGTCTGACATTGACCGAACATGCAATCAAGATGTGTTAAATATTACTGGTGATTAGAAAGCAAAAATTGGAAACAAAGAAGAATCACTTGTAGTTGGAAAATATGCCCTTGGTGATAGAAATAAGGCTGGAGATCGCAAGATAGAATTTTGCAAGACCAACAAATTATTCATTGCAAATACATTTTACCCATTCCAAAGAAAGGTAATCCCACAAAATGTGGAAATTATTGAATAATATCATTCATATCACACACAAGTAAAATCTTACCGAAGATAATTAAAAAATGATTACAGCGGTATAATGACAGAGAACTTCCAGAAATGCAAGCTGGATTCTGAAGGGGCCATGGAGTGAGAAATATCATAGCTAATGTCAGATGGATCTTTACTCAAAGCAAAGTATACCAGAAAGATGTTTACTTGTGCTTTATTGACTACACAAAGGTATTCGATTGTGTGGAGCATAGCAAATTATGGATGACACTGAGAAGAATGGGAGTTCCAGAATACTTGATTGTACTTATGAGGAACCTGTACATAGACCAAGAGGCTGCCATTCAAAGAGAACAAGGGAATCCTGCATGGTTTGAAATCAGGAAGGGAGTGTGTCAGGGTCGTATCCTTTCACCATACCTATTCAATCTGTATGCTGAGCAAATAATCAGAGAGGCTGGACTATCTGAAGATGGGCATGACATCAGGATCAGAGGAAGGCTCATTAACAACCTGAGATATGCAGGCAACAGAACTTTGCTTGCTGAAAGTGAGAATACCTTGAAGAACTTACTGATGAAGATTAAAGACTACAGTCACGTATGGATTATACCTCAATATAAGGAAAACAAAAATCCTCACAACTGGACCAATAAGCAGCATCACAATAAATGGAGAAAAGTTTGAAGTTGTCAAAGACTTCCATCTACTTGGTTCTACAATCAGAGCCAATGTAAGCAGTAGGCAAGACATCAAAAGACATATTGCTTTGGGCAAATCTGCTGCAACAGACCTCTTTTAAGTGCTGAAGAGCAAAGATATCTCCTTGAAGACTAAGATGCGCCTAACCCAAGCCATGGTATTTTCAATAGCCTCATATGCATGTGAGAACTTGACAATGAATAAGGAAGACTGAAGAAGAGTTGATGCTTTTGAGTTGTAGTGTTGGTGAAGAATGCTGAAAGTACCATGGACTGCTAAAAGAACTAACAGATCCGTCCTGGAAGAACTGCAGCCAGAATGCTCCTTGGAAGCAAGAATGGTCAGACTTCATCTCACCTACGTTGGTCAAGTTGTCAGAAGGGACCATTCTCTGGAGAAGGATGTCATGTTTGGTAAAGTAAAGTGTCAATGAAAAAGGGGAAGGCCCTTAACAGGATGGATTGACACAGGGGCTGCAGCAATGGGCTCAGGTATAGTAGGAATCGTGAGGCTGGCACTGGACCAGGCAGTGTTTTGTTCTGTTGTACATAAAGTGACTATGAGTCGGAGACAACTTGACAGCATAACAACAACAACAAAGATTGCACTGGGCATCCTGTATTTTATCTGGCAACTCTAGCTCAAGGTCTCATAGCTGAGAAATTGCTCAGACAGGATTACTGACTTGGGCAGGTTGACTCCCAGTTCTCCACATTTAACAACTCTGCGAGTGGTTCTCAAACTTCAGCAGTTCTCCACATCATCTAGAAGTTTTCTTAAAACAAACATCCCAGTGTTTGTAATTCAGTAGATCAGGGATGGGGTCCAATAATTTGTCTATTTAACACTTAATGCAGATTCTGTTAATCTGAGGACCACATTTTGAGAACTACTGTACTATCCTCTACTAATAATATTTACAAATAGTAGCTCAAATTTGGAGCTCTGGTAGCATAGTGGCTAAGGCACTTGACTGCTAACCAGAAGGCTGGCGGTTCAAACCCACCAGCCACTCCTCTGAAGGAAGATGGGACAATCTACTTCCATAGTGATGCTGCCTCGGAAACCCAAGGAGGGGTCGCTATGAGTCGGGTCCGACTCGATGGCACACAACAACAACAACAACAGCTCAAATTTACTATGCCATATTCTTCACATACATACCATATATTTATTATCCTTGTGGGGCAGATGTTATCTCCATTTTGTATCTGAGGAATACTAGGTTCTGAAAAATTAGTCAACTTGCTCAGGGTCACACTGACAGTAAACAGCAGAGCCAGGACCCAAATGGAGAGCTATCTGATTCTTAATCTCCAAGCTCTTCCCAGGGCACCACCCTGCCTTCCAGGCCAAGTGGTCTCCCAAACTGACTAAATACAGAGAAAATCTAGGATGTGCTTTACATGAAGTGTCAATTTAATCTAATACACATTAACAATTAACATGACTCCCTGAGAAATGTAGAACATTGGCATTGTCTCCATATGTTGTTTACAAAATGAAAGTGTTTTGTGCATGTTGCAACATGTGAAATGACTACATACTTTATAGAAGTAAGGAAGGGATTTTTCTGACAGAAGAAGCTATCACTATTAAGAGAACTTGTTTACTTCAAGATATTAGAAACATCTTTCATTCTACTTGCGAACAGTGACACAGAGGAGACAAGATATGGTTGCAAAACTAAACCCACTGCAATTGAGTCAATTCTGGCTCATAGCAACCCTACAGGACAGAGTAGGAATACCCCATAGTTTCCAAGGCTGTAAATCTTTCTGGAAGCAGATTTCCCACAGTGCAGCTGGTGGTTTCAAACCACCAACCTTCTGATCAGCAGCCAAATGCCTTAACCACTGCACCACCAGAGCTCCCACAAGACTCATAGTAATAGATATTTATGGGGCTATAGCCTTGTGAGTTTGATTTTTTAAATTGGATAGATGTAACATTTATACACTGTCCAACACTAAGTTAGCAACAATTGCTTCCCTAAAGATGAGCCTGTTTCCTACAGGTCAAGGAGCACCAGCAAATCCATCTACACAGGTCACTAATTCAAGAGAGGGAAAAGAAACTATTGGGTAGGATTGTTGTCTATCACATTCTTCCTTCCTTCCTTCTCTCTCAGCTAGAAATTAAATAGACTCATAAATAGTAACCAATTGCCATGTGGTGAATTCTGATTCATGGCGGCCCCATGTATGACGGACTACAAATGTCCTCCATGGGGTTTCAGTGGCTGATTTTTCAGAAGCAGATCACCAGGCCTTTCTTTCATGGTGCCTCTGGGTGGACTCAAGCCTCTAAGCTTTAAGTTAGCAGCTAAGGGCATTAACTCTTTGCACCACCCAGGAATTCCAAATATACTCAGAGTTATTACTTTCTATATGACACAAGTGTGACAGTGTGACATGAATGCTTACTCATAATCCACTAATATTTGAAGCAATTGTATCAAACTACATTTTTGAAACTGCAATTTTATTCCCCCTTAAAGAAAAAGTAATTAAATGAACATCAAACTATTTATTGCAGTGAAGAGAATTTGGGTTTAGCATCAGACAAATCTGGGTTTTAATTGCCACTTTGTCTCTTTCTTCCGTGTTTCCTTGGATATGTTTCCATCTCTGAAAGTCAGTATTTCCATGTGCAAAATGGTGATTATCATACTATTCCATATGCTTGCCATGACAACATAGTTGAAGGTCTGAGAAATAATACTATGCAATTGTTACCTTTTGATGAAAATTTACTTCTGGCATGTTCTCAGTGACCTTTTTCTTTTTCATAGTTATAACCCATGTTCCACCCATGTTTTAGTATCAGATTGTATTTTACTTTTCTTTTTTTTTTTTCCTTTAGCCTCATTTCATTTTTCCATTTCCCTTTATTTTTCTTCGTCTTCATAGAAATCATCTAATACACCATTACAATTGTTTACCTTTTAAATTTCCTTCTACTGAAACACGTGGATTTTTTCTCCAGTGTTTCTCTGTCACAAAGAATGCCCTTAGACTCTTTTTGCATAATTTACTTTTCTCATGTCTTTGGACCATTTCCTTGGCTAGAATGTAGTGGAAGTAGAATACCACACTCAAGAATAGGCATGGAAAGGAGAAATGGGTCTTCAGAGCCAAATATGAAATATCTTAGAAGAATATTAGAGCTTTGTGACAAGTTATAGCATTCAAAATGATGTTCTGTTTTACAAATGCATGCCCCATTGCTCCACATCTAGCTATTGATTCTTGTACAAGGAGGTCCTCTCTGAGTTAATTTCATGCTTGACTCATGTCAGATGCTGTTCTTTTTTAAAAGAAGATAGTGCTGAAGATAAGTAGGAAGGAGGTCAGCCTGAGATTAAGCCTGATTGGAAGATCTTGCACAGAATGATCCAGACACCATCCTGTTTAGTGTAACATACTTTGACCTCAGTCTATCATAGGCTCCCAGAGACTACCTACTAATAGAGATGTGGAGCAGAATTTAGCCTAAATATAAAGTGCTGGGCTCCCCAGTGGTATTGTAAGCTCACTACTGGATACCCTTGAAGTAGTGAAAATCTGTTTGTGCCAAAACCAGCTTACTTCCCTTGGGATGAATATGTATTAGTAGATACATGTCCAAGGTAACAAGGGTGCTTGAGTAAGGATGGATACTGTAACTAAGACTAACACTGCTGTGAGACAAATCTGGAGAGAGGACTGCAGGTCAACATCTATATTTTGCTCATTTTAATAATAATGTGTCATAAGCTGCTCTTTTCTAAGACATTAATGTAAATGAAAGTATTATGAAGGAAAAATTGGATCATCCAAAAATATTTATTGCATGCTTACTATGTGCTTATTCTGTTCTAGAAGCTAGGGATATAGCAGCGAACAAAATAACCAAAATACATACCTTCATGGAGCTTATATTCTAGGGTGGTTTTGAAGTACTTAGAAGGAATAAAAGACTATTTTCAATTCCAAAAGAAAATAACGAATTTTTTGATTCATAATTTAACTAATTGCCTTACTTCTTTTAATCTCAGAATTTGTCTGCCTCACAAATTATGTCCTCTCAATTCTCAATGTGTATCACATAACCTCTGTCTCAATGGCTGGGAGCTCACTACTTCACAGTGCAGGCCATTGCATTTTTGTACACCCCAATTCAAATACAAAATCCTTTTTAAAATTATTACACATTTCTCTCACCCAAAGCCTCCTCCTGTGGCTTTGTGGTGTTGAAATATGGTAAAAGATGGGGGTGCATTGAGTTTGCAGTCAACAGTATGATCTTAATCTTAAAAGGAGAATAAGATTTAATTGCTGGGGTAGTAAAAGAGAAAAGACCACTTTTATACATGTAGGTAGGTGTGACACGGTCCTGAATGTTGCTACATTCCATAGCTGATACTCTTTCATCTATAATTTAAATTTCTTTCTGCCATAAATAACAGCAAATTAAATTTGCCCTAGAACTCTGCCAGCAAAATCACTTTTTGCCTTCCACCAATTTTAGAGACTTTAAAGTACTGTGAAGAGCAATAGGTAGCTGTCCTCCTTCTGTAGGGAGTTCACACAGTATCTTTTTGTGGCATCTGAGAGAATCATTTTTTATTATGTAATGCAATTCATGACAGTCCTGAAGATGGTTCATTCTAATATTTTAGGAGTGCATGGTAGCAATAAAGAAAAAAATTGCATACTCACATACATAACATACATGCACATGTCATGTTTACAGGGTCAATCAAGATTGAATTTTGCCCACAGGATGGAAAGGAGACATTTGTGTGGACCACTAGCAGGTTCCTACCCCTAGCAACTGCATCATCAGGAGACTAAGCTTTATCTTTCCTTCAAGGAGCTGCAATTCACTACAGCATCCATGTCAGAAACCAATAAAAAAGCCACTAGGAAGGGTGATAATTGTGTTCTTCAAACCCAAATTTGTTTTCCACTAAGGAGGAATATAAAGCTTTGTATCCACTGAATTAAGTACATTAACTATGACCCTTTCTCTGGGCCATGTTTAAGAATAGGAGAAAGCACAAGAGATTACATATACAACATATATATATATATATATATATATATATATATATATACACACACACACACACACACACACACATATATA
>NW_006921673.1:4827257-4831060 GCF_000298275.1 Orycteropus afer afer | reverse complement strand
ATTAACATTAGCCACCACACAGTAAGGTTAATTGTTGCTTCTCTGAACACTTAATCTGCAAGCAGTTGATAAATCCCACCCTGAATAGAAGTGGCTCGTATTTAGGTCACACAAAGTCATTGCCGTTTTTTAATTTAAACTCTGCACTAGATTAAAACACAAGAGTATTTCAGGAGGACAATTCAGAGGCAGCAGCAATAGGCTGTCATTTGGTGTAAAAAGTTTCCACAGCACACCCCAGGGACATGTTAATCAAAGCTTTTTAATGGATTCAGTCTGATCTGTGACAGGCTTTGTTCCAGAGATGGCATTTGCTGGATAGAGCTGCAAGTTATCAATAAGACACAGTAATTGCGGGGAGTGATTGAACTGCGTTTCTGGGGCTTCATACCATCCAGCCCTTTTTATTATCAGTCAAGGCAGAGATGTCTTGCAGTAGGAGCCAAAGGATGACTTCTTTCTTTCTTTAATCTCCCAACATATAATGAAGGAAAATTAAGCAACAATAAAAATGTACATTCATTTATAAAAAATCTCACAGCACCTTCTCCTGTTTCTTCTCCTTGTTAAGTCTTTGCCTTCTGCTTTTAAGCCAGGTCTGGGCAGCAAATCTTTCAACCTGTTCAAATAAATTCATTTTAACCAGAGGCAGGCATTTGAAGCTCCTCTGTGGGCTTGGACCAGTTCTGTGGTGGCTTCTTCACTAAGTTCTTTATTATCACTCTGAAATCAAAGCTGCCAGAGGCTAAACTAATGACTGAGGATCACACTGATCACCTACAGGGATAGTTAGCTTTTTAGTCACTTAAGAAGGTTAACGCTTCCCATCGGATGGAAAATGTCTTGCTGCCTGTTTAAAAACAGCACTGTAACAGGAACCTAACAGTTGTTTTCTTTAATAAGTAACAATCCGTACTCTGAAAGATCAAAATCATTCCCTCAGTAAGAGATAGCAGGGAGGATGAGCAGAGGCAAGGAAAAGAGAGTGTTCAAGAAGGAACCAATCTCATTTTAGGCTCTTTTTCACAAACTAAATAGTTGTCTTTGGCTCCCATGTCCCTGAGCCAATATATCACCACTAAAATTCCCCATACCTGAGTAGCCAGTGTCAACATCTTAGAAAACAAGAAAAGAACAATGAGACATCTGCAACTCAGCCTAAGCCAATCTCTTACTGTTTCCTAGTGTGCTAATATATATGCAGCTGTTACCGCAGTTTCCCAGGCAAGGGGGTGGGTTGGATTTATTCAACTGAGATCTGAATCCACCTAGACAAAAGTTGCATGTCTTTACATGTCTGCCTGTGTTTGGCAGAGAAATAACATTACACAGAGATAATCTCTGAGACACAACCCTGCTATAACACTATTGAGCTCTTATTCACACATTATGTGGTCTTCTGAATAAAGTTCAAACTCCTTAGTGGCCTCTCCATAACTATTTACAAACTACTTCTCAGTCCTATTTCTTCTCCTCAGCCCACAATACTCTAGTTTTGTTGGTCATGTAGCATGCCTTATCATTTCATCCCTCTTGCCTTTGTTTATAACATTCCATTGACGTGAAGGATCTTTCCCTTCATTCTCCACTTACCAAATTCCTCCTTAACCCTCAAGCCCCACTCAAATGTCATCAACCCAGTGAGGTTAGAATTAACTGAGACAAGGGACAGAGCTACAGAAGGTGGAGGCACAAGGGTCATGGAATGGGGGGTTTTCTGCTGTCATAAAGCTTTAGGGTCAACTCAGCTCCCACCAACAAAGGTCATTTGTTCTTTGAGACTCTAGGCATTAGCCTGTTGCTTCTAAACAAGGGTAAACCTCTAAAATTCACTGAATAAAATTAAGAAACAAAATTAATTTACCTTAATTCTGCTCCCTAGTATGGCTTCTGGGCACAGTCAGACATTCATTAAAGAAACAACAGGCATCACTACAATATAAATGAATCTAGAAAACATTATGCTGCACAAAATAAAATAGTCACAAAAGGACAAATACTGTATGATCTCACTTACATGAAATGAGAAAATATACAAAAACCAAAACAGATCAGTGGTTATCAAAGGTGGAGGGAGAGAGAAAGGAGGAGTTTTTGTTTAATGGGTAGAGTTTAAGT
Source organism: Orycteropus afer afer (assembly GCF_000298275.1). NCBI lineage: Eukaryota > Metazoa > Chordata > Mammalia > Tubulidentata > Orycteropodidae > Orycteropus > Orycteropus afer. The sequence goes on along the minus strand of NW_006921673.1, from coordinate 4,828,942 downwards.
TAAGGGTGGTTGTAGTGGTAATAAAGGTTGTGTGTGTCATCTTGGCTGGACAATGGTTTTTAGTGGCTGGGCAGCTAGATGCAGTTATTCTGCATGATTAAATTGGCATCACCTCCATGGTGAAATCTGCTATGAGTGCTAATTAGTTGCCTATGGGATATGGCCTGGTTCTAGTGTATAAGAGAAAGTTCTGAGGAAGGTCTCTAGCTTTGGAGCACATCTGGGTCCTACATTTGGCAAAGTCTTAACCTGCCATATTGCCTGCCCAACTTGGGATTATTCCCGGACTTGAACCAGTGGTCTGTTGTGTTACCTGTGAATTTTGGGATTGTCCCATTTTACCATCAATCTTGGGTTTGTCAGCCTTACCAGCCAGCAGCCCCATGAGTCAGAAAAAGCCTCCAGCTCCAGTGGACCTGGAACAAAAGGCAGAGCTAAAGCCCAAGGTCGAGGGGCCTTCACCCAGCCCCTAGAGCTGACACTTTGAACTCAAACTTTTAGCCTTCTAAACTAAGAGAATAATACCTATTTGTTAAAGCTTGTGGTACATCTGTTATAGCACCACTAGAGAACTAAGACAGTGGTGGAATAATTTGGAAAAAGGATAGTGATAAAGGTTATACAATGTGAAGAATGTAATTAATGTGACTGAATTGTACATGTGGAAATTGTTGAATTGATAAAGGTGTTATATATAAATTCAGCACAATAAAATCAAAAGGAAACTTTAGGCCTCATAATGGGCTGGCAACTGGAGATACAACAATTCAAAAACATAATCTTTATGGACAGAAACAATTAGTCCAAGGAACTAGTGGGCCACATGAACCCCAGCCTCCATGACCCAAAGAACAGGAGAACTAGATTGTACCCAGTTACCACTGCTGACTGTTCTGAAAGGGATCACAGTAGAAGGTCCTGGACAGAATGGGAGAAAATTGTGGAGCAAAACTCAAAATAATAATAATTTATTAAAAAGACAAGGCTTACAGGTCTGATAGAAACTGGTAGAACCATCAAGACCATGGTCTTGAGTCACCCTTCAAGCCTGGAACTGAACTCACCCCCCTACCTTCCTACCTCCTTACCCTCACCTCCACAATCTCTCTCCATCCTCACCGCCACCACTACCACCACCCTACCTCAGTGCCTCAGCTTTCAGCCAAAAGATAGACCTTTGGGGTGAAAATAACACCAAGAAGCTACGCACTCATTAGAGCAATCAAGCATATGAGATCAAAAGGTCAGCATTCACTGGGATAAAGCTCAGAAGGCAGGAATGGGTAGGAAAGAAGGATGAGTAGAAAATAGTAAACACAAGGAGGAAGCAGGAAGAGTACTGTTACATTGTGAGGACTGCATTCAAAGTCACAAAACAAAATAAGTATCAATAGTTTAATAGAAAACTGATTGTTCTGTAAACTTTCAATAAAATCAAAATAAAAAGTGAAAAACAAAAATGTAATGCTTAGGAATCTTAAAATAGAATAGAATCCCATAGTAAACATTGTTTTGCTTTTATTAACCATTGATAGGATAATATCCATACGCCTACAAGGAAGACCCATTAATATGACTGTTATTCAAATTTATGCCCCAACCACCTAAGCCACAGATGAGGAAATTGAAGAATTTTATCAGCTTCTACAGTCTGAAATTGACCAAACATGCAATCAGGATGTGTT
>NW_006921673.1:4803502-4824922 GCF_000298275.1 Orycteropus afer afer | reverse complement strand
GTTCTGCTGTGCATGGGGTTGCTATGAGTCGGAAACGACTCGACGGCACTTAACAACAACACAACCATTGTTCTTGTTTGTCGCCTGTTGTCTCTGTCTCAGGACAACCCCATATATATAACAAAACAAAACATTGCTCAGTCCTATACCATCTTCACAATCTTTGGTGTTACTCAAGTCCCTTGTTGTGGTCACTATGTATTTTGAGTGCTTTCCAATCTACAGTGCCTTCCAGCACTATACCAGACAAGGTTCTGTTCTGATCTGTAGCATATTTATTGGCTAATTTTTGGAAGTAAATCACCAGGCCTTTCTTCCAAGTCTGTCTTTAACTAGAAGCTGCAGTTAAATTTGTCTACCATAAGTGACTCTGTTGATATTTGAATAATGGTATAGTTTTCAGCATCATAGCAACATGCAAGCCACTGTTGTAATTGTTCTTTTGTTCTTGTTAGGTGCCGTCGAGTCATCTTCTACTCATAGTGACCCTATGCACAGCAGAACAAAACACTGCTCAGTCCCGTGCCATCTCCATGATCCTTGCTATACTTGAACCCATTGCCATAGCCACTGTGTTAATTCATCTTGTTCAGGGCCTTCCCCTCTTCGGTGGACCCTCCACCTTACCAAACATGACATCTTTCTCTGGGGAATGGTCCCTTCCGACAACATGACCAAAACAGGTGAAAGAAGTCTGGTCATTCTCACTTCCAGGGAGCATTCCAGATGCACTTCCTCCAGGACAGATTTGTTAGTCCTTTCAACATATGTTGGTACTTTCAGCATTCTTCGCCAGCACCATAACTCAAAAGCATCAACTCTTCTTCAGTCTTCCTTATTCATTGTTCTGCTCTCACATGCAAATGAGGTGATTGAAAATACCATGGCTTGTGTCAGGAGCACCTTAGTCCTCAAGGAGACATCTTTGCTCTTCAGCACTTGAAAGAGGTGCTTTGTAGCTGATTTGCCCAGTGCTATACATCATCTGATGTCCTGACTGCTGCTTCCATTGGCATCAATTATAGAACCAAACAATGTGAAGTCTTTGACAACTTCAATCTTTTCTCTGTTTATTGTGATGCTGCTTATAGGTCCAGTTGTGAAGATTTTTGTTTTCTTTATAATGAGATATAATCCATACTGCAGACTGTAGTCTTCAATTTTCATCAGTAAGTGCTTCAAGTCATCCTCACTTTCAGCAAGCAAAGTTGTGTCATCAACGTATTTCGGATTGTTAATGAGTCTACCTCCAATCCTGATACCATATTCTTCTTCATACAGTCCAGCTTCTCAGATTACCTGCTTAGCATGCAGATTGAACAGGTATGGTGGAAGGATACAACACTGACTCACTTCCCTCTTGATTTTAAACTATGCAATGTCCCCTTGTTCTGTTTGAAAGACAGCCTCCTGGTCTATGTACAAGTTCCTCATGAGTACAATCAAGTGTTCTGGAATGTTACCCATAACTTGTTATGATCCACACAATCAAATGCTTTTGCATAGTCAATAAAACACAAATAAACATCTTTCTGGTACTCTTTGCTTTCAGCCAAGATCCGTCTGACATCAGCTATGATATTCCTTATTCCATGTGCTCTTCTGAATCCAGCTTGCACATCTGGAAGCTCTCTGTCAATATACAGCTACAACCGTTTTTGAATTTTTTTTTGAAGTAAGATTTTACTTGCATGCGATATTGATGATATTGTTCAATAATTTCCACATTCTGTGGGATCACCTTTCTTTGGAATTGGTGCTAATATGGATCTCTGCCAGTCAGTTGGCCAGGTAGCTATCTTCCAAATCTCTTGGCATGGCCAAGTTAGTACCTCTAGCAGGGCACCCGTTTATTGAAACATCTTGATAGGTATTCCATCAACTCCTGGAGCCAAATTCCTTCAGTGCAGCTTCAACCACTTCCTTCAATACCATTGGTTCTTGATCTTATGCCACCTCTGGAAATGGATGAAGATCGAACAGTTCTTTTGGTACAGTGACTCTGTGTATTCCTTCCATCTTCTTTTGATGCTTTCTGCATCATTCAATATTATGCCCATAGAATCTTTCAATATTGCTACTCGAGGCTTAAATTTTTTCCTCAGTTCTTTCTGCTTGAGAAATGCCAAGTGGTTTTCTTCCCTTTTGGTTTTCTAACTCCAGGTCTTTCCACAGTTTATTACAGTAATTGGCTATGTCTGCTTGAGTTGCTCTTTGAAATCTTCTGTTCAGCTCCTTCATCTTGTAATTTCTTCCATTTGCATTAGCTACACTGTGCTCAAAGGCAAGTTTCAGAATCTCTTCTGACATCTATTTTAGTCTTTTCTTCCTTTCTCATCTTTTTAATGACCTCTGGCTTGCTTCATGGATGATGTTCCTGGCGTCAACCCACAATTCTTCTGGTTTTCAGTCACTGGTGTTCAATGAATCAAATCTATTCTTTAAGTGATCTCTAAATTCAGGAGAGATATATTGAAGGTCACATTTTGGCTCTCATGGACTTGTTTTAATTTTCTTCAACTTCAAGTTGAACTTGCATGTGAGCAGTTGATGGTCTGTTCCACAATCAGTTTTTGGCCTTGTTTTGGCTGAAGATATTGAGCTTTTCCATTGCCTCTTGCCACAGATGTAGTCAATCTGATTCTTGTGTAGTCCATCTGGTGATGTCCACGTGTATAGTCACCATTTGTGTTGTTGAAAAAAGGTATTTGTAATGAATACATTGGTCTTGCAAAATTCTATCATGCGATCTCCAGTGTTATTTCTATTACCAAGGCCATGTTTTCTAACTACTGGTGATTCTTCTTTGTTTCCAACTTTTGTATCCCAGTCACCAGTGATAATTAACACATCTTGATTGCATTTTTGGTCAGTTTCAGACTGCAGAAGCTGGTAAAAATCTTCAATTTCCTCATCTTTGGCTTTGGTGGTTGGTACATGAATTTGAATAATTATAATATTAACTAGTCTTCCTTGTTAGCATATGGATGTGATCCTACCACTGTGTGGTAGTTCAGTTTGTGTGTCAACTTGGCTGGGCCTGGTTGAGTGGCTGGACAGCTGCATGTACTATTTCCCATGATGAGACTGGTAACCACCTCCATGGTGGAATCTACTGTGAGCAACTGAGTAGCTGCCTTTGGGTATGTGGTCTGCTTCCCATATATAAGAAACAGCTTTGGGAATGGTCTCTAGCTTATGGCATGCTTAGACCCTGCATGTGGCCATGTATTGTTCAGCAGCCTGCCATGCTCTGCCAACCTTGGGACTTACAATAGACTTGAATTAATGGCCTGCCGTGTGGTTTGGTAACATCTTGACTGTACCTTTTCCCTTGTCAACCTTGTCTTGGCAGCCTCAGCAGCCAGCAGCTGTCTGAGTGAAGAAAAGCCTCTAGCTTCAGTGGGCTGGGAACTGGAGGCAGAGCTGAAGCCCAAAGCTGAAGGGCTTTTACCCAGCCCCTAGAGCCTAGCACTTTGAACTCAGATTTCTAGCCTGTGAACAATAAGAGAATAAACTCCTGTTTGTTAAGGCCATCCCATTTGTAGTATATTCCTGTCAGAGTGGCACTAGGTATCCAGAACACACTGACAGCATTGTACTTCAGGACAAATCTTTAAACATCCTTTGTGATCATAAATGCCATGCCATTCCTCTTCAAATTGTCATTCCCAGCATAGTAGATCATATGGTTGTCTGATTCAAAATGGCCAAAATTGGTCCACTTCAGTTTACTGATGCTTAGGATATCGAAATTTATGTGTTCCATTTCATTTTTGACAACTTCCAATTTTCCTAGATTCATACTCCATACATTCCATGTTCTGATCAATAATGAATGTTTGCACCTGTTTCTCTTTAATTTGAGTCATGCACTTCAGCAAATGGAGGTCCTGAAAAGCTTTACTTTATCCATGTCAATATGATTGTTTCTACTCTAATGAGGCAGCTATTTCCCAGTCATATTTTGAGTGCCTTCCAATATAAGGGGCACTACAATACAACAAATTTATATCATAATCACCGTGGACTTGTGAAACAAAGATTGATGAGCATTACTCTGGAGTTTCTATGCAATAGGTCTGAGTTGGGGCCAGATATTTTGCATTTCTAACAAGTTCCCAAGTGACACTGTTGCTTCCAGTCAAGGAGTACAATCTGAGAACTATGGCTGTGGGAAACTAACCATCCCTACTTCTATCTGTTCTGTGGATTCTGGATTTAAAACCATTATGAGAAGAGACAAGAAGACTGGCTAAAAGGTTATTATGATATGATGGTCCTACTTAGAGATGATGAGAGCCCTAATTAAGGAAGTGGTGGAGGAATGGAGACAACCAAGAGTGATTGAGAATTTGCTGATTAACTAGATTAGGGAGTGAGAGGTAGGAAAGGATGTAATATGCTGTTTCATCTCAGGCTTGAGAAACTGAGAGATTCATATCCAAGGGAGGGTATGTTGTATCAGAAGGGACTTGTGCTTGAAGATTTGGTGAAGGGAAGGAATAAATGAAGCTGAAAAACTGATAAAAAAAACCCGAAAAGGTAAGGAATGGAGCATGATCTGTAAGGATTGAGGGAATGAGACCCAGCACACAGAGGACTGGGTCCTCTATGAGAGGCACCACTGAGACTAGCAGGAATGGGGTCACTGAAGACCATCTCGTTGGCAGGCAAAGTAAGTTCATACTCAATATATTCTTTGTGAAACAAATTCTTTCTGGGATTAGAAATGACAGGAGGAAAGCCACTGAGAAAAGTAGAACAGCAAACTGAATAGAGATAAGTCATAGAGTTGAAAAACTCCAATGGGCTCATGTGAAATTTCAAACGTTTTATGGTCCCAATCTGTAATGTTCCTTTAAAATTTACAACAATCATGCAAGCTCACAATTCAATTTGAGCTGAAGTAGGAGAGCCAAGTTCTGAATTCAGTTCTATTGTTTTCCACAACAGTTAGTTTCCAAAGTAAGACAGAGCCTATCTCGTTACCCGAGACAAGAGGGCATGCTTTTCCGGTAGGAAGAGAGAAGACTTAATACTTCCTCCTGTCCTATCTCTCCATACTTGCTCCAAGTTCTAGGGAAGAAACCTTCCCATGACTCCTTGTAGTCTGTTACATGCATAACTTCGTGCTTCAGTAGAGGATTGACCATGATCTCATCATCTATACCCATGATTACCAATCCAACAGCAAGTTGTCTCTAGTTATATCATGGGGTATCATAAAATTCTCCAAACAAAATTAGGTCTAACTAATATTTTAAAGTGTAAGCAACAGAACCTCTAATTCCCCTCAATTCACAAAGTAGAACATTACATTTCCAAAAGATAGAATCATTGCTATAGTCCATTTTAGTTTCATAAGGATCCCATTTCAAAGCTTCTTCTTGTAATGCCTATTGTGTCAAATAAAAGTCTCTCACAGTACACATATTCTCAGGAGTAGGAATTTGCCTGCCATAGTAGAAAGAGGATATGAGAACACATTTAGAATAGGGTTACACAGCCCTAGTGTAGAAAAGCTTGCTGAAAAGGTAATCTGAGGAGGTAACAAATTTAGAAACGGGCCTGTGCTCAGAACTGACCTAAGCTGTTTTTGTGCATATGTGGAAAGAATGGATGTTGGGAACAGATGCTTTAGCTTTGCCAAATAAAAACAATTACCTCCCACCCCAATCACCCCTTTCACACAGTTGTGTGCACACTTGTACACATCTCTTAACACACATTCCCCCCCAAAAAAATCCAAAAGTTGATAGGAAATTTCAAGAAAATTAAAAGCAACATCATAAGTTCACCACAACTAAGTGGATTTTCAATTTGTAAAAAGACTAGCACGGAAATAGCTGACTTGGATCTTTCTCTTTGACATATATAGCATATGTTGTCCTCCTTTGGAACCATGGGACAATTTCATGACTGCTACTGGAAGGAAGCACACAGCCCCCAGTATGGTACTTTATCACACAAGGACCAGACTTCCATTTGTTCAGCTATGTCACAAATAAACACTTAACTCCAGTTCCCTTTTCGGTGTCTAGATCATTTTGAAACTGGCTATTACAGCATTCTAAAACAATGAAAGGACAGTCAATACTTTTTCCTAAAATTTTAAGAGTAGCTTCCATTAATGGAACCACCACCATCAGACTAGTAGATTCTTAGTACTAATTCAATCTCTGAATGTAAAGCCCATGGGAATTTCCTTAAGATTAACAGATCCAGATTTTCTTACCCAAATCCCAATTTAAAAAAATAAATTTACTTAAAAGAGATTTTCTTTTCTTTTTTTTTTTTTTTTCTTTGTGATTTGGGTGAATGTTTACAGAGCAAATTGGTCTTCCAATGAGCAATGCATACCAATTTTGTTTTGTGACATTGACTGCAATCCCCACAATGTAACAGCACCCTTCCCACTTTCTCCCTGTGTTTACCATTTCCCTTCATCCTTCTTTTCTATCTCTGCCTTCTGAACTTTATCCCTGGGCAAACGCTGTCCTTTAGTTCTCATGTGGTTGATTGCAGTGCAAGATTTCCAACAACTGAGTACTAAAGGGGGAAATTATGTGATCAAGTACACTGTCGTTATCCATAGGGTTTCCAGTGGCTTATTTTCACAAGTAGATTGCCAGGTCTTTCTCCGTAGCCTGTCTTAGTCTAGAAGCTCTGCTTTAACATCTTCAACATCACAGCAACATGCAAGCCTCCACTGACAGACAAGTGGTAGCTGTGTCTGAGGTGCATTGACTGAAAATTAAACCCGAATCTCCAACAAGGAAGGTGAGAATTCTACCACTTGAACCTCACAATCAAATAAAACCAAAACCAAATTCACCACCATCAAGTAGATTTTGACCCATCGCAACCTCCTTTGGGTTTCTAAGGTGGTAAATCTTTACAGAAGTAGATTGCCCAGTCTTCCTTCTGCTGAGTGGTATAGTGGTACTATTTTAAATTAAGGATCCCAGAGCTCAAGTGAGGACTAACACAGTCAGCAATCCTATTTTTGTCTAGCAGATTCTTTTTCCACTTCACAAGATGTTTATTTCATGCTTTCCCTTGCCTTCACCCTCCCATGCCTCCTTCTTTGCCCTTACTCTCAGCTGACTACCTTACATTTCGTTAAGAAAAAATAGATAAGAAACACAAATTAAACATAAATCCTTCATCTCACCACTCTAACTCCACAACTGCATTAAGACCTCCACTTTTTCCATCCTTCTTGCCTGAAGCATTGAATACTTTCCGTAAAGTCTAGTCTCTCTGCCTTTGCTCTAGACTCCTACCTTACCACTTCTCAAGGATTTAATTTCTTCAATCATCTTCTCCCTCTCCCATATCATCAACTTTACACTTTCTATTAGAATATTCCCATTCTATTGCTCACCTGTTGAACTAAAACAAACAAAACCTCTTGTTTCCACAAGCTTGCCCAACCCCTCTACATCCCTTCATAAATAAACCATCTTAAGAGTTGTCTACAAGGGTTATCTCCACTTCTTCTTTTTCACCCCCAATATATTCTCAACACACCACTTTGTCCTACTAACATCCCCTACTGTCCTTGTCAAGGTGGTCAATGATCACCATGCAGATACCTTTCTCAAAACTTCATCTTATATACTGAAAGCAGAGAACATCCCTAAGGCAGCTACTTAGTTGCTCACAGTAGATTCTACCATGGAGTTGATTACCAGTCTCATCATGGGGAATCACTACATCTAGTTCTCCAGCCAAAACTAGGGCCATCCTATCTTATAAGGAAGGATGCTATGAGTGGTGCAAGGTGGCCAATGATCCCCATGCCACCAAACCCAATGGGCACCTTTCTGGAATGTTCAACACCACTCCAAATACAGATATGTACTCCCTCAAGCCCTCTTTCTTGCCTTATGTTCTCTCAAGTATCTGCCTACTAGATGCTTTTTCTCAGTCTCTTTTATGGGCTTCTTCTCCTCTGGCTGAGCTCAAAAATTAGTCCTGGACTCTCTCCTTTCTCTTCTCTCTCCCTAGGTGATATCTGTTTGCATGTGTTTCAAATCCACTTTTACGCTAATGATTCTATAATTTATATCTTCCTACACCACTCCTCTCAGCTCCAAATTTGTGATTCCACCTGTCCAACCAATGTTTTCACTTGTATTTGCAATAAATTGTTTAAGCTGTGGCAATAACAGAACTCTTGATAACTCTCCTCAACTATACACTACTCCTTTAATCTCTATTCAGACTTCTTTTTTCAATGAGTAATATCAATAGCTAACATCTATCTGGGCTGACTCTATGACAGTAAGCAAGAAAAGTAAGCTTATTTAAAGCTTATTTAATGGCTATTTTTGCCATTGAGTTGATTCTGATTCATAACAACCATATAGGAGAGAGTAGAAATGCCCCATAGTGTTTCCAAGGCTGTCATCTTTATGGAAGCAAACTGCCACATGTTTCTCCTGCAGAGTGGCTAGAGGATTCAAACTGCTGACATTTTGCTTAGCAACTGAACTTTTAGCGACTGCACCACTCGCATCATCCTTATGAGATAGGATGGCCCTAGTTATGGCTGGGGAATTAGATGTAGTGATTCCCCATGATGAGACTGGTAATCAACTCCATGGTAGAATCTACTGCGAGCAACTAAGGGATGTTCTCTGCTTCCAGTATATAAGATGAAGTTTTGAGAAAGGTATCTGCAGCTTTTTGGCATGCTTAGACCCTGCACGTACCCGAGTCTTCATTCAGCAACATATCATATCATCTGCTAATTCTGTATTTGGCCAAGTCTTCATCTGCCATGTTGCCTACCAATCTTGAGACTGTTTCTGGACTTGAAGTAACAGCCTGCTATGTCTCTTGATAATCTTGGGACTGTACCATGTTACCTGTTGACCTTGGGTTTGTTAGCCTCAGCAGCCAGCAGCTGTCTGAGTTAAGAGAAGCCTCCAGCTTCAGTGGCCTAGGAGCAAGAGGCAAAGCTGAAGCCCAAGGTCGACAGACCTTTACCCAGCGCCTAGAGTTGGCACTTTGAACTCAAATGTTTAGCCTCCAATACTGCAAGAAAATAAATCCCTGTTTGTTAAAACCATCCACTTGTAATTTTTGTTAGAGCAGCACTAGAGGACCAAAATATAGGTGGATATAATATTACTGCCATCTCACAGATAAGAAAACCAAGGTGCAGAGAGGTTAACTTTCCCAAGATCAAAACACTACTTAAAAATCTCAGATGATAGTAAAACCTGGGCAATGTAGCTAAAGAACCAATATTTTCAACCAACACATTATAGTGTCCCATATTCAGAAACTTGAGCATGTTATTGATTATTCCTTTTCCCACACCCCCTATATCTAACCCATCAGTAGGTCCAGTTAACTCTAAAATATATCTTGAACCTGTCCACTTTTCTCCATATCCCCTACCACTATTTTGGACCTTGTAGCCTATTATTACAGCCTCCTAACAGGGTTATACTTTGCCGTTCTTTCTACCTCTGATCCATTCCTCCCCAAAAAAACCAAACTCACTGTCGTTGAGTCAGATCTGACTTATAGAGACCCCTCCTTGGGTTTCTGAGGCAGTATTGCTATGGAAGTAGATTGCCCAGTCTTCCTTCTGAGGAGTGGCTGGTGCATTTGAAACACTAGCCTTCTGGTTAGCTGTTGAATGCCTTAGGCACTATGCTACCAGAGTTCCCATTCCTCCCAAAGGGACAAATATGATCTTAAAATGGGAATGATGTTATATCACTCTCCACTATAAACTCTCCACTTTAAAGAAACGTCAAAAGCTTCACATTTCAGTTAGTTTAAAGTCTAATCTCTTCGTCATGGCCTGGGGCCCTGCATTTCTCTCCAAATTCATCTTAGGTCACTCTTCTCTAAATCATACCAGGCACATCACCTATCCTGACCTTTCATTTTCACAAATACATCAAGCATTTCAGTAGCACTCCGAGACCTGGCACAAAGGTATTTTCTCTTTGTTTGCAGTGCCCCTACCCCTAGAGTTTCCTGTGGCTGCCTGCCGACTATCTTCTAAATTACTCCTCAGGAAGGGCCCTCTTGAGCACTCTACCTAAAGTAGACCCCTGAAGATGCCCCAGCTACATAATTTACAACTTACCAGTAGCATAGTGGCTAAGGCACTTGACTGCTAACCAGAGCCTGGCGGTTCAAACCCACCAGCCACTCCTCGGAAGGAAGATGGGGCAATCTACTTCCGTAGTGATACTGCCTCGGAAACCCAAGGAGGGGTCGCTATGAGTCGGGTCCGACTTGACGGTACATAACAACAACAACAACAACAGTTGCCATCAAGCCCATTCTGACTCACGGTAGCCCCACATGTGTCAGAGTAGAAGTGTGCTCCATAGGGTTTTCTGTGACTGAGTTTCTGGAAGTAGAACACCAAGTCTTTCTTCCAAGGAACCTCTGGGTGGTCTCAAACCTCTCACCTTTTGGTGACTAACTGAGAATGTTAACAGTTTGCACCACCTAGGGACTCCTCAACTTATAACTACTTCATTTATTTTCCAGTTATTTGTTTGTTTTTCTGTTTTCCCCTCCAAAATCCATGAAGGCTAGACCCACATCTGTCTTGTTCATCATGATTTCACCAGGACCAAGTACATCACTCAGCACAGGTGAACCACCTGTTGTTGTTTATTGTTATGTGCCATTGAGTTGGACCCGACTCATAGCAACCCCTCCTTGGGTTTCTGAGGCAGTATCACTACCGAAGTAAATTGCCCAAACTTCTTTCTAAGGAGTGGTGGTGGGTTTGAACTGCCAGCTTTCTGGTTAGCAGTCAAGTGCCTTAGGCACTGTAAATATCAATTAATTAATGATTCTCATTATAGTTTCCTTAAGTATCTTAAATGGGACAAGAATCTCAATTTTAAAACGGAAAATCTAGCAGTACTCACTCCTCAAAAAGTTAAAAGTGAAAAAGAAAATAAAACAAGATTATCTTGGACAAACAGAAACGTATACTGCTTGCCAGGAAATGTTAGTCTGTGGTCACTGTAACTGCCAGCTAAGGAGCATATGGGACTCCCCCAACCTGCTGAAGTGAATAAGAACTTATTTTCATAGAATTCTAAAAATCCTATTCAAAAGAAGCAAAATCATAAGTTCTGTGTAGTATAGGAATAACATGGAGAATTAAATAGTACAGTATGAAAAAATGTAAATGCACCATTTAAACTGTTAGACTTTCACAAAAAAGAGTGGAATTGACTTTTTCCCTGATGTCTTTGAGGTTCTCACTGAAAACAAGAGCATTTGTGGCTGCTTATCAAGACCTCTACTTTATACTTCATAATAGGCAACAAAGACTGCATTGTTGAAATGGTGGTTCAATAATGACTTTGTTCAGTGTAATCTTGGGGCCAGTTAATCCAGTAGACTCAGCATCAGGACGTAATTTGACACTCTTTGCTATAGATCTCCACATATTTTGGCCCAGTGCACAAAGGGCAAAATTCTTCTTGCACACCTTATCTACTCACTACATACTAGCCTCTTAGTTCTATGAGACCATGTGTTATACTAAACCTCACAAACGCTCCATTCATTCATTTATTCACTCATTCACTGAGTCAACAAATATATCTTGGGGGTCTACAATATGCCAGGCTAGGCTTAGAGCAGGAGACAAAACAGACAAGGGTTAGTATTACAGAGTTTTCAATGTAGAGGAGTGATAAATAATAAATATGTAAACAACTCAAAAAACTATGAGGTATGTGAAGGAAACAAATCAGAGTAATAAAGGAGAGAGTGGGGCCACATGAAGGTAAAAATGGGGAATTGTAAGTGGAGCAGAAACTCAGAGAGACAGGTGAGGTCTCTGGAAAGGTGATGCTTGAGGAAAAACAGCTCCAGGCAGAGTGTAGTGCAAAAGCCACTGACCCATGGTCAGTGTGGTGAGTGGTCTGCAATGATACCAGCAAGGTAGGCACAGGCCAGACCATGTGGTGCTAGGAGCCATGTGATGCCCAAAAGAGAGGAAGAGAGAAAGCTGGAAGGCTGACCTATAGGAAATCCCCTGACCTCTGGCTTCTGTTTGGGTTAAGCCACTGCCCCCACCTTCCCTACTTTGAGCAGGGAGCAGAGGATGGGAAAAGAATGAGGATCACTGCCGACAGGCTGTGACTCTCCACCTTGCTGCATAATTCTCTCTCTCTGGTTTCCTCTAATTGCTCTCTCTACTTGTACTTCAGGCCCCAGAGTAGAAATGGCTTCCTGCTTTTGCTAGCCTTCCTTGGTTGCTTTTGCAAAACTGTATCCATATCTTATATTCAATCCTCTTAGAAAGCCTCCTCAAACACCCAGTTTGAGAGTGCTTTTTCCTGTCATAACTTACAGATTTTATTCTAAAAACATTGCATTCTTCCACTCTTTCACTTTCAGCAGTTATCTTTTATCTTTTGCTGCTTCCTTAGTCCTGGTAAGACACTTGCCAGAAGTTGGTTTCTGTAAGTGGCATATAATTCCATATAGCATCATCTTGGGAATGGGAATTTTCAAAAGTTTCTGAGTTGATTAAATATTCTGGTTTCTTTCCTGAGACCAGAACACTCTTTTGGGGGATGCAAGCCATACCAATAAAATGATTTAGAACAGAATTTTGAAATTGAATGGAAATGAGACCTCAAAAGAACCTTGGATTTGTATTTTAAGTTTAATTCTATGACTCTTGGCAACTGAATTTTTTCCATCTTTAAGATCATAGTGAATTTGGGATAAACTTACTCATAAGACTTATGGTTATATGGGGAAAAATATTTGGCAACAAAGTTTCTGACAAGTGATTTATCTCTAAAAGTTATGGAAAACTTCAACACCTCAACATCAAAAAAAAAAAGAAAAAAATCCAATTGAAAAATGGCCAGAAGACCTGAACAGACACTTTACCAAGAAGATATTCACATATGAAGAAATGCTAGCCACCATTAGCCAGTAGACAGATGTTAATTATAACAACAAAGAAATATCATCTGACTCTAGCAATAATAGCAAAGTTCAACAAAATAGAAAACAACAAATGCTGACAAGGATGTGGAAAGATTAGAACTCTCACACACTGCTGGAAAACAGTATGTTGCTTCTTTAAAAAGTTAGAAATAGAAATATTTTTTCATCCAGCATCCCACTACTAGGTATATATCCCAAAGAAGTGAGAGGTGGGACATAAATAGATATATGCACACCCATGTTCATCACAGCATTATTCACAATAGCAAAGAGATGGAAAGAATCTAAGTGCCCATCAACAGATGAATGAATTAAAAAAAAAAATGGTACATATTAATAATGAAACACTATACAACATTAAAGAACAATGAAGAATCCACAAACATGGGCCGTAGCATTAGCGAACTTGTAGGACATTATGGTAAGTGAAATAAGACAATGACAAAAGCATAAATATTTTATGAGTCCACTATTACAAAAAGTCAAGGAAAGGTTTACACCTGGAAAGAAATTTCTTTGATGGTTACTAGGGATAGGATGGGAGGAAAAAAGAAAATTACTAACTGGGTAAGAGACACCTATTAATTTGGGTAAAGGGAAAGAATCTATGAACGTAGGAAAATTGGAAGTTGTCAAAAATTAAATGGAGCACATAAAGATCTATATCCTAGGCATTAGTGAGCTAAAATGGACTGTTTCTGGCCATTTTGAATCAGACACCTACATGTTGTACTATGCCAGGAATGACAAATTGAAGAGGAATGGGATGGCATTCATCATCACAAAGAATGTTTCGAGATCTATCCTGAAATACAATGCTGTCAGTGATAGGATAATATCCACACGCCTCCAAGGAAGACCTGTTTACACTATTATTATTCAAATTTATGCACCAACCACCAAAGCCAAAGATGAAGAAATTGAAGATTTTTACCAACTTCTGCAGTTTGAAATTGACTGAACATGCAATCAAGATGTGTAGACTATCACTGGTGATTGGAATGCAAAAGTTGGAAACAAAGAAGAATCACCAGTAGTTGGAAAACATGACCTTGGTGATAGAAATGATGCTGGAGATCGCATGATAGAATTTTGCAAGAATGACGTATTCATTGCAAATACCTTTCTTCAACAATAGAAATGGTGCCTATACACGTGGACTTCATCAGATGGAGTACACAGGAATCAGATCGACCACATCTGTGGAAAGAGGTGATGGAAAAGCTCAGTATCTTCAGCTAAAACAAGACCAGGGGCTGACTATGGAACAGACCATCAACTGCTCATATGCTAGTTCAAGTTGAAGCTGAAAATAATTGAAACAAGTCCAAAATAGCCAAAATATGACCTTGATTATTTCCCTCCTGAATTTAGAGACCATCTAAAGAATAGATTTGATGCATTGAATAGCAATGACCGAAAACCAGAGAAATTCTGGGATGACATCAAGAACATTATCCATGAAGAAAGCAAGAGGTCATTAAAAAGACAGAAAAGGAAGAAAAGACCAAAGTGAATGTCAGAAGAGACTCTAAAACTTGCCCTTCAGTGAAGAGTAGCTAAAGCAAATGGAAAAAAAAAAAAAAAATGACAAGATAAAAGAGATGAACAGATTTCAAAGAGCAGCTCGAGAAGACAAAGTCAATTATTTAGTGAAATAGGCAAAGACCCGAAGTTGGAAAGCCAAAAGGGAAGAACATGCTCAGCATTTCTCAAGTTGAAAGAACTGAAGAAAAAATTCAAGTCTTGAGTAGCAATATTGAAAGATTCTATGGGCAAATTTTGTCTAAGGCATTTGACTGCTGACCAGAAGTCTGGCAGTTCAAACCTACTAGCCACTCCTCAGAAGGAAGACTGGACAATCTAGTTCTGTAGAGATACCACCATGGAAACTCAAGGAGGCATCACTATGAGTTGGAATTGACTCAACAGCAGTGAGTTTTGGTTTTTTTGGTTTATGAGCAAATTATTGAATGATTCAGAAAATATCAAAAGAAGATGGAAGGAATTCAGTCACTGTACTAAAAAGTATTGGTCGATGTCCATCCATTTCAGGAGGTGGCATATGATCAAGAACCAATGGTACTGAAGGAAGAAGTCAAACCAGCAATGAAGGAATTGGGAAAGAATTGGGAATTGGGAAAGAATACCCATTGAGATGTTTCAACAAATGAATGTCATGCTGGAGGCACTTACTTGTCTATGCCTAGAAATTTGAAAGACAACTACCTGGTCAACTGACTGGAAGAGATCCATATTTGTACCCACTCCAAAGAAAGGTGATCCCACAGAATGGAGAAATTATCAAACAATATCACTGATATCACACGCAAGTAAAACATTGATGAAAATAATTTAAAAATAGTTGCAGTAGTATATTGACAGGGAACTTCCAGAACTGCAAGCTGGATTCAGAAGAAGACATGGAATGAGGGATATCACTGCTGATATCAGATGGATCTTAGCTGAAATCAAAGAATACCAGAAAGGTGTTTACTTGTGTTTTATTGACTATGCAAAAGCATTCAATCATATGGATCATAACAAATTACGGATAACATTGAGAAAAATGGGAATTCCAGAACACTTGATTGTGCTCATGAGGATCCTGTACATAAACAAGGAGGCTATCGTTCGAATAGAACAAGTGGATACTGCATGATTTAAAGTCAGGAAGGGAGTGTGCTAGGCTTACATCCTTTCACCATACTTATTCAATCTGTATACTGAGCAAATTATCTGAGAAGGTGGACTGTATGAAGAAGAACATGGCATCAGGATTGGAGGAAGACTCATTAACAACCTGTGATATGCAGATGACCCAATTTTGCTTGCTGAAATTGAGGATGACTTAAAGCATTTACTGATGAAGATTAAAGACTACAGTCTGCTGTATGGATTACACCTCAACACAAAGAAAACGAAAATCCTCCCAACTGGACCTATAAGCAGCACCACGATGAATGGAGAAAAGTTTGAAGTTGTCAAAGATTTCATATTACTTGGTTCCACAATTAACACTAGTGTAAGCAATAGTCAAGACATCAGACGAAGTACTGCACTGGGTAAGTCTGCTACAAAGGACCTGTTTGAAGTGCTGAAGAGCAAAGATATCTCTTTGAAGACTAAGGTATGCCTAACCCAAGCCAAGGTATTTTCAATTGCCTCTTATGCATGTGAAAGATGGACTGAAGAAGAGTTAATGCTTTTGAGTTGTGGTGTTGCTGAAGAATACTGAAAGTACCATGGACTACCAGAAGAACTAACAAATCTAACCTGGAAGAAGTGCAGCCGGAATGCTCTTTGGCAGCAAGAATGGCCAGACTTCGTCTCACCTACTTTGGTTGTGTTGTCAGAAGGGACCATTCCCTGCAGGTTATCATGCTTGGTGAAGTGGAGGGTCATCAAAGAAGGGGAAGAACCTTAATGACATGGATTGACACAGTGGCTACAATGATGAGCTCAGGTATAGCAAGGATTGCGAGGCTGGCACCGGACCGGGCAGTGTTTTTTTCTGTTGTACATAGGGTCGCTGTGGGTTGGAGCCAATCTGACAGCACCTAACAATAACAACAAATGGAAAGACAATATACAAGTAGTAGGTGACAAGCACATATCACTTAGGAAAAGGAAGACACGGAGAGGTGCAAAAGAGATACAAACAACAAAGGTAAACACTACTATGTATACAATCCTTCATTAAAAGTAATGTTGTTGTTGTTGTTGTTATGTGCCGTCGAGTCGGCCCCGACTCATAGCGACCCCTCCTTGGGTTTCCGAGGCAGTATCACTACGGAAGTAGGATTGCCCAACCTTCCTTCCGAGGAGTGGCTGGTGGGTTTGAACCACCAGCCTTCTGGTTAGCAGTCAAGTGCTTTTAGCCACTATGCTACCAGAGCTCCTCCTATTAAAAGTAATAGCAAACATTAATCTACAAGTGTATGTACAAGTAGACAGGCAAGATGATCAGGTAAGGGTAGGCAAACAGAACTATACACAGGAATGGGGAACAATATTACTACATATATGTTTACATGTGCTATAAAAATAACTATGTATATAGTACAACTAATGGGAGCAAATTATGAAAACATCTTAGCCACAATGAAACACCTTGAGGAAGTTGGTTGCTGGCCTGCAGGCTCAGGAACATACTCACCGAGAACATCAAAGTCAGTTGGCATAACATAGGCTACAAGCACATTGTTCTACATCCTACTTAGGTGAGTAGTAACTGGGGTCTTAGAAGCTTGTGAATGACCATCTAAGTTCCAACTACTGGTCTCTCCTCATCCAAAGCAAAGAAGAGTGAAGAAAATCAGGGACAAATAAAACAATTAGTCTAAGAGACTAGTGGAGCATGTGAACCTCAGCCTTTATGACCTGAGAGCAGAACTAGATAGTTCCCAGCTGCCATTACCAACCACTTTGAAAGGGATCATAATAGGAGATCCTGAATAGAGTGGGAAAAACATGTTGGAACAAAACTCAAAATATTGAAAAAGACCAGGTTACTTGTCTGATAGAAGAGTAGAGACTGGTGGAACCCCCAAGACTATAACCCTTAGTCATCCTTCAAGACCAGAAATGAACTCACTCCCAAGCTCAACTTTCAGCCAAACAATAAGCTATGAGGTGAACAATGGTACCAGGGAGGTTCCACTCCTTAGAGCAATCAACCATAAACCATGAAAAGGGCTGCATTATGCCAGGCACAAATGGATAGGAAAGAAGGACAAAGGGAAATGTTAACCCCTGAGAGGAAGTGGGAAGAGTGCTCTTACAATATGGGAATTAGAATCAAGGTTACAAAACAAAATAGTTAGAACTGTTGATTGGAAAAACAATTTACTCTGTAAACTTCCACCCAAATCACAATAAAAAGTGAAAAAAAAATTATGGTTATAATAATGAATTAACTAATTGGACCACAGTGAGTAACTCCATTCCATACTGAGGATAAACTAGTCACCATTAGCAGAAGATCATTTCAGCATTACATTCTCTGCTGATTCTGAGACACAGAATGGAAACAAAATGCAGGAACATCTTGTTTTGGTCACTCCTTAAAATTACAATGCCCCAACAAATGTTAAAATACATAGGCTACCAAGACCAACTTCATAATAATCATTATCCAAACATTATCTGTTTCTCCCTGAAACAGGGTCACAGTGATGATTTGAAATTTCATTAGCTTCAAAATTCTTTTCCACTATAATACATAATGATGCATGCTGAGGAATATAATTAAAAACACTGAATTAGATTTAGAAATAATTTATATAAATAAATAGCTTACTTAGAATTTATGTGCAAAACTAATTCAAAGAGCCAAAGTCTCCAATTTATGCAACTATCGGGTGTTTAAAAATCTGAGTATCAGGAGTTTCCATGGCTTTGCTAAATTTTGAACCAAAAATCTTCACCAGTATGAGAAATATTTTGGCCTTGTCTCTGCCATATATATGCATGTTTTAGTGAGAAATTTTTTTAAAATCACTTCAAAAAAATAAGAAAGCTGAGATTTTTTTTCTACAATGGAATATTTTACAGCAATTTTTAAATTAGTGCAATATACATGTTTCAACATGGATAAATCTCAAAAACAAATATGTAATGACAATAACCAATTCCAGGACACTATATCTGTACTGCTTTTTTTCCTCTCTGAAGAGCAATATCTAAGACAAATATTACAATTTAACCTCTGTTACACCTGACCTATTCATAGAAGCCCACTGTATTATTTTCTATGATATTATGAATATTTGAAAGATTCATAATTTAAAATAAAACATTTTAAGAAAAGCAAAATAGCCCTGGTGGTACAGTGGAGGTCAGCCATTCAAACCCACCAGTCACTTCACACGAGAAAGATGTACATCCTTGGAAACCCTATGGAATGGTTCTATTCTGAAAGCAATACAAATGAAAGCAATAATGCACCCTACAGCAACAAGATGCAAAACAAACAAAGAAAAACCTTTATTTGAGGAAAGTCCATGCTTCCTTAGTACAGTATTTTAATTGGAATGCCAAATAGTTTGGGAAATGAAGGGTGAGCAGAGTTTAACAGATTTCTTCCTTAGAATCTTTAATAAGTTACTGTGAATTTGTAACTTCAAGGGATGGTGAAGAATTTATGTGCAAAACTAATTCAAGAAGAACTGGGGATTAACATTGGACAAGACAGAATATGACATTTCCCAATTCATATTCATCCCAGAAATGAAGTCGCAGGATGGATCAAACCATGGAGTGGAAATTATGTATGCAAAACTCAAATATTTTTTTGACTTTTCAACTCTTTGTAGGGAACCATCCAGCATAGCAGTTTTCATTCATTTTGATCTCAGAATACTTTACATTCTTAAAAAATTATAAGGATCCCACAGGGTTTCTAGTTGTATGGATTATACAGTGCCTAAGGCATTTGACTGGTAACCAGAAGGCTGGTGGTTCAAATCCACCAGCCACTCCTTGGAAGGAAGGTTGGGCAATCTACTTCCCTAATGATACCACTTGGGAAACCCAAGGAGGGGTGATTATGAGTTGGGTTCAACTCGACGGCAATGAGTTTGGTTTTGTTTTTTTGGGGATTATATCTATGAATATTTACTATGTTATAAATGAAAACTGGTAAATTTTAAATATATTGTATCAATTAATTTTAAAATAACAATAATAAATTCATTATATGCTAACATATTTTATATGAAAAACAATTATATTTTTGAAAAAGTAAAAGGAATGGCATCGTTTAACATTTTTACAAATCTCTTTCATGTCTCATTTAATGAAAGACATCTGTATTCTACGTTTCTACTTCAATCTGTTACAATATGGTTTTTTTTTCTTTTAGTTACAGTTTATGAAAAAAAAGAAACCAAACTCACTGATGTCAAGTCAATTTGACACTTAGCAACCCCTCCTTGGGTTTCCAAGGAGTTATCTCTAGGGAAGTACACTGCCCAACCTTCCTTGTGAGGAATTCAGTAAATGTCAGTTCCTTAACAGGCTAGTTGCAATGAGCAATCTGAAACCATATCCATGAACTTTTCCTGTTCTGTTTCATTAAAAGGAACTCCAGCAGCACATCAATTAAAGCATTTGTCTACTAACCGAAAAGTTTGAACCCACCAGCTGCTGCTCCAAAGAGAAAGATGAGGGAATCTGCTTTTTATAAAGATTTACAGCCTTGGAACTCTATGGGGTAGTTCTGCATTAAGAATCACCATGAACCAGAATGGGAGCTCTGGTGGTGCAGTGCCTAAAGCATTTGACTGCTAACCAGAAGGATCGAGGTTCAAACCCACCAGCCACTCCTCGGAAGGAAAACTGGGCAATCTACTTCGGTAGAGATACTGCCCAAGTAGGGGTCACTATGAGTCGGGATCCACTCAATGGCAGTGAGCTTGGGGTTTGTTTGTTTGTTTGTATAAATCAGAATCAATGCAATGGTTTAATTTGGGGTTTTTAGCTTCATTAAAATCCATTGATCTACCTTTCACTTTGAATGGTCTTTTAACCTTGCTTGATTTTGTAATATCATAAATTGGCCATTTAGAAATTTTTACTCCGTAAGTTATGCATAACTTACTAACCCAAACCAAATTCACTGCCCTTGAGTCGGATATAACTCATAGGGACCCCTTCTTGGTTTCCTGAGGCAGTATCTCTACAGAAGTAGATTGTCCAACCTTGCTTCTGAGGAGTGGCTGGTGGGTTTGAATTGCAAACCTTCTGATTAGCAGTCAAATGCCGTAGGCACTATGCCACCAGAGCTCCCTTAAGTTATGCAGATTGCCCAAATGTTGACATATTCATTATACAATATCAGAAAAATTACATTTGTTAATATCACCACCTATATCATCAAAAGTACCTTGAAGTACTGGGAAGACATCAAGCTCAGAGTGACAGACACAAGACTTGCAAAATTCTGATTTTTGCTAGAAACCTTAAATTTTATCACGGCGGTGGGGGGTGGGGGAGGTGGTGTAGTGTTAGAACACTAGAACTGTCTGATTTTCCCTGAAGGAGCAGGCTTGCTTTGTTCTTTTTCTTTTTCTTTTTTCATTTGTGATTTGGGTGAAAGTTTACAGAGCTAAGTCATTTTCCATACAGCAGCTCACATACACGTTGTCTCATGGCATTGACTGCAATTTCCCACAATGTAACAGCTCCCCTCCCACTTCCTCCCCATAGTTATCTCTTCCCTGTGTCCTTCCCTCCATGCACTCCTGCCCCAAGCTGTCTCCCTGTGCAAACACAACCCTTCTATTCTCCCATTATTGTTCTCTCCAAGGAGTTGTTGTTGTTGTTGTTGTTTGCCGTCGAGTCAGTCCTGACTCATAGCGATCTCTCCTTGGGTTTCCGAGGCAGTATCACTACGGAAGTAGGATTGCCCAACCTTCCTTCCGAGGAGTGGCTGGTGGGTTT
>NW_006921673.1:4800592-4803120 GCF_000298275.1 Orycteropus afer afer | reverse complement strand
CTTCATTCTTCTTTGCTCTGGAGGAGGAGAGACCCATTATTGCATCTAGATGGTACTCGCAAACTTTTAAGATCCCAGTTGCTACTAGCCAAAGCAAGATGTGGAACAATGTTTTTGTGTCGTACGTTAGGCCAATTGAGCTTGATGTTCCCTGTGACTATGGTCCCGAGCCCACAGCTCCAACTACTCACTTCCTCTGGGTAGCTGGCTGTGGCCAAGGAGTGACCACAATCTTGCCCTTGTCAGCTCTACTATATACCTGGGAAGTCTTACAGAACATAACAATACACTTACAGAAACATTGTCTGCCAACCCTATACATGGTCTTGGGCACACTTCCCCTTGCATAGACACACCTAATAGTTCAGCCTGTCCATCCATCTATCCACTCATATATCCATGTTTGCCTTCACTGACAATGGAGTACTCTATGTGGAAAAGGGTTCATCTTTGCTGTCTGTCCCTCCCATCTCTCTCTACCTTCCTCTTCCTCAATGCCACCATGTTGATCAATCACATTTGATACATTGCCCTTCTCTTCATCCAAATCAATACTTGTCTCTACCTATCTAACAATGTTCCCTCCCCTCCCCTCCCACCCCTTGTCACCAACAAAGAAAATTTCTTTCCATATAGAAACCTTTCTTTGACTTTTTACAATAATGGACTAAAACAATATTTGTCCTTCTATGATTGACTTATTTCACTCAGCATAATGTCCTCCAAGTTCATCCACGTTATGCGGTGTTTTGCAGATTCTACATTATTCTTTAAGGTTGCATAGTGTTCCATTGTGTGTAGGTACCAAAGTTTGATTATCCATTCTTCAGATGATGGACACCTAAGTTGTTTCCATCTTTTGGCTATTGTAAATAATGCTACGATGAACATGGATGTGCATCTATCTGTTCTTGCCAGGCACTCACTTCTTCAGGATATATACCTAGGAATGGTTGGGTCAAATGGTATTTCTAATTCCAACTTTTGAAGGAATCACCATACTGCTTTCCACAGTTCCACCAGCAGTGTATGAGAGTCCCAATCTCTCTGCATCCTTGCCAGCATTTTTTATTTTCTGTCTTGTTGAATTTTGCTACCAGTGCTGGGGAAAGCTGGTATATCATTGTTGTTTTGATTTGCATCTCTCTAATAGCTAATGATCATAAGCATTTCTTCATATGTTTGTTGGCCAACTGAATATCCTATCTGGTGAGCGGTCTATTCATGTTGTCTGCCCATTTTTTAATTGGATTATTTGTCTTTTTGTTGTTGAAGTGTTGGAGTTTTCTATAAATTCTAGAGATAAGTCCCTTGTCAGATATGTCATTGCTGAATATTGTTTCCCAATCTATAAGTTCTCTTTTGGAGAAGTCTTCAGAAGCACATAAAAATTTAATTTTTAGAAGGTCCCATTCATCTAGTCTATCTTGTGTTGTTTGTGCATTTTGGGTTATGCTTGATAGTCTATTTATGCCATAAGGGCCCTTAAATTTGCCCTAATTTGTGGAAATTATTGAGCAATATCATTAACATCGCATGCAAGTAAAATCTTGCTAAAGATAATTCAAAAACGGTTGCAGCAGTATATTGACAGAGAACTTCCACAGGTGCAGTCTGGATTCAGAAGAAAATGTGGAACAAGAGATATCATTGCTGATGTCAGATGGATGTTGGCTCAAAGCAAAGAATACCAGAAAGATGTTTACTAGTGTTTTATTGACTGTACAAAAGCATTTGATTGTGTGGATCATAACAAATTGTGGATAACATTGAGAAAAATGGGAATTCCAGAGCACTTAATTGTACTCATAAGGAACATGTACATAGTCGAGGAGGCTGTCATTCAAATAGAACAAAGGGACACTGCATGGTGAAAAATCAAGGAGGGAGTGCGTTAGCATTGTATCCATTCACCATTTGCTGAGCAAATAATTCGAGAAGCTGGACTACATGAAGAATAATGTGCCATCAAGATTGGAGGAAAAACCATTAACAACCTGTGATACAGTAACGACACAACTTTGCTTGCTGAAAGTGAGGATGACTTGAAGCACTTACAGATGAAGAACAAAGACTACAGTCTGCAGTATGGATTACATCTCATTATAAAGAAAACAAAACTCCTCAAAACTGAACCTATAAGTAACATCATGATAAATGGAGAAAAGTTTGAAGTTGTCAAAGACTTCACATTGCTTGGCTCTATAAGTAATCCAGGTCCTCAGGAAAGCCTCATGAAATAGCCTCTCTTCTTTCCCCTGGCCTTTCCTCTCTTCTCTCCTCTCGAAACTTTCTTACCTTCCTGGCTGTGATGCCACTGCCCATGTTGTGGAGCAGCCAATTAGGCCAGAGCCTGGGATGTGACACTTACCTTCTGAACCAAAAGACCCTCTACAATTACTCTTCTGTATCCAGCCCCAGGGATACAGGTGAGGAGAGACAACTCAGGGACCCCCAAAGCAGCAGGCCAGAAGAGCAGGAGAAAGGGGATTAAAAGCCAGGAAGCCAGACAGAGGAACAGTCAGCCA
>NW_006921673.1:4768155-4798477 GCF_000298275.1 Orycteropus afer afer | reverse complement strand
GGAGGGTCGACGAAAGAGGGAGAGGCCTTCAACGAGATGGATTGACACGGTGGCTGCAATGATGGGCTCAAGTATAGCAGGGATTGTGGGGCTGGCGCAGGATCGGGCAGTGTTTCATTCTGCTGTGCATGGGGTCGCTATTAGTCAGAAACGACTCGACGGCACTTAACAACAACAACAACAATCCAGAAACACAAAGTAATCCAAGAGTAGGAATTTCATATGAAGTATAATCATCATTCAGGCAAGAAAAATAAAACCATCTTGGAATGTTTGCTGGGGAATAACATCAACATTTAAAAGTCACTGAAGTGAAGAATGTTCCACTACACCATCAGAAGAAACGACCAGCGTTCCTTAAATCTGGAAACCAAAACCCTAAATCACCCCTCAGCTTAGCACTCATGATTTGCCTCATCAAAGGTCTCTACCATCACAAAAATTTGTTTCTTAAAACTCAAACTGCATCTTCCAAGTGTTAAGATGAAAGAGCTTCCTGGGGTGTTTGGTATTGGGAAATTCTTTCTTCCATTTGTAAGTTTTGCATCAAAACAGATGTAGCAAGAAAAGCTGCATCTCAATGCATTTGGGACTTATGGAGGTGGACAACTCTGGATGAGTGGAGGAATTGCAGATGTATCCCCTGTCATGGAAAATAACCTGCCTGCTCAAGTAGGTGGAGCGCAATCCTGGCCAAGGATGATATGTGGAAAGCATTACACCAAAGGAGGGAGAACTAATTCACCCTGTCACCTTTCTTCAGTTGATGAAGGCTAGCAATTTGAGAACCAATGTCTAGATCCATTTTCTATGTGAAAAGGAAGCTTTTTGCAGTAAAACAGTCATTTTGTCATGTTTTAACAAGATGTCCATTTTATTTTTAGAAATATACAAAAGATAAGTGAAGACAGGAGACCTTCTAAGAGGTCCTCTTTCTGTTCATTGAGGCCAGAGAATAAGACTTAAAATTACGTCAGTACACGTGGGTCCCCTGTAGTTAAAATTATATATGATTCCACGCGGGGTGTTTGAAAGCAGCTTCTGCAACCCCACTATGAATATTACTTAGCGTAGGACTTAGGTTAGGGATAGAGAGCTTTTGACTCTTTAAAAAACCTACACTATTTGGGGAAACATGGTGATTACTATATGCAACAGCTTGCTTTAATTCATTCATTCAATTTTAAAAGCCACAGGAATATATCAGAAATGGCCAAATCATGAATAAGTTATTTACTTTATTCTAAATGTAACTAGACCTAGGGAGACTTTGCTAATTACTGGGATCGTAGTGAAGCAGAAATATGTTCACGTCTCATTCAAGCAGTGGATTAGATAAAACATTAGTTCCATGGAGCTGATCACTCCAGAGGTTTCCTCATTTGCCTTCATGCAGTAAATGTTGGCACAATGGGCCTCCTGGAATATCCTGGAGCTGGCCTAATAACACATCTGCTGTATTTATTTTTGAATGTAAATGGCACTCAGAAGTATGCTTTGAAAAATTAATTTCAGCTAAAAAACAATAAACATTAATAAATACAGATTTTTGCTTCTGTTAACAATTACTTTGTGAAATTGTTAGATGTGGTAGAAAGAACTAGTTCACAAATGCAGTTTGCAGCAATTAAATCCCTTTCAAACCAAACTACTCCACACTGGATGGATTCCTCTCTGATGTTGCGAGGGATGTCAATACAGACTTGCAGGGTTTTTATGGCTACATGACAAGCTCAGAAAAAGCAAAGGCACCCTTAGGTCAAGGTTGTTGTTGCTATGAAAACAAAGGAAATTAGCTTTTAACAATTGGATCAAGACAAAAGAACAGTTACAAAAGAACAGTTACACAACTCTATTATGAGCATGCATTCTTAGTTGACATGGACAATAAAAACAATGAAGATGGCACTTTTCAATCTCTGCTTTTTAAATATCTTTTAATAATAATAATAATAAAGGCACAAGGGTATCTTCTCAGCAAATCCCCAAATCTGAAATTGTCAAGCAGCAATTATGGCACTCTGGCCTGCAAGATGAATTAGATGGTCTGCTCACCCTAATGGCCAAAGTGGACAGATTGAAGCATTCAGCTCATTTTCTGAACCATGAACTATCTGTTTATACTGTGTTATAAAATCACAATGCTAGGAGTAGCTTGGGTACCTTAACATGGCCTGTAAACAATAACCCCTAGAATGTTTGCTTCTGTGAGAAGGCAGAAAACAATCCTGGTTTGAGCATCCAGAGACTTCCATTCATTTGGATCTGGCTGTATATCTTTAATATTTTGTCCTGGGCCTTTTGTACTCAGCTTCCTCAGCTGAAATGGAGGACATGTCACTTTATTTCCTTCAAAGTGTCCCTGGAGGGCACCAACAACTAAGCACTAGACTACTAAGAGGCTGGGAGCTCTGGTAGCATAGTGGCTAAGACACTTGCCTGCTAACCAGACGGCTGGCGGTTCAAACCCACCATCCACTCCTCGGAAGGAAGGTTGGGCAATCCTACTTCGGTAGTGATACTGCCTCCGAAACCCAAGGAGGGGTCGCTATGAGTCGGGGCCCACTCGATGGCACATAAGAACAACAACAACAACTAAGAGGCTGGAGGTCAGAACTCACCCAGAGGCACCTCAAAAGAAAAGCCTCACAGTATGGTTCCAAAAGGTCTTGAACATTCCATGGAGTGGGTCTATTGTGCCACACATAGGTTGCCATTAATTAAAATCAACTCTTTGACAACTAGTTTTTTGGGGGTTTTCTTAATCTCCCTCAAAGGTGATCATCATACCTCTTTTATCCTTTTATGTCTCAAAAGGTGATTGTGTAATTGAAATACCAATACAGATAGACACAAAAGAAAAGTTTTATACATATCCAATCAAAAGGTTGTTCCTCCCTAACACAAACCAAGCCGAACAACTTCTGGTACCAGAACATGAATTATTTGAAAAAGAGAACACAAATATAGAGAAAAGCAGGTAACTAAATTTAGTTACATAGCTAAAGATTCCTTTATTAAAAGCAACCTGAGGATTGAGGTGAGTTTCTTGCTCTTAGTATATCTCCATGGTAGCAGAAGAATGGCATACAAATAGTAGACATTGAGTGTATTTGTTCACTGAAAAATAGATAAATTATTAAAGGCAAGGTTAAAAGTATTTACAGTCATTAAAATGATATGATATTTGTGTGCTTACAAAGTTTTGAAAGGTTCAGGGTACATCAGCTGAAGAATTTCAGGTTAAATCATTTTGACCTTGCCCTTGCCAGAGTTGAAGACACGACATATAAGGGGTTGGCCAGACATGCTGCTAGGCTGGGCTGAGTGGATCCTCTCTGGGAAGAACTGCCCTAACCCAGAGACAAAGAGAACAGCTTCAGCTTTTCGATGTCATTTGAACATGCATCATTTACAACTATTTTATTCATATTTCTGATAAACTGAAGTATAAAATTATGTGGTGACTTTTCTACTTCTACCCATCTTTTCTCAAGAAAAATGAAATGTATTATTTTGTGATATTTTGCCCT
This sequence comes from Orycteropus afer afer, assembly GCF_000298275.1. Classification (NCBI taxonomy): domain Eukaryota; kingdom Metazoa; phylum Chordata; class Mammalia; order Tubulidentata; family Orycteropodidae; genus Orycteropus; species Orycteropus afer. The sequence goes on along the minus strand of NW_006921673.1, from coordinate 4,794,944 downwards.
ATGGAAACTGTTAGGAGTTAAAACAAGAAGCCTGAAAAGCCATACACTGCCTTCTCTAATTTAATTCGTATCACACACCTGAAGAGTTTCTAAGTAAAATAAAAAAAGGTTCCTTCTTGCACCATTGTTTCTGGTTCTTCAGCAATCTTGTCTTGGTTCCAGACCATATTGCTGGGTCAACCCAACATCAGAATGACCAATATGGTGTCAGTTTCTATTTTACAAATTGGTTTGTTAATGACATCCTAATGTCTATCATAATATAGCAGGAAGTATATTAATATTTTTTTCTCTCAGGCACTGTTACGCAGACATCAGCTCTAATCTCTGCAGAAGCCTGCTACAAGTCAATCTTCATGGAAATGTATTAGTGATGTCTGTGAAGTTTCTAGAAATATAAGAGGTATGAAAATTATAATTGGAAAAAAGAAACCTTCAGAAAGAAAGAAAAAAAAAACCTATGCTTAGCTTGGGATGTGTAAAATTAATTTGGTTTGATGACAATAACTGACCGGCAAATTTTTCAAAACTACATTAGCCTAATTATAATAATACATATTATTTTAATGTGTCTTAGTATATCAGCTGTTTTATATAAATCAATCACAAGAAAACTTTCTGTTTTGGCTGGAAGTAATGCTCAGCACTAATATTTCATAATTATGAATTAAATGAATAAAAAATCAGTATGTAAAATGTTATTGATGTTTCCCTTTCAACATAACATGTATGCTGTGCTCAGAGAGCAGGAAGACAGATGTTTCCCAACCTGCAGGGCTGGGGCAAGCCTGCCTTTTAAGAGCAATATTGTAAACCGATGAAAGGTGTGTAAACAGATGATGGAGCAATTACAATGTGGAACTGATTAGACTCTCAATTACTAAAAGTATATCACCTGCATTATTCTTTTAATGCTGCTCTTTGATGACCAGAAAACCTGACCAGCTCATCAGGACTACAAAATATTTGTATTTTGAATTTCTTTCAGTCAGGATACATCTGTAACTGCAGTTGCAGCTATAGAAATAAAGTAGGCTGACATGCATTCTTATAAGAAAAGGGATTATAATGTACCAACTCCAACAGACATCAGTCACTTTTTAAGTTTTTAAAAGCCAATGGAGAGTATGCAAGGCCCCTAGACAAAGGGGCTACCACAGTGTTAGGGCAAAGTCTAGGGAAGGGTCAGAGGGACCTATATGCATTCAGATAGGACTAGAAGTGTTCACTAGAGCAGTCTCCAAATTATTATTATGAAAGATTGATTAATTGCATCTGCCAAAATGCATACACATGACACCTATTTGTTGTTGTTGGTAGGAGCCATCAAGTCAGCTCCAAATCATAGACCCTACATACAACAGAACAAAACACTGTCTGGTCCTGCGTCATCCTCACAATCTCTGCTGTATTTGAGCCCATAGTTGCAGCTACTGCATCAATCCATCTGGTTGAGGGTCTTCCCCTTTTTTGCTGACCCTCCACTTTACCAAGCATTAATATCCTTCTCCAGGGAATGGTCCCTCTGACAACATGACTAAAGTAGGTGAGACGAATCTTATGAAATTCTTCTCTTTATTCATTCTCTCTTTTCAGTTTGTCTTATAGATGCTAAAGAATCTCCCAAAATAGTAAATATTTGGAGTATCAGTAATAAATATCCCATATAGGGCTAAATTCAGTCCCAGCTTCTCAGGGCCCACAGTCTGGCCCTAGAGTGAAGTGACACTCTGGGGGTTCACTTGAAATTTTCCAGCCTCCCAACTTGGCCTCACAACTCCACATGACTCTCAATCACATTGCCTTTCCTAGACCATGCCTTTTTCTGGTCAGAATCAGGAAGACCCAACTGGATAGCAACCCATCTTTGATATCGCAAGAGAAGGTTGTCATTCCCAAAGTTAGCTATTGACCTTAAAAAGGTCTCTTCCCTGAGGATATTTTTTGGAAAACCAACACATAGAGCTAGCCTGTGACCAGTACTGGAACTATTAAAACAGAAGGATGAATTCTAGACTTGGCCCCAAGTGTTGGCAGATGTTTTTGAAAATGGAACTGTGGGCATGTTTAGGAACACTGAGAACTCATGCTTGTAACGTGCAGATGTAGAGAAACTGGAATGAGTTCAGAGAAGTGACAAAGATGATTAAAGGGATAAAAAGTGGTTTCTGAGGGAAAGCTAAAGGGATTCTTTTTGCCTTTATCCCAAGAAATGAGAAAATAATGATTATTAACTTCAAAGTCAGTTTGCTCTTCATGTCTGCAACAAACCCAATGAATGGGAATGGGCTTGAATTAAAAGCAGGAGACAATTTGGTAAAGAAAAAGGAACAATCTCTTCTCCTTCAGAGAGAGAAACATGGTAATCCAATTCCTGTGGAGATCACGGGGTCCACATTTGTGTGCAGTTTTCAACAAGGGGTTATACAAACAACACCTTTAAAACTAATATAAATCCATTGGCTGTGTTTTTGTTTTGTTTTGTTTTGTTTTGTTCATGGTAGTCTAGACTTTGGGGGACAAAAACTAGACATATATTAAAGCTCCATTTCTCCAATCAGTCTTGTTCTCCAGCCCACACAGTTCAGTGTTATGAATGTATCACAAAAGGAAATTCATAGCTAAATCTCAGCTCTCAGTAGTCAATGTTTTCCTTGATTTTAACTGTTTTCAGCACTCTGCAGAGCACATTTGGAGAAAAGGAAATGGAGGCTTATGGCTAGTCAGGAAAGCTTAAAGTAAAGAGAAATAGACGCGGATCTGGAAGGAACATATGTCATTGATCTTGTCCACAAGCTAATTGAGAACATTCCCAAGCTTCACAGGGCAATACTATTTCTAGACCCTCAGGATTTAAGAAGTACTCAATAGTTAGACATCAGACAGTGTGCCTGTTGGATATGGAGTCTAGTTAAGCAATAACTCAATCTGTCCTCTGAACTTCCCAGTGCAGAAAAGCCTAGGGAGGACTTCCTTCTGTTTAGAGGCACCTACATACCTACTACAAATAATAATAGAATTTGGGATTTTGTTAAATAAAATATATAACACAACCTAGTGAAAACTGACTCCTTTGTTCTTCCCTCCAGCCCAATATTTCTTCCCAGTATTCCTTCATCCCTGTGGCCCAAATGAGACTCCAATTACATGTAAAAAGAGCAAAAGCCTCTGTTGGTGACCTTCAAGCTGGCTAAAGAACCAGCCAAAACTTGTCACCATATGGAGTTTCCATTTCCCTGTGAGAAACCACAGGGTTGCTTGCTTGGGTAACATGAATGGAGGTGCTCGGTTGTAAAATGTTATTCACATGCAAGAGATCATTGCTATTGTTTCCTGTAATTATTCTGCCTGATAACAAAAGGAAAATAACTGATTTTGACACCCAAGTTTTTCTGTAAATAGGCAGAATGTTGTCATGAATATGCAAAATATTATGATCATTGCCATACCTAACTAATTGCATTTGAAACATGCTGGCCATAAAATAATTAATTAGCAGTACAGAAAGGCATCATGATACTAGCTATAAATACTAAACATAACTAATTATTTCTGTCGTAAAACGGTCCTGCCAAGTAATTTATAACAAACCCTGACATAGAAGGCAAAGCCCAGAGTTCTACAGCTTGGCGTGCAAGGGCTATGTCACCCAAGCTTTCCATTTTGTGATATTGTTGGGATGAGTGGATACCAATTTGAACATAAACTAAAATGAAACTAATCTAGGATTTTCAATGTTCTTTGAGCTGTTGGGTGATTGTTGTAGAAAATGCAGACAGATCCTTTTGTTGTTGACATCAAAAGTGGTAGGTCACTCCGGACCTGTGGAGTACATTCTGAGCTCAAGCAAAAATTGATTTCCTTTTTTAAAAAGCAGCTGGCATTACAATGAATAGCCTTCTTTCGATTTTTCTTCTCCAGTGAAGCATTCAGTGAATGCAGCAGGCATAATAGGCTGAAGTAAACAGTGTCAGGTTCTGTTATATCAGGAGCTCTTTTAAACCAAGCAGACAAGCTATCATCAGTGCCTGAAACCCGGCAAATCACGGCAGAGTCAGAAAATGAGTTTGTTTCCTGACCAATGTGTTGATGACATTTTGAAGAATGGAAGGAGGCGCTTTGCTAATCACTCTGACTGCTGTCTGCTCCATTATGATGCCATCTCATTAATGAGCAAAAATAATGTGCCTGGATGAGGCGGTAATAGAATTAGAGCCTCTGCGAGCTGGACTCGACCCTGTCCTGAACATTCTCTGATTTCGCACGAAAACATGTGAGTGAACATTGGGACTCGTCTCTTAGAATCATTTACCAGCATACTTTGGCCTCATTTTTTCTGAGGGTTTGAAATTGGCCTACATTGTAACAAAGAATCTTGCCCTAGTTTTTAGTCCTTTGGGCGAGGACCTCATGACCAACTCAAAGATAGCCAGTCAGGGTTGTGGCTCTTTTTTTTTTTTTTTTTTCCCCCTGCTTTTGTTGTTTACCCAAATGGCTGTTGGAGAAATTATTGTAAACAGGAACTTGGGAGATGAGAATGTTAAAATACATTCATTTGTGTGATAGTAGAATCAGGCCTGCAATGATCTGATTGCATAATAAAATGTCAAAGAAGGCTAGATTTAATCTTGTTTTTAAAAAAATGTTTCTCTTCTAAGTACACAGACTGCTTACCTAAATAACTATCACCATGATGCTAAGGCTCATTTAACCACCTTCATACAAATCCAGGATAGGAGAAGAGTGAAGTGCCTTCAAAGAGCCCCTAGAATTCAGTGCAAGTGCTATTCACATCCAGCCCATGAAGCTTTCCCCTGAGAGTCTCTATGAAGTAAATTCTCCTTCCTGCCCACTGCTCTCAGGATGAGAGGCAGCCACTGGGACAGGAGGGGCTCCCAAGGCACCCCAATGAGTAAGTGCCCAAGGGTGAAGCAAGGAAAATAAATACTTTCCATGTGGTGCTGGGGACCCCTTCTTCTTCATCCTTTGCTGAAATAAAAGAGCTTCCTCGCCAGGAGGGTGTTTCTAAGCAATCACACCTCTAAATAGAATGTAATTACGGAGGAAATTAACTTCACAGCTAAAGATTGTGTTGTCATGATAATTTAGAAGAGTGGGAAGGATGTTTTCTGAGCGATCCCTAATCTTTTTTTCTTCTCTCTTTTTGGTTATCACTTAATAGTATTCATTAAAACCGATAACAGAAATTGCTTCTCTTTAAATTTCCTACTGAGTCTCGATTTAGTTGAGTTAGACTTTTCTTGAAACAATACATTAGTGTCATGCCCAATTGACTTCTGTTGTAAAAGAAATAAATCTCCCATGTGACTTTGTTGCTTGCATCTGGAAATGGTTAGAATTATGCACTCTGTCAGGCTTCTGTTTAAAATCACAGCATAGGTTCCTGTGTCACCCAAACTGAGTCACCATCACCACTCTGTTCTCTGAGGTAGATGGACTTTTGAGAACCCTTTCTTCAAGTCAAAGCACTATTTACCTTTGGAGATAAATATGTGCTTTAGGACACAGTAAAGGTTTCCCTTCCAACATTACCCAAGGGTCATTGTTCTTTTATGCACCAGGAAGAAAAAAAAAAAAGTTACCAGGGAGTTTACTCTGACTTATGGTGACCTCACATGTGTCAGAATAGAACTGTGATCCATAGGGTTTTGAATGGCTGATCTTTGGGGAGTAAATCACCAAGTATTTCTTCTGAGGCAGTTAAATGAAAACAACATTAATAGCATATGTTTGAGGTCCTAATATATGATAAACACAATGTCAAGTACTTGATAACCACATTGTGTCATTTAATCCTCATAACAATTCCAAAGTGTGTTTTTATTGTAATTTCACTTATTACGATCTCTGTTTTACAGATATGGAAATGCAGGCTCAGAGAGGGTAAGTTCAGCCAGCTGGTCACTGAGATGATCAGGTTTTCCTGTCTGAGTCCTAGGTTTTTGGTCTAGAGCTGATAGCCTTCAGGATGCTTTGCAATCATTTGATTTGACCATTGGGTGGTCTGGCATTAGTTTGGGAAAAGGCTTTGTTATTCTTTTTCTAAGGAGCCCTGGGGGCACAATGATTAAATGCTCCACTGCTAACTGATAGGGCAGTAGTTCAAACCCACCAGCCTCTTTGTAGAAGAAATATGTGACAGTCTGCTTCCATAAAGATTAAACCCACTGCCGTCAAGTTGATTCTGACTCATAGTGACTCTATGGGACAGAGTAGAGTTGCCCCATAAGGTTTCCAAGGCCTTATATCTTCGTGGAAGCAGACTGTCACATCTTTCTCCTGAGGAGTGTCGAATCTTCAACCTTTTAGTTAGCAGCCAAGCACTTAATCATTGCTCCACCAAGACAGCCTTGCAAGCCCTATGGGGCAGTTCTACTCTGTCCTATACTGTCACTATGAGTCCGAATCGATGGCAATAGGTATTACTTTTCTATTGCTTAATGATTGTGATAGATAGCATTAAAATAGTTCCACTTCAGAGATGTGAATGAACATGAAAAAGAAATCTATAATCTCTAAGAGTAAAGGAAAGTGAGAAGGGAACCAACATTTACTGAGTCTCTATTATATACATGCACACAGACAACAACCCTTCAAGTGGGCATTTTTATCTGCATTTTATAGAGGAGGAAACTAATTTTCAGAAAGGATAAGAATTTGTTCACTCATGCGACTCAAACGTAGTGGATCCAGATTCAAACTAAGATCTTGTTTGTCTGAAACCACACACTGAAAACTCAAGGAGGGGTTCTAAGGAAAGTCCATGCCTCAGTTAGGATAAGAACATCAAATGTATGGGTTTTGAGTATATGAATGTGAGCAGAATTGTTCTGAATGTGATCCTAAAATTATTGAATTTAGATGTTAATATTGTTGCTGTTGTTGTTAGGTGCCATCGAGTCATCTCCAACTCATAGTGACCCTATGCACAGCAGACGAAACACTGTCCAGTCCTGTTCCAGCCCACAATCCTTGCTATACCTAGGCCCATCATTGTAGCCACTGTGTCTATTCGTCTCAATGAGGGTCTTCCCCTTCATGGTTGACCCTATGCTTTACCAAGCATGTTATCCTTCTCCAGGGAATGGTTCCATCTGACAACATGAGCAAAGTAGGTAAGACAAAGTCTGACCATTCTCACTTTCAAGGAGCATTCTGGCTCCACTTCCTCCAGGACAGATTTCTTAGTCCTTCTAGCAGACCATGGCACTCTTAGCATTCTTCTCCAGCACCACAACTCAAAAGCATCAACTCTCCTTCGGTCTTCCCTATTCATTGTCCAGCTGTCACATGCATAAGAGACGAATGAAAATACCATGACTTGGGTTAGGTGCACCTTAGTCTTCAAAGAGACATCTCTGCTCTTCAGCACTCGAAAGAGGTCTTTTGCAGCAGATTTGCCCAATACATTACCTTGCCTGATGTCTTGACTGATGTTTCCATTGTTGTTGATTACGGAGCCATGTAATATGAAATCCTTGATAACTTCAATCTTTTCTCCATCTGCCACAAAGTTGTTTATTGGGCCAGTTGTGAGGATTTTTGCTTTCTGTATACTGAGGTGTAATCCATATTGCAGACTGTAGTCTTTAATCTTCATCAATAAGTGCTTCAAGTCATCCTCACTTTCAGCAAAGTTGTGTCATCTGCATATTGCAGGTTGTTAATGAGTCTTCCTCAAATCTTGATGTCATGTTTTTCTTCATATAATCCAGCTTCTTGGATTATTTTTTCATCACACAAGTTGAATAAGTGCGGTGACATGATACAACCTTGATGTACTCCCTTCTTGATTTTGAACCACGCAGTATCTCCTTCTTCTGTTTGAATGACAGCCTCCTGATCTATGTACAGTTTTTCATGAGTACAATCAAGTGTTCTGGAATTCCCATTCTTCTTAATGTTATCCACAAGTTGTTATGATCCTCACAATCAAATACTTTTGCATAGTCAATAAAACATAAGTAAACATATTTCTCGTATTCTTTGCTTTCAGCTAAGATCCATCTGACATGATCAATGATATTCCTCGTTCCATGTCCTCTTCTGAATCCAGCTTGCATTTCTGGAAGTTTTCTGTCAATATACTGCTGCAACCATTTTTTAATTATCTTCAGCAAGATTCAACTTGAATGTGCATAGAGCCGTTGATGGTCTGTTCCACAATCAGCTTCTGGCCATGTTTTGGCCAAACACTGAACTTCTCCATTGCTTCCTGCCACAGATGTAGTCAATCTGATTCCTGTGTATTCCATCTGGTGAAGTCCATGTGTATAGTCACCACTTATGATGCTGAAAAAGTATTTGCAATGAATAGGTCATTGGTCTTGCAAAATTCTATCATGCAATCTCCAGTGTTATTCTTATCACCAATGCCATATTTTCCAACTACCAGTAAATCTTCTTCATTTCCAACTTTTGCATTCCAGTCACCAGTGATAATCAACACATCTGGATTGCATGTTCATTAAATTTCAGACTCCAGAAGTTCATAGAAATCTTCACTATCCTCATCTTTGGCTTTAGTGGTTGGTACCTAAATTTGGAGAACAGTAGTACTAACTGGTCTTCCTTGTAGGCATATGGATATTATCCTATCACTGACAGCATTATACTTCAGGATAGACCTTGAAACACTCTTTGTGATGATGAATGCCACACCATTCTTCTTCAATTTGTCATTCCTGGCATAGTAGATCATATGATTGTCCAATTCAAAACGGCCAAAAACAGTGCATTTCAGCTCACTAACACCTAGGATATTGATCTTTATGTGTTCCATTTCATTTTTGACACTGCCCAATTTTCCTAGATTCATACTTCATACACTCCATGTTCCAATTATTAATGGCTGTTTGCATCTGTTTCTGCTAATTTTGAGTCATGCCACATTAGCCAATGGAGGTCTGGAAAGCTTTACTTTATCCATATCGATAAGGTCGTTTCTACTCTGAAGAGTCAGCTCCTCCCCAGTCAAATTTTGAGTGCCTTCTGGCCTGATGGGCTCATCTTCTGGCACTATGTCAATGTTTCAGGGCTATTCATAAAGTTTTCCAATAATAAATGATACAGTGTTTCACTGCTATTCATAAGGTTTTCACTGCCAATTCTTTGAGAAGTGAATGGTCTCTTCCTTCTTCCATGTCGATCTAAGCCTGGAAGCTCCTCTGAAACCTGTCCACCATGGGTAACCCTGCTGGCATTTTGCAACATGGTGGCATAGCCTCCAGCCTCACAGCTACACATAAGCTACCACAGGATGACAAACTGACAGACAAGTTCATCTCCCTTAGTTGTTTCTAACCCCTCTGCACCTGTCTACCTCAGGTCCCGGCCTTAATATAGAGCCACATCCAACTGAAAAGCAGCCTCCAAAATTATTTAATTTAGAGACATTACTATTTAAAGCATTATATCCAAAATCTTCCAAAGAAAAGGGAAATAAATTAAAAATCATTCTCAATTTCCAATGGGAGAAATCAGAATAAATATATTGACATTCCCCATGTGGTTGCTTTGAGGGTTTCATATAAACCACGACATAGCTCTGCTTGATAATAAGAAATTTCAAGTGAAAATGAACATGCAAACCAGGAAATAGAATGATAAGATGTGGCAATGAACTATGGTTTGATACCTTCCATTGTGGGATTTCTTACTGTTCAAGGTCAGTATGCCCTCTAAAAATCCCCTACCTTTTTAGCAAATCTGCAAGGGTTGGATAGCTCATCATTGAAGCATTTTCTTTTTCTCTTTGTTATTAGAATACTTCCCTAGAACAAAGTCAGTGTCAGATGCAAAAATGATATAATGTGCAGTTTTGCAGAAACAAAAGCTGTGCTGTGGAATACATATCAAGCAAACACCACAGTAAGCCAATGAACATTGCATGAATACATGAGAGGAATAAATAGTGAATAGCATTTTGCATTATAAGTTCCTTTTTATTGAAGCAGTAAACAGTCACATGACCTTGAATATAGCCCTTAGGATTGTGTTAGAGGAAGCTTTGACAGCAGTCCAAAAATACTGCAGTTCCAGAGAGATGGAAAAGTGCTAACATTGATCAATGCTCCAGGTAGAGTTCACAAAAGTTTTACACAAGAGGAAATAACTATTTCAACTTGAATATCATATGTAAAAGTTCAGACCAACTGTTTTGGATTGAATTGTATTCCCAAAAAATATGTGATGTAAATCCTAACCCCTATGCCTGTGATTATAATACCTTTTGGGAATGGGTTGTCTTTATTATGTTAATGAGTAGAATTAGTACAGGGTGTATTTTGAGTTATTTTTTTACAAGATATAGAAGAAGCAGATTAGGTAAACAGAAAGAGGGGAAGATAGAGGCCAAGCCATATAGACACCTCCAAGGAACCAGGACACAGAAGCTGAAGAGACAAGGATCTTCCCTAAGAGCCGATGCCCTGAGTTTGGACTTCTAACCTCCTAAAGTGAGAAAATAAATTTCTGTTTGTTAAAGACATCCACTCATGGTATTTCTGTTATAGCAGCACAAGACAGCTAAAAATCCACCTATCCAAAATAGCTGTATCATCAAAATGGAAAGACAACATAGTCATGAATTACATACCTATATGTTAAAATTAGATGCAAGAATTAACACTAAGTATTATTTTCTACATAAAGCTGATGGTCACTGAGGAAGCTATAATATGCTACCAAACATTAAAACTTAAATGCCTGGCAGCAAGGAACAAGATTTTGACATGTGCACGTGTGCTGTTAATAGTAAATGATTTAAAATGTCTTAGCTGTGGTTAAAGAAAAAAAGTAAAAATCCTAAACATAGTTGCCTTCAATTTGGAAACTGCAAAATTTTAAATGTAGTATGCTGTTGTGGTCACAAGTATACCTGTCATACAGCCAATGTGGCTGGAAGTGGAATTTCTAAACTACTGTGACATAAAAGTCTTCTAGAGTTAGCAATTTTTCATCTTGTTGAAATCATTTTATTAGCATATAGACTCTCTGAGATAGTAGGAAATCTGTGACTATGGCAGTCCATTCTGTCTTGGATTAACAAGACCAACTAGTGGATACGTTACACTTTAAAAATAAGGTCTCACATTTTCTGTCTTATGCAATCTGCTTTTTAACTCTGCACTAACATAGGGCAAGACATGAGAGAAAATACATTCACAAAACACTTACATTAGCTCTTATTCAGAAAGCTGAGTGGAGCCAAGATCTAGGGCAGAGCTGCTTCCTCTTATAGAAAATTTTATTTTAAATTTTAAAGAGTGGTCCTACTGGGCAGCAGGCTATTGAATCACCATTGTGTGCGTGGATTTCTTGCCTTCAAAGTTGCACACTAGAGAGTCTTTGGGACTGAAGTTTGTTTATTTGTGCCACAAGTACTGCCAAGACAGCAGTAACAACATCCCCACTGGGTCCTCCAAGAGCTTGCTCTTCATTACCCATGTGCACAATGTTATAGAAAAGGAAAAGAGTTAACCTCTTGGGCATTGTCCTGATTCTCTAAATTCAACATCCCACTTGGGGTGCAAACCTTTGAATTCTAATCCCTGGATGTCCACAAAAAGCTTTTGAAATGTTACTTTGTTTTTCTGGTTTGAGCTTTCCTGCCTTTTTAGATGGAGGTGATAGATCATGTTGACCTACAGAAATTAATTAGTATCATTCAGTTGAAGTTGTATTGCTAACATTATAATTCATTCCCACAAGAGTCACTTGATTATTGCCTTTCTTGCCAATAAGCATTAAAATAGCTAGTTACCAGTTGCAGATCATTAACCCATTCAGTCTTTGCCATCATATAAAAATGCATATTGAAGGATATCAGAACACTGACATTCCCCTATGGCCCATCCTATCTTTCTGCATATATATGTATTTTATAGTATCCATGACCCCAGACACTAAGAAAGAGTCACAAAGGGAAGTCTAGCCAGATTTGCTACAACTGCTCACAGCTGTGCAATATTCGGGAAATACTTCCTTCATCATCTTTCTGAGGATCCCAGGAGAAATGCATAGGATCAGGCAGGAAGAACAAGATAGTTGCCAAAATTGAAATACTCTTAAGGTGGGTTATTTATGTATGGGATAGCATGTCTACAGCAGGCTACATAAACAAGCAAATGTATTAGCTAATTAATTGATTGATTCATCTTACTTCTAAAATCTGGACAATGAATAGGGAAGACTGAAGAAGAGTTGATGCTTTTGAGTTGTGGTGCTGGCGAAGAATGCTGAAAGTACCGTGGACTGCTAAAAGAACTAACAGATCTGTCCTGGAGGAAGTGCAGCCAGAATGCTCCTTGGAAGCAAGAATGGCCAGACTTCGTCTCACCTATTTTGGTCATGTTGTAAGAAGGGACCATTCCCTGGAGAAGGATGTCATGCTTGGTAGGGTGGAGGGTCGACGAAAGAGGGGTAGGCCTTCAGGGAGATGGATTGATACAGTGGCTGCGATGATGGGCTCGAGTATAGCATGGATTGTGGGGCTGGCAGCAGGATCGGGCAGTGTTTCGTTCTGCTGTGCATGGGGTCGCTATGAGTCGGAAACGACTCGACGGCACCTAACAACAACAACAACAACTTCTAAAATCACCTTTACCCAGTAGGAACAGCTTCTGATCCACATTTGTGTTTGTTCTTTGTACAAAGAATACCTTCTATTGCCAATGTCATTACCATTTTTCCAAAATGTTATAATCACAACTTACAAAGTTCTATTTTTATAGGCTAAATTGTATTTGTACATGTCAGAAAGATCTTTGTACCTATTGTGAATGAGGGGTCAGAAGTGTATTTTACTCCATTGAACTGGATTTATCCATTCCACACATGCATAAATAGTGAAAGAGAAAAGTTGAATTAAAGTAGTTTCATAAATTGGAAAAAACAACATATGATGTCTTAGCTTCCTAGGACTTCCATACAAAATATCACAACGTGAGGGACTTTTAAAGAGAAATTTATTGTCTCATGGTTCTAGAAGCTAGAAGTCTAAGTTAGGGTATCAGCTATGTTGATTCTTCTGAGGGTTCTGAAATTGCAACTGTTCCATGCCCCTCTCCTAGATTCTAGCTTCCAGCCAGCAATCCTTTGTGTTCCTTTTGCTTATATATACATCTGCCTACATAGTTACATGGTTTCTGTTTCCTCCCTGTGTGTGATTCTGTTTGTGCGTCTGTTCTCCCCTTTTATAAAACACCACTGAGAAGGGAGTAGGACCCAACCTACAGCAGTAGGAACTCCTTTAAATTTAGTTAAGAAAAGAAAATCTGTCTTTCCAAACAAGGTCACATTCACAGGAACAGGGGTTAAGACTTCAACGTATCTTTTAGAGGGACAATCCAATCCATAACATATTATAAAAGTATAAACCATTAATAAATAGCTATTATGTAATTCTCATTTATTTTTCCTAACTCTGAAGGGCCAATTTATGTCATTGGCATCCTCATTACTTTTTTGAGCCCACTGTTTCTGGAGAACTAATCTATTCTCATGATAAGTTTAACCAAATCCCTTCATTTTCTGCTTCTTTAACAGAGTTTTCTAAGTATATGCACATATTCTCTGAAGTGAATATGTCATAGCTGGACTTTCATGAATAAATATTTACCTGTGCAGTTAATTCACTGGCCTTTCTTATATGGGAAATCTAGCACAGTCACCCTTGGGGTGACTTTTTGAGCTTATGTTCTATGATTTGACACCAATACTATTGAATTCACAAAGTGAATACCACAAAGTGAGTGACTTTAAAGAACAGAAACTTATTGTCTCATGGTTCTAGAAGCAAGAAGTCTAAATCAGGGTATCAGCTATGACATGATGTAAGATGAGTTGGAAAAAGTGACATTAACGTTTCTTCCTGGAAAAACTAATTCAAATTGCTATTTACTTCTATAAATATTTGTGTTTTTTATCCCAGCATCTAATAGCTATAGACTCAGGGAGAATTACATTACAATAGAAGAACTCAAGAGCTACCCTAGCAGAAACTGCAATAGAGACTTATTTGAGGCCTACTTCTGAAATTGTGTCCACTTTGATAGAAAGATGGGTTTTATATTAGGCTCACATTGACCCAAAATCATTACTGGCTATGTCTAAAATATTTTAAAGGCAGGCATGGGTGATTGCAAAAATCATCAGCCTAAGCCTGAAGAGATCAGCACTCTTGTCTTGACTATATCATTCAGCAGAGTGATGGCTGCATGTACCTAATAGCTGATTGAGAATTAAGAATCTCTGATGGCATAGTGAGTAAGACATTTGGCTGCTAACCAGAAGGTCCTTGGTTCAAACCCACCAATTGTTCCATGGGAAGAAGATGAGCCAAACCACTTCCATACATATTTACAGCCTTGGAAACCCAGTAGGGGTCACTATGAGTCAGAATTGACTCAATGACAATAGGTTTTATGGATTGAGAATTAGTTTTCACAAATAAAACACAGGTGAATAATAGCATGAGCCACATTAGATCATTGGGTAAATCTACAAATTACAGTGTTCATTCACTTTTTAAAGTAAAGTAGAAGTGCTTCCTAAAACTTAGAGTATAAAAAAAATTGTCCCATTACATATTTTGTCATGGCCAACTATGTATATTTTTATACTCTAATATGGAAACCTCTCAACTGAATAGTTACAGCTGAACCCCAAAACTATTCAAAATGGAATTGTACTCCATTTATCCATTTGATCTTTGTATCTTTAATGCCTTTATCAATTCTTTCAAATAGGCAGGAGCAGCAATGGAAAAAGCATAGGTTCTCAGCTCAGGCAGACCTGGGTTTAATTCCCAAATTTGCCACTACAAGCTGGGTATGTTCAGGCAAGGACATCATTTCCTTGATTCTCATTTTTCTCATCTGTAAAATGGAAATACTTTTAGTGTTGATGAGGGTTGAAAAAATGTATGTACTTAAGGCACATTTATGTAATTCAGGTATTTTGTGCTCTACAGAGATTGTTGTTGTTAGTTATCATTGACTCAGGGAGAGCTCTTCTATAACAGAACAAAACATTACCCAGTCCTGCACCATTTTCACGACACTTGGTATGTTTTGAGTCCATTGTTGAGGTTATTGAGTAGTGTCTTTTAACCTAGGAGACTCATTTTCCAGCATTACATCAGAGAATATTCTGATGTGATCTGTAGGGTTTTCAATGGCTACTTTTCAACAGTAGATCACCAGGCCTTTCTTCCTACTCTGTCTTAGTCTTGAAGCTATGCTGAAACCTGTCCACCATGGGTGACCCGGCCAGTATTTTAAATATTAATAGTTTAGCTTCTAACATTATAGCAACACATAAGCTACCACAGGACAACAAACTGACAGATGAATAATGGTCAAAACAGAGATAGCTATATGTAATAAAATAAAGCAAAATTATACAAGGATATAGTAACTAAAGAATAAATTAATTGTTGCATTGGTTTAAGATGTGGGGAAAAAAAAAACAACTACTTTCTGAATGTGTAATGAATTTCATTTCTTAGGGTCAAATCAAGGCTTTTTGCCTGACAATGTAAAGTTTCTGTGAACCTATTGAAATGATAATTTCTAGAAAAATAACCTTTTTTACTTACTATAAGCAAACCCATTTCTGGGTAACATAACTAATAAACAATTTACAAGAAGTAAAGCAACACATTTCCTCCTAACCAGGTTTGTTTCACTAGGAAAATGGTTACATACATCACAAATGCACTGTACTAAGAGCTTAGATTTCACAGAATCCTAATTTCTTGTGTTTCTAGTGTTTCAGACAAAACGTACATAAATGTGTGCCAGCAATTCACTTTGCATGTCAATTAGGAAAAAATGAAAACAAATTTAAATCTCATCTAAAATGTAATATAAAATATCTCAAAGGAGAATAGAGTTGGACATTGAGGCTGTATAACAGTGAGGATAAGACTACAGGCCTTGCAAGTAGTCAATCTTAGCTGAGTGACCTTGGAATTTTCTGGACTCCAGTTTCTTTGCTTCTGTTGGTGCTGTTGTTAGGTACCATCAAGTCATTTTGAGTCATGGATACCCTATGTGCCAGAGTATAACTGTCCCATAGGGTTTGTAGGCTGTTATCTTTATGGGAACAGATCAGTAGGTCTTTCTCCTACAGAGCTGCTGGATGGGTTTGAAACACCAATCTTCCTGTTGCCAGCTGAATGCTTAACCATTGTGCCACCAGGCCTCCTTCTTAGCCTGCAAAAAGGGGTAAGAAAGAACACCCATATCTTAGAGGTGTTATCTGTATTAAATAAGAGAATACATGGTATGTGCTTAAAGTTTTGCCTGAAATAATTGCAATCACTGTAATCATAGTTGTACTCAGACTGTATATTTTTATTAAAAAGAGATTCAGTTGCCAAAGAGTCCCTAAGGACCCCCAGGACTCTAGTTACATTTGTAATCTATTGCTGCATAAAAAGTTTCCTCAAACACATTGACTTAAAATAATAAGCATTTATTATCTCATCTTTTCTGTATGCCATGAATTCAGGAATGAATTAGCTGAGTGGTTCTAGCTTGGGAACTTCCATGAGGTTGCAATTAAAATACTGACCAGGGCTGCAGTCACCCAAAGGCTTCCGTGAAGCTGGAGTATCTATTTCCAAGATGACTCATTCACATGGTTGGCTAGTTGGTGCTGGTTGTTGCCAGGAGGTCTCAGTTCCTTGAATCATAAAGGTCTCTATGGGATGCTTGAGTGTCCTCCATACAAGGTGTCCCACAAATGAGAAGCAAGGCAGAAATGACAAAAATATCTTTTATGACTTAGTCTCATAAGTCACACAATGTCATTTCCACCATATTCTGTTGGTCATGTTCTGGTACACTGTAGCAAGGGAATACCCAAAAGCATGAAACCAGGAAGCAAGATTACTGGAGACCATCTTAGAGACTAGTTATCACACTAGTACCTTCCTGAGTTGAACCAAAATTCTGCTCTTTGAGGAGCTTGCAACTACTTCTAATGAAAAGGAATAAATTCCATTAGATTTCCTAGCATAGAAACACACTATTTTTTTTCAGTATGTAACCAATTGACTTGTGTTTAGGAGACATGCTCCTTGAAAAACACATACTTTTAAGAGTAGCAAAATCATACTCAGCATGGTGAGCTGATCACGTTACAAGGGGCCCTAGGTAACTGAGTTTTCCTCATTCCCATATCCTGCCCTTGCCAGTGTCGTTGCTTGTGGAATGGAATGGCAGGTGGGATAATTCATGTTATTTTTTAAAAACATTTTTTTTTTTCTCTGTGTCCATCTATACTCTTGCCCCAATCTGTTTAAATGTGTACATGATGCACTAAAAAACCAACCCACTGCCATAGAATTAATTCAGATTCCTTGCAACACTATAAAACATAATAGAACTGTCCCATAGAGTTTTCAAAGCTGTAAATCTTTTTTGGAAGCAGACTACCTTATCTTTCTCACATGAAGCAGCTGGTGGGTTGGAACTGTTGACCTTTCAGTGAGCAGCCAAATGCTTTAAACACTGCACCATCAGCACTACTTGTAGCTGATGCAGAAGGGTCAAAACGATTAAAAGTGAAGAACCATGTTTAAAATGAATTCATGCTTACCAGTCAACTCATGGGCAAAATACAGATCTTTACCTCACATATTTACATTGCTTCTATTCTGATAAGAGATATACAAAGAAAGTAACAAACATCAATTTGATCATAACCATTTCTGAGTTTCCAGATACAAGAAGAAGAACCAGTTAAACATGAACTATTCGACAAACGTTCAGTGCTCTGGGTCATACTTTATGCAGAGACATTTTCCACTAAGAAGAGAAGAGTTCAGGGATTCAGTTATTTAGGGCAATACTAGGAATATATTTACCATGATTTAAAAAAAAAATAGAAGATATTGAAGTATAATTAACATGTAATAATTTTTATCTACTAACTTTGGTATATAATCTAATTAGTTTTATCAAATATATATACATTCATGTTTAGCTTCACCACAATCAAGACACAGAACAATTCCCTGACCACTAAAATGTTCCCTCAAGCCACGTGCAGTCAATCCTTCCCCAATTCCAGCCTTAGAAACCACTGATCTGCTTTTTGTCACTATACATTAGTTTGCATTTTCTAGATTTTCACATAAATGCAAACATACAGTATGAACTCTTTGTGTCTGGCTTCTTTCACTCAGCATAATGCATCTGAGTATCATCCAAGTTATTACATGAACCAACAGTTCATTCCTTTTTTTATCACTGAGTAGTATTCCATTGTATGAACATATCAAAATTTATTTATCCATTTACCTGTTAAAGGATATTTGCATTATATCCAGTTTTCACTATTAAGAGTTAAATTGCTATGAACATTCTTATTGTTTGGAACATACGTTTTTATTTCTTTTTGTACTGTATGACTAGGATATCTAGGTCATGTGATAAGTGTGGGTGTGTTGTCTAAAATGCTGTCCAACTGATTTCCAAAGCAGCTACATCTTTATTAAACTCCCATCAATAGTATATAATGGTTCCACATCTAACACAACTCTTTCAAGTAGATTTTTTAGAACTGTAATAGGGGGTTAATCAATGGTCACCCAAGAAAGGTCAAACTGGGGTAAGAATATTATCACCCTTAATAATCCTAAAAGTGAGAAAGGATCCAAGAAAGCAAACTAAGTACATGGGTTACCTAGACCTACAACAAAGAATCAAGAACACAAGGGAAATGACTACAGATGACAATCCTGGATCCCAGAGCTTCAAATGAAAGGATAAAAAAGTAGATCAAATAACAATGAGAAGAAGAGATTGAACAAAAACAACAAACAAGGAGCAGTAAACTGCCAACCTACACAGCATGGCCATTTTAAATTATGGAAAGCAGTGTTTCAATCAGAGCAGGAACCATATAACTGGCTCTGCTTGCCAGGACTACACCAGCACCGACATCAGTGATCAGATAACCAGAAAGATGTGATCTCCTCCCTTACATTGCACAACATTCCGATGAAGAGGGGCAGCCATTCCACCACCACCCAGCTGGCAGCCAGTCAAACTCCCCCCACTGCCAGTGCTAGGATGTCTTTTTTTTTTTTTTTTTCCTTTATCTTTCTGCTTAGTCCTTCTATCTCTTCTTTTCTTCCTTTCCTTATTTTTTCCCCCTGTTCCTCTTCTCCTGCCCTTTTTCATTTTTTTTGGAAACCAAAGAGCAGAAGCTCCTTCTCCACTCCCTGGACAGTTAGCAAGCACCTATCCCCAACCCTCCCTAGTCAGAGATGTACTCTCTGGTGGAACAAGCACTGTTTTCCTATACAGCTGGGTTTGGTGGCTGGCACTTTTACCAGAACTATGCTGTTTTCTTTCTTTCATCTACTTTTTTTCATATTCTTAGTCCTTCCCTATTCTCCCCCTTGTTTTCCTCTTCTCTTTTCTTTTACTTCTTCCTCTTCAACCCCCACCTTTTTTTTTTTTTTTTTTTTCAGTTCATTCCCCCTACCTCATGGTCAACACCAGCTGCTACCATCCCTCTGTGGACAGCAGTGTGTGCCCTTCTGGAGTGAGCTCTGCCTTCGTGCTATAGCTGTGTTTGGCAGCAAAAACTTGCAAGAGTTTAAACCCCCATTTCTCTTTCTTATTTCTTTCTTCCCTTCTTCACAATCCTTCTATATTCCCCACACCTTGATTCTTCTTTTTTCTTATTTCTTCCACTTCCTTCTACCATCTTTTTACCTTCCTTTTCTGATCTGGCTGAGCAAATGCCTTGCCCACAACCACCACCACTGCATTGAGCAGTGCAATCGTATTGAGTAGAATATGTCCTGCAAATTCAGTGGTATGTGTTGCCACAGAGCAATTGCCAAATTTCCACTGCAGCCATATTTAGCATCTAGCAATTGCCTCAGTACTGTGCCATATTTGGTTTTTGTTTGGTTTGATTTGGTGTTTCTTCTTTTTCTCTTTTTAACTTTCCTTTTTTCTCTTTTTCTTTCTTCCTAGGTCTCCTCTCTTTTCGACCCACTCATTTTTTTCTTGTCCTTTTTCATTCCTCCCCACAAAACTTTTCTTTTTCTTTCTCTCTTTCTCTAATAGTTGGGAGCCAGCATCCTACTCAGCCATACTGACACACATCTGCTGCCCCACCCACTGGGCAAATGCTACCACCTGCTCTAGCACCACAGTATGATGGCAGACAGTAGCCAGCACCCACCCAGACTCCTTTCAGCTTCTCTGAATGATCAATTATCAGGGACTCCTGCTCAAACTCCCACCTAGTACCCAATACACCCAGAGACAGGTGGTGAACACCCCAATGCTACCAAACTAGCAACCAGAGTAACATGACCATCATGTTGCCTGTTGTTCGTTATGTGCCGTCAAGTCAGACCTGACTCATAGCGACCCCTCCTTGGGTTTCTGAGGCAGTATCACTACGAAAGTAGATTGCTCCGTCTTCCTTCTGAGGAGTGGCTGGTGGGTTTGAACTGCCAACCTTCTGGTTAGCAGCAAGTGCCTTAGCCACTATGCTGCCTAAATACATTAAAACAGATAATCAGGTGAAGCAAGCCAACATATAACCAACAAAACTAATACAATAACACTACAATATCTAATAGACAACAGACAACTTCAACTCACACACACACACACACAAGACAAGATAGCTTAAACAAGTGACCAAAATACAGGGCCAGAAAATCATCCAAAGGATTCTTCATTCAATGTTTCAGCTTGAGAGGTTAGGAAAGGCTCTAATTGTTTATTTAGGTGGCTTACTAAAGGATGGATTATGCAGTGACCTACCTTAAGTCAAGTTGAACTACCAGACCTTCCTTGGTATAATGGAGAAGAAGGTATCCAGAGGCTTAAGGAAATTGGCATGATAGAATGGATTTATCAGATTAGACTGCTAGACCCAGAAATGGAGAGCCCAGAGGACACACTTTTCACCACTACAGTGAGGAACAAATTTGTGAAGGGAGCCCCAACATCCCTGAAGACTACTGTGATTGCTCTTTTATGTAAGCCAGATTTGACTATGGAAACTGCCCTATTGAACTAAGATACTTAACTACAGTGGGGCTGACTGGACCCATGGTAGTTGGGGTTAATTGGAGTTTGGTTTGATTTGGTGTTTCTTCTTTTTCTCTTTTAATTGACAAAGACAAGGTAGGCGTGGTTACCATAATGGACAGCAGAGTCAAAACTGTAATCAGAATACTCTGACTCATGTGGAATTATGGCATTGGCTACATAGGCATGGTATTCCTAGGAGTGAAATACATGGCAAACCTACTAAATATTTACTTGATCTGTATAGATAGAAGAATTTTAGGTCGCATGAACAGTAGTCTAGATTGAATTGCCAGAACACAGAGTCATGGCCTCTCAATCAATTCCCAGTCATGAGTCAGTTTACAGACCCACAACCCCTTGAGTGAACAGGAGGATGGGTTCCCTTGAGGAAGGACCCCACTACATTGCCAAAAACTTATGTCAATCTTTCTCCCAGCCTTCCCCAAAGGGATCTGAGGCCTTTGACAAGACTGACTGTTCATTGGGGAAAAGAAAACAATCAGACTTTTCAGGGATTGCTGGACACTGGCTCTGAACTGACACTAATTCCAAGAGACCCAAAAGACCCAAGAGACCCACTGTGGTCCAGTGATGACCAGTCAGAGTGGGTGCATATGGAGGTCAAGTTATTGATGGAGTCTCAGCTCAGGTGCATCTCACAGTGGGTTCAGTGGGTCCCCAAACCCATCCTATAGTGATTTCCCCAGTTCCAGAATGCATAATTGGAATAGATATGCTGAACAATTGGCAGAATTCCCACATTGGGTCCCTGACATGTGGAGTAAGGGCTATTATGGTAGGAAAAGCCAATTGGAAGCCATTAGAACTGCCTATACCTGGAAATATAGTAAACCAAAAGAAATACTATATCTCTACAGGGGTTGTAGAGATTACTGCCACCATCAAGGACTTGAAGGATGCAGGGGTGGTGATGCTCACCACATCCCCCATTTAATTCACCTAACTGGACTGTATAAAAAAAAAAAAAACAGATGAATCCTGGAGAATGACAGTAGATTATCAGAAACTTAATCAGCTGGTGACTCCAATTGCAGCTTCTGTTCTTGATGTGGTTTCATTGCTTGAGCAAATTAGTGCATCCCCTGGTACTTGGTATGTAGCCATTGATCTAAGCATGCCCTTTTCTCAATATTAATTTCAAAGGACCATCAGAAGCAGTTTGCCTTCAGCTGGTAAGGCCAACAATGGACTTTCACAGTGCTTCCTCAAGGATGTATAAACTCCCCAGCACTATGTCATAATTTAGTCTCTAGAGATCTTGATCGCCTTTCCCTTCCACAAGACAGAACATTGGTCCATTATATCGATGACATTGTGTTGATTGAACCTAGTAAGGAAGAAGTATCAAGGACCTTAGACTTACTGTTGAGACATCTGTGTACCAGAGGGTGGGAAATTAACCCAACAAAAATTCAGGCACCTTCCACTAGGGTCCAGTGGTGTGGGGCATGTCAAGATATTCCTACTAAAGTGAAAGATAATTTATTGTATCTGGCTTCCCCCACAACTAAAAAGGAGGCACAATGTCTGGTGGTCATCTTTGGATTTTGGAGGCAAGCTATCTCTCAATTGGGTGTGTTGCTTTGACTTATTTATCAAGTGACTTGGAAACCTGCTAGTTTTGAGTGGGATCCAGAACAACAGAAGGCTCTGCAACAGGTTCAGGCTGCCATGCAAGCTGCTCTACCATTTGGGCCATATGATCTGGCTGATCCAATGGTGCTTGAAGTGTCTGTAGCAGATACAGATGCTGTTTGGAGTCTTTGGCAGGTCCCTATTAGTGAATCGCAAAGGAGACCCTTGGGATTTTGGAGCAAAGCCCTGCCACCCTCTTCAGATAATTACTCTCCTTTTGATAAACAGCTTTTGGCTTGTTACTGGGCTTTAGTAGAGACTAAATGCCTAACCATGGGCCACCAACTCACCATGAGTCCTGAGCTGCCCATCATGAACTGGGTGTTATCTGATAGAGTCATAAAGTTGGACATGCACAGCAGCACTCCATCATTAAATGGAAGTGGTATATAAGAGATCGGGCTCAAGCAGGACCTGAAGGCACAAGTAAGTTGAAAAAGGAAGTGGCCCAAATGCCTATGGTCTCCACTCCAGTCACATTACCTTCCCTCTCCCAGTCTGCACTTATGGCCTCATGGGGAGTTCCTTATGATCAGTTGACTGAGGAAAAGAAAACTCATGCCTGGTTCTGTGTAACATGCAGGCACCACTCAAAAGTGGACAGCAATGGCACTGAAACCCCTTTTTGGGACTTCCCTGAAGGACAGTGGTGAAGGGAAATCCTCCCAATGAAGAGAACTCTGAGTCATGCATCTAGCTGTTCACTTTACATGGAACAAGAAATGGACAGATGTATAATTGTATATGGATTCCAGGGCTGTGGCCAATAGCTTGGTTGGATGGTTTGGGACTTGGAAGGAGCATGATTGGAAAATTGGTGACAAGGATGTATGGGGAAGAAGTATGTGGATAGATCTCTCTGAATGGGTCTTCTAGTTACCTAGTGCTACTCTGACAGGAAATATACCACAAATGGGATGGCCTGAACAAACAGGAGTTTATTCTTAAAATTTGGAGGCTTTAAGTCCATGTTCAAAGTGCCAGCCTCCAGGGGCTGGGTGAAAGCCCCTCAGCCTTGGGGTCCAGCTCTGCCTCCTACTCCTGGCCCACTGGAGCTAGAGGCATTTCTTCATTCAGACAGCTGCTGGCTGCTGAGGCTGACAAGCCCAAGGTTGACAAGTAAAAAGGCACAGTCCTGATGTTACCAAACCACATGGCAGGCCATTAATTCAAGTCCATTTTATGTCCCAAGGTTGGCAGAGCATGGCAGGTGGCTGAATAATAATATGGCTACATGCAGGGTCCAAGTGTGCTATAAGCTAGAGACCTTTCCCAAAGCTGCTGCTTATATACAGGAAGCAGACCACATTCCCTAAGGCAGCTACTCAGCTGCTCACAGTAGATTCCACCATGGAGTTGATTACTAGTCTCATCATGGGGAATACTACTATCAGCTTCCCAGCCACTCATCCAGGCCCAGCCAAGTTGACACACAAACATAACCACCACAATGGGCCAAATGAATAAAAAGATATTTGTGCCTCATGTGAATGCCCACTAAAAGGTGACCTTGGCAGAAGAGGACTTTAACAGTCAGGTGGATAGGATGACACATTCAATGGAAACCAGTCAAATTTTTCCCACAGCTACTCGTGTCATTGTCCAGTGGGCTCATGAACAAAGTGGCATGGTGGCAGGGATAGAGGTCATGCATAGGCTCAGCAATATGGACTTCCAAGTACCAAGGCTGATTTGGCTACTGCCACTGCTGAGTGCCCAATCTGCCAGTAGGAGAGACCAACACTGAGTCTGCAATATGGAACCATTTCTCAGAGTGATCAGCCAGCAATCTGGTGGAAACTTGGTTACATTGGACCACTTCCATCATGGAAAGGACAATGTTTTGTTCTTACTGGAATAGATACTTATTCTGGATATAGATTCACCATTGCACACAATGCTTCTGCCAAAACTATCATCTGTGGACTTACAGAATTCCTTGTCCACCATCATGGTATCCCACACAGCATTGTTTTGGATCAAGGGACTCACTTTGCAGTAAATGAAGTTTGGCAATGGGCCTATGCTCATGGAATTCACTGGGATTACCATGTTCTCCATCAACCTGAAGCAGCTAGCTTGATAGAACCATAGAATGGCCTACTAAAAACATAATTATGGTGCCAGCTAGCTGGCAATACCTTGAAGGGTTGGGGCAATGTTCTCCAGGAGGCTGTATATACTCTAAACCAGTGCCCAGTATATGGTGCTGTGTCTCCAATAGCCAGGATTCATGGGTCCAGGAATCAAATGGTGAAAACAGGAGTGATACCACTTACTATTACCCCTAGTTACCCACTCAAAAAATGTATGCGTCCTGTCCCTGCTACCCTATACTCATCTGGTCTGAAGATCTTAGTCCCAAAAGGAGAAACAATCCCACCTGGAGCCACAATACTGATTGCATTGAACTGGAACTTAAGAATGCGACCTGGTCATTTTGGCTTCCTCATGCCTCTGGAAAAGCCAGGGGACAACAGACAAGAGTGGCAGGGATCTCAGGTAAGGGGAGGAACACAGGCCTCACCCCCAAGATGCACGAAGTGGGGAAAGGAAAGCCAGGGGATGACAGAAGAAAGTGGCAGGGATCTCAGGTAAGGAGAGGGACATAGGCCCCACACCCAAGAGGCAGGAAGCAGGGGAAAGAAAAGCCAGAGGATGACAGATAAGATTGACAGGGATCTCAGGTAAGGGGAAAGACACAGGCTCCACCTCCAAGAGACAAGAAGCAGAGAGGTTTCAAACAGCTAAGAGAGACAAACTTGTCTGTCTGTTTGCCATACTGTGGTGGCTTGTGTATTGCTGTGAGGCTTGAGGTTGTGCCACCAGTGTTTCAAATGCCTGCAGGGTTTCACAAGGTACACAGAATTCAACGCAGCTTACAGACTGAGACATACTAGGAAGAAGGAAGAGGCCATCCAAAAAATTGGCCAGGTAAAACCTTATGAATAGCAGAGAAACACTGTCTGATACAATACTGGGCAACTATATGAATAGCCTGGAAACACTGTCCAATGCTGTGCAGGAAGACACACCCCTTAGGTTGGAAGGCTCTCAAAATATGACTGGGAAAGAGCTGCATCATCAGAGTAGAACCAACTTTACTGATATGGATAAAGTAAAGTTATTGAGACCTCCATTTGCTGATGCAGCAATTCAACTCAAATTGAGGAGAAACAGTTGCAAACATCCATTAATAATTGGAACATGGAATGTATAAGGTATGGATATAGGAAAATTGGATTTTGTCAAAAATGAAATAGAACACATAAAGATTGATATCCTAGGCATTAGTGAGCTGAAATGGACTGGTTTTGGCCATTTTGAATTGGACAACCATATGATCTAATATGCCAGGAATGATAATTTGAAGAGAAATGGCATGACATTCATCATCACAAAGGATTTTTAAGATCTGTCCTGAAGTACAATGCTGTCAGTGATAGGATAATATTCATATGCCCACAAAGAAGACCAGTTAATACAACTATTATTCAAATTTATGCACCAACCACCAAAGCCAAAGATGAAGAAAGTGAAGATTTTTATCAATTTCTGCAGTCTGATATAGACTGAACGTGCAATCAAGGTGTGCTCATCATCACTGGTGAAAGGAATGCAAAAGTTGGAAACAGAGGATTACTGGTAGTTGGAAATTTTGGCCTTGGTGACAGAAATAATGCTGGAGACACATGATAGAATTTGCAAGACCAACAATTTATTCATTCCAAAGAGCTTTTTTCAACAACACAAATAGTGGCTATACACATAGACTTCACCATATAGAATACACAGGAATCAGCTTGACTACATCTGTGGTATGAAGTAGTGGAAAAGCTCAATATCTTCAGCCAAAACAAGGCCAGGAGCTGATTATGGAACAGACCATCAACTGCTCATATGCAAGTTCAACTTGAAGTTAAAGACAATTAAAACAAGTTCACGAGAGACAAAATATGACCTGGAATATATCTGTGTTGGATAGGGTTCTCTAGAGAAACACAAAAACCAGCAAAGTATATATATATA
>NW_006921673.1:4757916-4761235 GCF_000298275.1 Orycteropus afer afer | reverse complement strand
AATGCCGTTTTTTCCAGTTTGTTCCTCGGATAGTATTACAGGTAGGCCACACCCCTGGGGAAACTCCCCCTAGACTGACCGGCCGCTTAGGACATAGTCATGTGATCCATCATGAGAAACAACACTCACAAGTGAAGTCCAGCCAAGTTGACAGATCTTCAACTATCACAATATCCCTCTTCAATTTAGAGACCATCTAAAGAATAGATTTGATACATTGAACTCCAATGATGGAAAACCAGAAGAATTGTGGGATGACATCAAGAACATCATCCATGGAGAAAGAAAGAGGTCATTAAAAATAGGAGAAAGAAAGAAAAGACCAAAAGGAGTGTCAGAAGAGACTCTGAAACTTGCCCTTGAGCATAGAGCAGCTAAAGCAAATGGAAGAAATGACAAGATTAAAGAGCTGAACAGAAGATTTCAAAGAGCAGCTCGAGCAGACAAAGCCAACTACTATAATGAAATGTGCAAAGACTTGGAGTAGAAAATGAAAAGGGAAGAACATGCTTGGCATTTCTCAAGTTGAAAGAACTAAGGAAAAAATTTAAGCCTCATGTTGCAATACTGAAAGATTCTGTGGGCAAAATATTGAATGATGCAGGAAGCATCAAAAGAAGACGGAAAGAATACACAGAGTCATGGTACCAAAAAGACCTGAACTATCTTCATCCATTTCAGGAGGTGGTATATGACATAGTACCAATGGTATTGAAGGAAGAAGTTGAAGCTGCAATTAAGGCATTGGCAAAGAACAAGGCTCCAGGAATTGACGGTATACCCATTGAGATGTTTCAACAAATGGATGTCCTGGTAGAGGTGCTCACTCAGCTATGCCAAGAGATTTGGAAGGTAGCTACCTATCCAACTGCCAGGAAGAGATCCATATTTGAACCCATTCTAAAGAAAGGTCATCCCACACAATGTGGAAAATATCAAACAATGTCATTAATATTGCATGCAAGTAAAATCTTGCTGAAGATAATTCAAAAATGATTGCAGCAGTATATTGACAGAGAACTTCCAGAAATGCAAGCTGGTTTCAGGAGAGGACGTGGAATGAGTGATATCATAGCTGATGTCAGATGGATCTTAGCTCAAAGCAAAGAATACCGAAAGATGTTTACTTGTTGTGGTGGTTATGTTTTTGTGTCAACTTGGCTGGGCCTGGTTGAGTGGCTGGGCAGCTGGTGGTAGTTATTTCCCATGATGAGACTGGCAATCAGCTCCTTGGTGGGATCTACCACAAGCAGCTGAGTAGCTGCCTTTGGGATGTGGTCTGCTTTCTATATATAAGGAGAAGGCTTGGAAATGGTCTGTAGCCTATGGCACGCTTGGACCCTGTATGTAGCCATGTCGTTGCTCAGCAGCCTGCTATGCTCTGCCGACCTTGGACTTAAAATGGACTTAAGTTAATGGCCTGCCACATGGTTTGGTAACATTGGGACTGTGCCTTTTTACTTGTCAACCTTGGGGCTTCTCAGCCTCAGCAGCCAGTAGCTGTCTGAGTGAAGAAAGGCCTCTAACTCCAGTGGGCCGGTAGCAGGAGGCAGAGCTGGACCCCAAGGTTGAGGGGCTTTCACCCAACCCCTAGAGCCTGGCACTTTGCACGTGGACTTAAAGCCTCCAAATTATAAGAACAAACTCCTGTTTATTAAGACCATCCCATTTGTGGTATATTCCTGTCAGAGTGGCACTAGGTAACCAGAACACTTGTGTTTATTGACAATGCAAAAGCATTTGATTGTGGATAATAACAAATTATGGATAAAATTAAGAAGAATGGGAACCCCAGAACACTTGACTGTACTCATGAGGAACCTGCACATAAACCAGAAAGCTATTGTTCGAAGAGAAGAAGGGGACACTGCATGGTTTAAAATCAAACAGGGAGTGCATCAGGGTTGTAGCCTTTCACCATACATGTTCAATATGTATGCTGAGCAGATAATCTGAGAAGCTGGACCAAAAGAAGAAGAATGTGGCATCAGGATTGGAGGAAGACTCATTAACCACCTGTGATGCACTGATGACACAACTTTGCTTGCTGAAAGTGAGGAAGACTTGAGGCACTTACTGATGAAGATTGAAGAATACAGCCTGCAGTATGGATTACATCTCAATATAAAGAAAACAAAAATCCTCACAAGTGGATCTCTAAGCAGCATCACAATAAATGAAGAAAAGATTGAAGTTGTCAGAGACTTCACATTGCTTGGTTCTACAATCAACGCCAATGAAAGCAGCAGTCAAGACATCAAATGACATATAGCACAGGGCAAATCAGCTGCAAAGGACCTCTTTCAAGTACTTAAGAGCAAAGATAGATGTCTCCTTGAGGACTGAGGTGTGCCTGACCCATGCCATGATATTTTCAATTGCCACACATACATGTGAGACCTGGACAATGAATAAGGAAGACCGAAGAGTTGATGCTCTTGAGTTATGGTGGTGTCAAAGAATGCTGAAAGTGACACGGACTACTAGAAGATCTAACAAACCTGTCCTGGAGGAAGTGCAGCCTGAATGCTCCTTGGAAGCAAGAATGGCCACACTTAATCTCACCTACTTTGGTCATGTTGTCAGAAGGGGCCATTCCCTGGAAAAGGAGGTCATGCTTGGTAAGGTGGAAGGTAGATGAAACAGGGAAGACCATCAAAGAGAAAGACTGACACAGTGGCTGCAGGGATGGGCTCAATTGTAGCAAGGATCATGGAGCTGGTGCGGGACCAAGCAGTGTTTTGTTCTGCTGTGCATAGGGTTGCTATGAATCAGAGACAACTCAATGGCACCTAACAACAACAACAACAATATGCCTCTAGATCTACAGACAAAGAATGGCATTACTGTACTATCTGGTGTGATAGATCCTGATTACCAAGGAGAAATTGGATTCACATTACATAATGAAAAATATGTCTGGAATACAGGAGATTCTTTAGGATGTCTCTGAGTACTACCATGCCCTGTGATTAAAGTCAGTGGAAAATTACAGCAACCCAATTCTGATATGACTAATGGCCCAGACCCTTCAGGAATGAAGGTTTCGGTCACCCCACCAGTCAAACCATGACCAGCTGAGGTGCTTACTGAGGGCAAGCGAAGTACCGAATGGGTGGTGGAAGAAAGTAGTTCTGAATATCAGCTACAACCATGTGACCAGTTGCAGAAACAAGGACTGTGATTGTTATATTTCTTCATTGTATATGTTGTTGTTGTTGTTGTTATGTTCCGTCGAGTCGGCCCCGACTCATAGCGACCCCTCCTTGGGTTTCCGAGGCAGTATCACTACGGAAGTAGGATTGCCCAACCTTCCTTC
>NW_006921673.1:4690551-4757016 GCF_000298275.1 Orycteropus afer afer | reverse complement strand
ATATATATATAAATATATATATATATATATATATATATATATAAGCTTTACTGGTTTTGCTTCTCTAGAGAACCCAGCCTAACACACTGCTGATATCCATTTTGGTCTTTTCTTCCTTTCCTGTCTTTTTAATGACATTTTGCTTTCTTCATGGTTGATATTCTTGACTTCATCCCACATTTCCTATGGTTTTTGATCACTGGTGTTCATTGTATTGAATCTATTCTTTAGATAAGCCCTAAATTCAGGAGGGATATAATCAAGCTCATATTTTGGATCTCATGGATTCTTTTAGTTGTCTTCAGCTTCAACTTGAACTTGCACATGAGCAGTTGATGGTCTGTGCCATAGTCAGCTCCTGGACCTGTTTTGGGTGGAGACACTGAGCTGCTTCATTGTCTCTTTCCATAGATGTAGTTGATCTGATTCCTATGTACTTCATCTGGCAAAGTCTGCATGTATAGCTTCTGTTGATATTGCTGAAAAAAGGTATTTGCAATGAATACCTTTTGTTGAATATTTGTTGCTCTTGCAAAATTTTACCATGTGATATCCAGCATCATTTCTATCACCAAGGCCAAATTTTCCAACTACCAGTGATTCTCCTTTGTTTTCAACTTTGGCATTCCAATCACCAGTAATAATTAACACATCTTGAGTGTATGTTTGGTCAACTTCAAACTGCAGAAGTTGGTAAAAAGTCTTCAATTTCCTCATATTTGGCTTTAGTGGTTGGTGCATAAGTTTGAATAATAATAGTGTAAAAAGGTCTTCCTTGGAGGCATGTGGATATTATCTTATCACTGACAGCATTGTACTTCAGGAAACATCTTGAAACATTCTTTGTGATGATGAATGTCATGCCATTCCTCTTCAATTTGTCATTCCTGGAATAGTAGATCATACGGTTGTTTGATTCAAAATAGCCAAAACCATTCCATTTTAACTCATTAATGCCTATGATATCGAACTTTATGCATTCCATTCCATTTTTGACAACTTCCAGTATTCCTAGATTCATACTTCATACATTCCATGTTCCAATTGTTAGTGGATGCTTCCAGCTGTTTCTTCTCATTTTGAGTCATGCCACTTCAGCAAATGGAAGTCCCAAAAGCTTTACTCTATCCACATCATTAAGGTCAGCTCTACTCTGAGAAGGCAGCTCTTCCCCAGCCATGTTTTGAGTGCCTTCTGACCTGAGGGGCTCATTTTCTGGAACTATATTGGACAATGTTTCAGGGCTATTCATAAAGTTTTCCAGTAATACATCAGACAGTGTTTCACTGCTTTTCTTAAGGTTTTCACTGGGCAATTATTTGAGAAGTTGATGGTCCCTTCCTTCTTCTGCATCTATATTAGTCTGGAAGCTCTGCTGAAACCTGCCCACCATGGCTGACCCTGCTGGTATTTGAAATACCTGTGGCATAGCCTCCAGCCTCATAGTGACACACAAGCCACCACAGTACAGCAAACTGACAGACAAATGATGGACCCAAAAATTAGACAGGCATATAAGGTGAACATTTACACCAGATAGATATATTTCTTGGAAAGAGAAATCATGGGAGAACAGAAGGGCAGTATTTGCACAGGGAGATAGGTCAGGGGGCAGGAATGCATGGGAAGGAAGGACATCAGGAAGAGGTAACTAATGGTGGAAGTGGGAAGATAGCTGTTATGTTGTGGGGACTGCTGCCAATGTCATGAAATGAAAAATGTATGAACTGCTGTGTGGAAAATGAAGTTGATCTGTAAACTTTCCCCAAAATCATAATAAAATTTAGAAAAATAAAAGATAGAATACTCGAATTCATTCTATGATACAAGCATAACCCTGATTCCAAAACCAGCCAAAGACATCACTAAAAAAGGAAATTACAGACTAATAGCCCTCATGAACATTGACGCAAAAATTCTCAACACAACACTAGCCAATAGTATCCAACAATATATCAAAAAATAAAAGTAATAGAACAAGTGGGATGTATACAGGGTAGAAAGATGGTTCAATATTAGAAAAATAATCAACATAATGAATTGCATAAATAAATCAAAGGAAAGGAACCACAAGGCAGAAAAGGCGTTTTTCAAAATGCAAACCTGTTATTTATTCAAAAAACTCAGGAAAATAGGAATTAGGGATAAAAGAGAAAATCCTCAACATAATTAAGGGCATATACAAAAATCTAACAGCCAACATTATTCTCAATGGAGACAAACTGGATACATTCCCCTTGCAAACAGGAACCAGACAAAGATGCCCTTTATTGCCACTCCTATTCAATACTGCACTGGAAATCTTAGTAAGAGCAATAAGGTAAGAGAGGGAAATAAATGGTACCCAAATTGGGAAAGCTCTCTATTTGCATATGATATGATCTTATACATAGAAAAGCCTAGAAACTCAACAAGAAAACTACTGGAACTAATAGAATCAGCAAAGTTGCAGGGTACAAGGCAAACACACATAAGTCACTCAGACTCCTCTACACTAACAAAGAGACTCTGGAAAGGAAATCAAGAAAACAACCCCATTTACAATAGCCACCCAATAGATGAAGTACCTAGGAATAAATCTAACCAAAGACACAAAAAAACTGATACAAAGTAAATTACGAAACATTTCTGTAAGAGACCTATATAAATGAAAGAATATACCTTGCTCATGGATAGGAAGACTTAACATTTTAAAATGACAATACTACCCAAAGCAACTACAGATATAATGCAATCCTATCCAGATTCCATCGTCATTCTTAGAAGAGAAGGGAAAATGAATCACCAACTTTATATGGAAAGAAAAGGGAGCCTGGATAAGCAAAGCACTAGAAGAAGAACAAAGTAGGAGACTTCACACTTCCCAATCTCTAAACCTATGATACAGCCATGATAGTCAAAACAGCCTGGTATTGGTACAATGACAGACACATAGAAAAATGGAATAGAATACAGAACCCAGAAGTAAATCCATCCACTTACAGACAGGTGATCTTTAACATGGGTCAAAACCCATTAAATTGGGAAGAGATAGTCTCTTTCACACAGATGCAGGCAAAACTGGGTATCTGTTTGCAGAAAAACGAAACAGAATCAACGTATCTCACTATATACAAAACTTAACTCAAGATGGATCAAGGAACTAAATGTAAAACCTAAAACCATGAAGATTAGTTAAATATATATATATATATATATATATATATATATATACGAATTTAAGGGCCCTAACACATGGCATAAATACACATTTGAACATAGCTAAAATTTCCCAAAGAGCAGAAGACAAACTAGACAACTATGACCTCCTAAAAAGTAAATATGTATTCACATAAAAAACTTCACTCAGAGTGGAAATAGAACTACAAACTGGGGGAAAAATTTTGGTAGTGAGGTATCAGGCAAGGGACTAATCTCCATGGTTTACAGAAAACTTCAACAACTCAACACTAAAAAGACAAACAATACAGTTTAAAAATGGGCAAGGACATGAACAGACACTTCACCAAAGAATGCATTCAGATGGCTAACAAATATGTGAAGAAATGCTCACAATCATTAGCCATTGTTGTTGTTAGGTGACATTGAGTTGACTCCAACTCATCGTGACCCTGTGTACAACAGAATGAAAAACTACTAGGTCATGCTCCACCCTCACAATTCTTGCTATACATGAGCCAGTCATTGCAACCACTGTCAATCCATCTTGTGAGGGTCTTCCCCTTTTTTGCTGACCCTACGTTAGACATTGTTGTTGCTGTTGTTGTATGTGCCATCGAGTTGGCCCCGACTCATAGCGACCCCTCCTTGAGTTTCTGAGGTAATATCACTACAGAAGCAGGATTGCCCAATCTTCCTTCCAAGGAGTGGCTGGTGGGTTTGAACCGCCAGTCTTCTGGTTAGCAGTCAAGTTAGACATTAGAGAGATGTAAATCAAAATAATGAGACATTACCTCACCCCAGAATTAAGAGCAAAGTCAAAAAAAAAAAAAAAAACAGAAAACAAATGCTGGAGAGGACATAGAGAGATTAAAAACCTCATACACTGCTGGTGGGACTGTAAAATGGTACAACCACTGCAGAAAATGGTATATTAATTCCTTGAAAAATAGATGGAAATAGAAATACCATATGACCCAGCATTCACCCTACTAGGTATACATCCTAGAGAAATAAGAGCCATGACACAAACAGATATAAGCACACCCATGTTCACCGTAGCATTATTCACAATAGCAAAAAGATGGAAAGAATGTAAGTGCCCGTCAACAGATGAATGGATTAAAAAAAAACTATGGAACAAGCATACAATGGAATACTGCATGGCATTAAAGAATAACAAATGAATCTTCTAAATACCTCAAACCATGATGGCCCTAGAGGACATTATGCTGAGTGAAATTATTCAATTACAAAAAAGCAAATATTGTATGAGACTGCTGCTGTTTTTAAATGACATGAAATTTTTTTTGACTCATAGTGACACTATGTACAACAGAATGAAACACTGTGCACTCCTGCATCATCCTCACAATCATTGCTATATTTGAGTCCATCAATATAGTCACAGTATCAATCTATCTCATTGAATGTCTTCCCCTTTTTCTCTGACACTCCATGTGGTAGTTAAGTTTGTGTGTCAAC
The DNA here is from genome assembly GCF_000298275.1 of Orycteropus afer afer. Taxonomy (NCBI): domain Eukaryota; kingdom Metazoa; phylum Chordata; class Mammalia; order Tubulidentata; family Orycteropodidae; genus Orycteropus; species Orycteropus afer. Next base: position 4,752,372 of record NW_006921673.1, on the reverse strand, counting down.
TTGGCTTGGCCTGGTTGAGTGGCTGGGCAGTTGATGTTAGTTATGCCCCATGATGACACTGGCAATCAACTCCATGGTGGGATCTACGATAAGCAGCTGAGTAGCTGCTTTAAGGATGTGGTCTGCTTCCCATATATTAGAAGCAGCTTTGGGGATGGTCTCCAGCTTATGGTAGTCTTGAACCTTGCACGTAGCTGAGTCATTGTTAAGCAGCATGCCATGCTCTGCCACTCTTGGGACTTTTAATGGGCTTGAACTAATGGCCTGCCATGTGGTTTTGGTAATATCGGGACTGTGCCTTGTTATTTGTCAACCTTGGGTTTGTCAGCCTCAGCAGCCAGCAGTTGAGTGAAGAAAAGCCTCCAGCTTTAGTGGGCTGGGCAGGAGACAGAGCTGAAGTCCAAGGTTGAGGGGCTTTCACCCAGCCCCTAGAGCCTGGCACTTTGAACTTGGACTTAAAGCCTCCAACTTGTAAGAATAAACTCCTGTTTGTTAAAGCCATCCCATTTGTGGTATATTCTTGTCAGAGTGGCAGGTAACCAGAACACTCCACTTTACCAAGCATGTTATTTTTCTCAAGGGTCCCTTCTGAAACATGACCAAAGTAGGTGAGATGAAGTCTGGCCCTTCTTGCTTCTAAGGAACGTTCTGGATGCACTTCTTCCAGGACAGATTGGTCCATTCTTCTGGCAGTCCATGTATTTTCAATATTCTTTACCAACACCACAATTCAAAGGCATAAATTCTTCTTCCATCTTCTTTTTTCATTGTCCAGCTATCACACACACATGAGTCAACTGAAAATACCAGGGCCCAAGTTGGGTGGACCTTAGTTAGTCATCAAAATGACATCTTTGCTCTTCAACATTTTAAAAAGTTCTTGCAGGAGATTTTCCTAGTGCAATATAACAACTGATTTCTTGACTGCTGCTTCTATGAGTGTTGATTGTTTATCCACATAAAATGAAATCTTTGACAATTTCAATCTTTTCTCCACTTATCGTATTACTTATTGGTCCAGTTGTGTGGATTTTTTTTTCTTATGTTGAGGTGTAGTCCGTACTGAACATTGTAGTCTTTGATCTTCATCAATAAGTGCTTCAACACCTCTCCACTTTCAGTTAGCAAGGTTGTGTCATCTGTATATCACAGGCTATTAATGAGTTGTCCTCCAATCCTCATGCAATTTTCTTCTTCATACAGTACAGTTTCTCAGATTATTTGCTCAGCATACAAATTGAATAAGTATGGTGAAAGAATACAACCCTGATGTGTGCCCATCCTGATTTTAAAGCATGTAGTATTCCCTTGTTCTGTTCAAATGACAGCCTCCTGGTCTATGTATAGGTTCTTCAAGAGCACAACTAAGCATTCAGGAATTCCCATTCTTCACATTGTCATCCATAATTTGTCATGATCCACACAATCAAACGCCCTTGCACAGTCATTAAAACACAAGTAAACATTTTTCTGGTATTCTTTGCTTTCAGCCAAGATCCATCTGACATCAGCAATGATATCCCTTATTCCACATTCTCTTCTGAATCCAGCTTGCATTCTGGAACTTCCCCTCCAATATACTGCTGCAACTGTTTTTTAAATTATCTTCACCAAAATTTTACTTGTGTGTGATATAAATTATATTGTTCAATGATTTCCACATTCTGCTGGATGATCTTACTTTGGAATGGGAACAAATATGAATCTCTTCTAGTCAGTTGCCAGGTAGCTGTCTTCCAAATTTCCTGGCATAGATGAATAAATGCCTAAAGAGCTGAATCTATTTGTTGAAACATCTCAATGGGTATTTCATCAATTCCTGGAGCCTTGTTTTTTGCCAATTCCTTCAGGGCAGCTTTGACTCCTTCCTTGAATACAATTGGTTCTTGATCCTATGCATCCTTCTGAAATGAATAAACATCAACCAATTATTTTTGGTACAGTGACTCTGTATTTCTTCCATCTTCTTTTGATGCTTCCTTCTTCATTCAATATTTTGTCTATAGAATTCTTCAATATTGCAATTCTGGCCTTGGATTTTTTCTTCAGTTCTTTCAGCTTGAGAAATGCCTAGCATTTCACCATCTGGTGAGGGTCATGTGTACAGTTACCATTTATGTTGTTGCAAAAAGGTATTTGCAATGAATAATTTGTTAGTCTTACAAAATTCTATCATGCAATCTCTGGCATCATTTCTATCACCAAGGCCATATTTTTCAACTATTGATGATTCTTAACTGGTCTTCCTTGTAGGTGTATGAATATTATCCTATCACTGACAGCACTGTACTTAAGGATAGATCTTGAAACATTCTTCATGACAATGAATGCCACACCATTCCTCTTCAATTTGTCATTCCTGACATAGTAGATCATATGGTTGTCTAATTCAAAATGGCCAAAACCAGTCCATTTCAGTTCACTAATGCCTAAGATATCTTTCTTTACATGTGCCATTTCATTTTTGACAACTTCCAATTCCCACATTTATACTCTGTACATTCCATGTTCTACTTACTAACGGATGTTTGCAGCTGTTTCTTCACATTTTAAGTCATTCCATCCATGTCATTAAGGTCAGCTCTACTCTGAGGAGGCAGGTCTTCTCTGGTCATATTTTGAGTGCCTTCTAACCTGAGGGACTCATCTTCCAGCACTACATAAGACAGGGTTTCATGGCTTTTCATAAAATTTTCCAGAAATCTCTAGAAATATATCCATGTTTCACTGTTATTCATAAGGTTTTCAGCAGTCAGTTGTTTCAGAAGTGGATGGCCTTGTCCTTCTTCCCAGTCTATCTTAATCTGGAAGCTCTGCAGAAACCTGTCCACTATGGGTGACCCTGCTGGTATTTGAATTACCAGTGGCATAGCCTCCAGCCTCACAGCAACATGCAAGCCACCACATGACAAACTGACAGACAAAGGTAATGTTATGAGACTACTACTCTGAAATGTCAAGAAATGAATCATTCCTTGAAATTACCAGGAAGAGCAGGTAAATTGCTATGTAGAAGATTGACATGTGTTAACTTGTGTGAAAGGAAAAGCAATACACAATAAAGAGAAGGTCCACACAAAATTATCAAGGCAAAAGAAGACACAGAGAAGAGCTAAAGAGTTAAAGGCAACAAAGTGAACACTGTTACATACACAATCCTGCTATAACAGTAATAATAAACTGTTAGTAGATAGCTATTCAAGCGGAAAAAAGGTGGAAAGGTGAGTGGGAGTACATTTATGAATATATGCAGGTTCAATAGAGGATATTTATACATATGTATTGTTGTTGTTGTTATGTGCCATCGAGTCAGCCCTGACTCATAGCGACCCCTCCTTGGGTTTCTGAGGCAGTATCACTACAGAAGTAGGATTGCCCAACCTTCCTTCTGAGGAGTGGCTAGTGGGTTTGAACCGACAGCCTTCTGGTTAGCAGTCAAGTGCCTTAGCCACTATGCTACCAGCGCTCCCACATATGTATTATATGTGTCAAAAATATATTCATGAATATAGTGGAGCATACAGGGGACAAAAATATGGTAACTTCTTAGTCAGAACCAAACACCTTGAGGGAATGAATCACTGGGCATGATACTCAGGACCATAATCTCAGGGGACACTAAGGTCAGTTGGCATGGCATAAACCACAAAGACAATGTTCTACATCCTGTTTTGATGAGAAGCAACTGGAGTCTTAAAGGCTTGTGAGTAACCATATGAGGTGCGATTTGGTCTCTCCTGTCTAGAGCAAAGAAGAGTGAAGAAAATAAAAGGCAAAAAGAAAAAATTAATCCAGATGACTAATGGGCCATGTGATCCCCAGCCTCCAAAACCCTGAGAGCAAAACTTGCTGATATCTGGCTAACACTGCTGACTGCTCTGAAATGTCCCAGGTAGAGTGGGAGAAAAATGTGGAACGAAACTCAAAATCATAAAAAAGACCCGGCTTACTGGTCTGATAGAGACTGATGGAACCCTGGAGACGATGGCCCTTAGACATTCTTCAAGTCAGGGACTGAACTCCACCCCTGTAGCTCATCTTTCAGCCAAACAATAGACAGGTGAGCTCCTGAATTCCAGGAAGATCTGTGCTTTTTAGAACAATCATCTGTATGAGATTAAAACAGCAGAATTTGCCCACGATTAAAGTTAAGAAGGCAGGAAGGGATAGAAAAAAAGGACAAAAGGAAATGGTAAACACAGGAAGGAAGTGGAAAGAATGCTCTTACACTATGGGAATTGCAATGAAAGTCACAAAACAAAATGTGTATGGATTTTTTAATAGAAAACAATTTGCTCTATAGACTTTTGCTGAAATCACAATTTTTTAAAAAAATTTTAAATCCTAAAAATTACAAGAAATATGAATCTCATTTCTGGACCTGGAAGTCTGCCCAGATCCTCCAAATTGATTGTGTAGTTGCATTTGTTGCAGTTGCAGTGAAGATAGGAGTCAAGAATCCAGTGGCTTCACTAGGGTTGGTGTCATCCAGTGTATGTGATAACTCATGGTATGACCACTACCACCACCACCTCTACCTCACCCCATAGGCAGGGCCAGCCAGAAAACCACCCCCATGTATGTGGAGTGGTCCAATCCTGTCTCTCCCAGCCTGCCCCCCACAGCTCCCTGTATCTCCTCCTTTTTCCCTTTGGCCATGGCAGAGACTAAGATCCTGCTCTCTGCCCAATGGCAGGCACTGTGGCTGACTAGCCTGCACCCTGACTGACAGGTGATAGGAGGGTGAAGAGGAGGTTGTTGGTGATGACAAGTTACCACACAGTGACAGGTGACACCAACCCTAGCCAACTCTAGTGACATCACTGCCATGGCTGCCCCTCTCCTTGTTGCACCAGACTGACTGCCACCAAGGACCCTGTGGTCATTTTGGTGTCACCTCCTCTGACTGTGTCAGGGAGTGTGGACCAAACTCCCTCCCAAAGGGGAAGGGAGGCTGCATTTTCTGACCTACTCTAACCCCATAAGAGGAAGACAGAATCACCATCAATAGCCCAAGGCCCATCACTGTGAAGCCAGACATGCTACCTCCCTCCAGCCCTTTCACCAACACTGACACCAACTGTTCCTCCCGCAGCATCCACCTCTTCTGCTGGGTTCGATAATTCACTGCAGTGGCCACACAGAACTCACAGATTATGGGGTTTATTAGGGAAGCACCTAATTAGGCTACAATTCAAGTTCACTAAAAATGCTCTAGCATAGTGGCTAAGGCACTTGACTGCTAACCAGAAGGCTGGCGGTTCAAACCCACCAGCCACTCCCCGGAAGGAAGGTTGGGCAATCCTACTTCCGTAGTGATACTGCCTCGGAAACCCAAGGAGGGGTCGCTATGAGTCAGGGCTGACTCGACGGCATATAACAACAAGAACAACAACAACAAAAATGCTCAGTCTCTCTCAGCCCACCATCTCTCAGCCAATAGTCTCTCAGTCTCTCCCAGCAGTGCTTGTCCCTCGATGTCTCACTTAGCAATACGTGTCTCTTGCATATCTTTCCCAGCAGTGTGTGTCTCTCGGGAGTGCATGTCTCTTTCAGCAGCATGTCCTTCTCAGCCAGCAGTCAGAGAGACCTCTTTTGCCTCTATGAGGCCTCCTTTTCATCCTAGCAGAGTGGCCAAACTAACCAATCATAACATCAGAATTCTAAGCACTTGAGAGAGAGCAAACTTCCCAGAGCATTACTTTGTGCTGCTCCTAACCCCAGGTGGATGATTTTAACAATCAGGAGCTACCCAGTTTCTCACAGCAAATTCCACCATGGAGTTTGCAAAGACTTATGGCTAGAAAAGCCATACCAGGTAATTTACTACAACACACTCTCCTAGTGATGCTACTCTAAGCATCAAGGATGAATTTCAGTGCATAGACAAGATACCTCCTCTCATGGACTTCTAGTAGTAAAATTTCTATTAGGAATAGAGTATAAGGCTAATACAAAGAGCTAAACTAAGTTAAACTGAGCTAAACCAAGTCCTCTGTCTTCTTCGCTATATGATTGTGAATTGTGTTTTTTATTTTTTCCATTTAGCTGTTACATTCTCTGGCTCTCTAAGATAATCTTCTGTAAGAAAATAATTTAAAAGCATACTGTAAATGCTTTACCCTCCTGGTTCTGTGTCTGAAATACTCTAAAGGAACACTAAGCATCCACTCCTTCCAGTACTTACTCATCTACTGGTTACAGCCCTGGGATCAGTTTTAACAGAGGAAATGATAATGCCACCAGAGAACTGAAAGCAATATAAAATATGATCTTGCCTATTCCTATTACAAGAATATTACACTATTCCTATTACAAGAATTTTAAAACACCTTCAAACATGTCCATTTGAAGCTGATAATTTTCCCAGGAGCAGCTGGGAAATTGGAAACAGCATTAGCCAGAGGACATTGAGTAACTCATTTCATTGGTTAAACATCTGGTTTTTTTTATTATTATTATTTATTAAATGTAAAAATAATAATACAAGTTCTGTAATGAAGTAGGAGAGGCTCCAAGTTTGGATTCATACAGACTTGTGTCAAAGTCCCAGCTCAACACTAATATCATAGCCAAGTCACTAATCTTTCTTAGCCTACATTTCCTTAATTATTGAATGGCACTAATAAGATCTACTTGGCAAAGTAGTTGTGTAGATGAACTAATGTACATAAACCAACCAACAGATAGCATTGGTGTGGTGTGGTGAATTACTTGGTAGAGCTCTTCTAGCCACTGTCTTTGTGACTTCCACCAGATTACTGGGAGCCACTATGCAAATGTAAGGTCCTTGTGGCCCACCAAGGGTATTGGATAGCTTGTTAGTAATATAAATAAAGTATATGGCACCCTTCTGGGGGTGAGACCATGGAAATAAAATGTATGAAACATTAATGTTGGGATTGGTCAGTTTTGTCACTCCGCTAGGCTTAAAATGAGCCCTTCTTAAGGCTCTACCAATAAGACAGAGAGCAGGCAAGAGAAGAGTGCATCTTTGAACCTGAGATCCCTGTACTGAGATGGCAGTGAGACAATGGCAGCAGAACTGAGAGACTGCACATTAGAGAGCAATGGGTTTGCTGGTCCATGGAGCAAGAAAACTGAGTGCCTTTGGGCATCAGGCTTGCTGGCAAAGTGAGGTGCACCTATCAGCAGAGATAAAAGAGCTTTGTAACACTTGATCCACTAGGGTAGGGAAGAAGCCAGGATGTTAGGCCAAAGGCTAAAGATAGTAATGCCTATGGTCATGGCTGAGGGGAGACTGTCCTGATTGAAGAATTGTATCCTGAGTGTTCCTGAACCTAAATTGTAACTTATTACTTCGCTAATAAACCCCACAATTATGAGTATTATGTGTGAGTTGTGTGTGGCTATTGCCACGAATTATGGAACTCAGAAGAGAAGTAGAGTCTCCCCCTCCTAAAGCTGGAGGAGGTCAGGGGATGTAGCCCCCATGTGCTTTTTTCAATTAGCATAATGGCAACTTAATAAAATGTTATCAGGATTGCTCCAGGTTTTTTCTAAAGAGGAAATGAAAGTATACACAAACACAATTGTACAATATATGAGAAAAACACTATTTTTGTAACTATTAAGAGTTTGACATGAACATGACACCAGAAGTTATTAGTAGATAAGTCAGCCAGAGGTTCTATGTAATCGTGGAGTAGTCCTACAATGAAACAATACTTTTGTATATCTGATTATATTAATTTCCTGCCCAAAGCCCTTCAATGACCTCCAGTTCCATTTAGAATAAGATTGAAAACCTCCTATGTCCTACCTGATTCAGGCCCTGACTCCCTTTCTACCTCTCCATGCCTTGTTCCCTATGCTCTGGCCACAATGTCCCCATTTGTTCCTAAAATACTGCAAGCCAACACGATTCAGAGCCTTTCTGTTTTCTATTCCCTCTGCCAGAACATACAGTATCTCTTCTGGCTAACTAGTGCTACTCTGACAAGAATATCACAAATAGGATGGCTTGACCAAACAGGAGTTTATTCTCTTACAATTTTGGAGGCTTTAAGTCCAAGTTCAAAGGGCCAGGCTCTAGGGGCTAGGTGAAAGCCCCTCAATCTTGGGGTTGAGCTCTCCCTCCTGCTCCTGGCCCACTGAAGCTGGAGACTTTTCTTCACTCAGATAGCTGCTGGCTGCTGAGGCTGACAAGTCCAAGGTTGACAAGTAAAAAGGCACAGTCCCAATGTTACCAAACCACATAGCAGGCCATTAATTCAAGTCCATTGAAAGTCCCAAGGTGAGCAGAGCATGGCAGGCTGCTGAACGACACAGCTACATGCAGGGCTGAAGCATGCCATAAGCTAAAGACCATTCCCAAAACTTCTTCTTATATACAGGAAGCAGACCACATCCCTAACGCAGCTACTCAGCTGCTTGTGGTAGATCCCACCATGAGTTGATTGCCAGTCTCATCATGGGGAATAACTACCACCAGCTGCCCAGCCACTCAACCAGGCCTAGCAAAGGTGACATACAACTACCACAGTATCCCAGATATCCATATGGTTCCCTTCATTCCTATTCCTGCCATCCTTTAAAGGTGACCTTTACTGACTCCCCACCCCCACTAAAAAAAAAAAAACCCTTATCTGCTCCTTATCCTATTTTATTTCTCTTCATAGTATTTCTTAGTCTAATCTTAAATTACATACTAACTAATTAACATATAGGAGCTCTGGTAGCATAGTGCCTAAGGCATTTGACTGCTAACCAGAAGGCTGGAGGTTCAAACCCACCAGACACTCCTCAGAAGGAAGGTTGGGCAATCTACTTCTGTAGTGATACTGCCTTGGCAACCGAAGGAGGGGTCACTATGAGTTGGGGCCAACTCGATGGCACATAACAACAACAACAACAATAATTAACATATAAAAGTAAGCCCTATGAGAGCAGGGACTTTAATTTTTTATGACTCCTCAGAATATTGCCTGGCACATAGCAGACATGTGTCACATTTTTACTAGGTTTCATTTTTGAACATTTTAGTTTAAGTAGTGTGATATAGTGTAGGTGGAAATAAATTGATACTGGGTGGCACAAACAATTTATGCTCAGCTAGTAAAGAAAAGTTTGATGGTTCTAATCTAATCCACTCTTCAGCACTATGAAAGAAAGTTCTGGTGATCTAATTCCATAAAGATTATAACCAAGAAAACCTGATGGAGCTCAGTTCTACTCTGTAACACATGCGGTCACCAGAAGTCGAAATCAGGTAAACTACATCATTAACTGAGTTTTGGCTTATTATCACAAAGAATATTAGAAATATTTGAGGTTCAATGAAATTTGTGACATTTAAGACATGGGATATCTTGGAAGACATAAGATTGGAGTGAGAAGACCCATGGCTCTTAAATTGTTGTTGTTGTTGTTGTTGTTGTTGTGTGCCATCAAGTCAGACCAGACTCATAGTGACCCCACCTTGGGTTTCCAAGAAGGTATCACTACAGAAGTAGATTGCCCAACCTTCCTTCCAAGGCTCTTAAATTAATATGGGATAAATCAACCACCCACATCATTGCTGAACTGCAGATCTGGGCTTGCCTCTTAGTTTGTCAGAGAAAAGATCACAAGTGCTGTTGGAAGAAGGTCGTGGCATGCCCACTTCTCAGTGAGCTACTTCTTTCATGCAAGATACTGGTCAGTGTAACCTGAGTACAAATTGAGAGAGAGGGAGCTTTTCAGAAGTACAGAAGGGGGCTTCTGCCTAATAAATGTCTGCATGATTGGTGGACTCTGCTCAGAGATGTGCCTTTATTGTGATGTAGCCCCTAGTAGCACAGCTGCAGGATGGGTTGTGTGGAACTTCTGGAAGCTGAGGATATGGAGACTAGGATGTACCCACAGACCAAATAAAAATAAACTTAGATCCAATAGTACTAGCACTCAATAGAAACATATTGAAAAACCAAAAGAATATATGAATGGATGACCATTTTTTCTTCCAACGGAGTAAAGTACAGTGAGGATTTAACACTAAAATCTTTAACTATGCTGCCTACTCCAAATCAAGCTTCCTCCACCCCTCCAGCAAAAGAAAGCACACTGACCTCATTTCCCCTCTCAGTCTTCATTGTTGTTCTTCTGTTCTTTCTTCTGTCAAAGGAAACTCGGTCACGTTTGTTTGGCAGTTCTCCTAATCAAACCTCAGCGGTGATAAGACCTCAGCTTTGGTTGTGCTGTGAAATTACTGTCAGTTCCCTTTTTAACAATCTCCTACATCTTGGGCAAAAAAAAAAAAGTATTACACATCTTTATGTCAGGAGGCAATAACTTTCTGTTCTGCTCTAACCCATCCCAAAAGTCACAGCAAGAGACTTACTTCCATAAATTCCGTCCAATTTACCTATGTCACTGATTCAGTGACACCAGGAAAAACTTCTTGAAAAACATCCTTAACTAATAGGGACTATGTAGAACAGTCCCCCTCCTCCTGACTTTTTCCATGTACGAAATAAAAAACTGTGCTTTAGTCCTAGCACAATCTGGTTTTAATAGAATCTAAGTTTTTCTTAGGAGTCTTTTGCCTTGTGATTCCATTGTTTCATTGTCAAAGGACACAAACACCAGAAAGTGGTTACTTTTACAGTTTCTCATTCAGGGACAAACGAGCTGGTCACAGCTTGGACCCACAGCTCAAGAGGCTCCAGGAAGCACCAATCAGGTAAAGTAGCTTGGGTCCCTCAGCAAAAATAGACCAGTTCCCAAATGTCTTAATTATTTGGACACTGTCAGTCCCATTGGTCCCATTGGCAGAAGATCATTCCTCCTCCAGCTTGATACTATCACAGACACCTACGGAAAACACTTTTCATCAAGGTTCAATCATTGCCCAGTGGTGATATCTCAACCCATGAATGGACCTAAAAATATTAATGATTGAACAAAGCCCACAGCCTGCCTTAATATCTTATCAGGTTAACAAAGCCATATATACAAATTCCAAGTGAAAGAAAGTCTTTTATCAAAATAAATAAATAAATAAAGAGACAATTGCAAGGCACTCCTCCAGGATTTACATATAGCAAATGACATTCACTAAGTTCATTTTTCTTAGCTCACCATCATTCAGATCTCTCCCATAATTTGATAATGACTGGTGACCATATTTTGTTGTTTTTATAGTTGTTACCTGCCATCAAGTTGGCCTCAGACTCTTGACTACCCATGCACCATGGAATGAAATGCAGATCGGTCCTACACTTACTCCATGATTGATTGTGTATTGAACCACTGTGACCCATAGAATTTTGTCATTGTTGTTATTGTGACTCACAGAGTTTTCATTGGTTAATTTGTAAAAATAGTTCACCACACCTTTCTTCCTACTACTTCTTAGTCTAGAAGACCTGCTAAAATCTGTTTAGCATATAGCAACACACAAGCCTCCACTGAAAGATGAGTGGTGGCTGTGCATAAAATGCATTTGTTTGGAATGGAACCCCCGTCTTACTTGTGGAAGGTGAAAATTCTACTACTGAACCATCAATGCTACACTTCAACAGCAAGAATTATGACAATGAAGAAAAATCATTTAGATTCTAACAATCTGCATGTATATTGAATTATTTATTATTTGACCATCTACAGAACTTAAATTAATGGAATTATTGCTATGGTAGTTAAGGTTGTTTGTCAACTTTGCTGGGCCTGGTTTTGAGAGGTTGGGCAGCTGGATGCAATTATTCTCCATGGTTGTTGTTGTTATTGTGAGATCGGTAATTAACTCCATGATGGAACCTACTGAAGCAGCTGAGTAGCTCCTTTAGGGATATAGGTTGCTTCTAATATATAAGAAGCAACTTTAAGGAAGGTGTCCAGCTTTTGGCATGCTTGAATCCTGCATGTAGCTCAGTTATTATTCAATAGCTTGCCTCATTGTCTGCCGATCTTGGGACTCTTAATGGATTTCACTCAACAGCCTGCCATGTGCTTTGGTAATATTGGGAGTATGCCTTTTTACTTGTCAACCTTGGGGTTTGTCAGCCTCAGCAGCCAGCCAGCAGCTGCCTGAGTAAAGAGATGCCTCCAGCTTCAGTGGCCCAGGAGCAAGAGGCAGAGCTGAAGCCCAAGGTCAAGGGGCTTTCACCCAGCCCCTAGAGCCTGGCACTTTGAACTCAGATTTTTGGCCTCCAAAACTGTAAGGGAACAAATTCCTATTTGCTCTAACCATCCCATTTGTGGTATTTTTCTGTTAGAGCAGCATAATGTAACCAAAACAACTGCCAAAATATTGAGCCAAAAAGGTATGTCATGTGGCCAAGTGTCTAACTGGTGCCTCAATACAGGTAATATACAAACAGACTGAAAATTTGTAATGGCCTGGAGAAATTATTTTAACAAATAATCTTCAGATGAATTTAGTAATGTCACTCAATAATCTTCTCATTCAACCACACAAATGATTTAAGTTTTTTTAAATATCATTTCCCTTCAAAGACTTTTTAAGTTAACATCTAAAATATTAGGTTTACTACTTTTCTCCCTATGCACTTAGGAGCTCTGGTAGCATAGTGCCTAAGGCACTTGACTGCTAACCAGAAGGCCGGTGGTTCAAACCCACCAGCCACTCCTCAGAAGGAAGGTTGAGCAATCTGCTTCTGTAGTGATACTGCCTCAGAAACCCAGAAGGGTCACTATGAGTCAGGTCCAACTAGACAGCACACAAGAACAACAATCCTATGTACTTAATTTTAGATGTAATAAATCACCCAGTTTGTGACACAAATACTGAGAGGAATGGCCTATGAAGCCTTGCAGGAGTGAATGGAGCACTGACAGTGAGAAGGGTTAAAAAGAAGAGCAAAATGGGTGGGGAAAGAGGTACATTCTGGTAACTGGAAACAGGAACAACAAAAGGCAGAGAAGCAAGATCATTCTTTATCAAGAACACTTCACTGAGTACTAATTTCCTATGAACACAACTAAGGGAAATTTAAAATGCATACTGGCATAATATGCTTCTAGGTGGTAGTATCTAGGTCAATGCTGCGTTCACAAGGGAATGAAATAATCACCATTTGGTAATGGTGAAAATTAAACCTTTGAAATTAAATAGAATGAAAAAACTATTGGATCTTTCAGCTCATTACCTCACTATTGCAGATCCCCACTGTCATCTATTCTTGCTATTTGTCCAGCCTTGCTCTGTCCCAAGGGGATGATGCTTCTGCTACATTTTTCATATGGCTTGTCTAAATAGGAATAAAACTCTCCTGGGAAGTTCCCTACTGTTTTTTTCAGCCATCATTTTCTTTCAGGGTACTAATTACTGTTAGTTGCATTATTCGTCATCATCCTTAATTGAGCATGAACAATGGCTCAACATTGTAAAGAAAATGTTAGAAGAGAGTAATTTTATTGAAGCCAGAGGATTTGGAGCTGACTCAAAGAAGAAGACTAATGAGAATGACAAATGCTACCAAGGATAAGGTGGCTACTGTTAGAGTTCTGTGGAGTGCAGATCTTCCTAAAGGGGGTCATGGATGTGAATATGTGACATTCCTTTTGAGTGCAGAAGGGCTATGAGAGTGATGCCCCTGGCCAGGCACACTGATGTCAATGGAGTATCTTCTTTAGCATTATAAAGCCTATGGGGGACAAAGGAGAGAGGACAACCTATAATGTGAAGGACTGTGCAACTGTATTTTATATGCTGTTTTACAATATTTCACCTTCCACACAGGGATATAAAACAAGTGAAGAACCTGGAGGGCAAGATAATCACCCTTCAGACTTCAATATTTTAAAATCCCAGACTTCCTTTTCTACAGTAGCTATGTGTTGGTTTTTCTTGAGTATCCCTGGGTGGTACAAATAGTTAACACGCTTGGCTGCTAAACAAACGGTTTACAGTTCAACTCCACCCAGAGGCCTGGTGACCTGCTTCCAAAAAATCAGCCACTGAAAATTCTATGGATCACAGTTCTACTCAGCATACATGGTATAACCATGAATCAGAGTCAACTTGAATGCAACTGGTTGTTTTTCCTGACTAAATTATCACAATTGAAATTCATTTGGATCATGGCCATCTCTTCATGTTTTGAAGTCTGGTAGCATAGTGCCTAAGGCACTTGACTGCTAACCAGAAGGCTGGTTGTTCAAACCCACCAGCCACTCCTCAGAAGGAAGGTTGGGCTATCTACTTCCGTAGTGATACCATCTTGGAAACCCAAGGAGGGGTCGCTAGGAGTTGAGTCCAATTCAACGGCACATAACAACAACATGTATCAGCTGGGATGATTCCTGTTGCAAGTAAAAGAATATACAATAAAGAGTGAATTAAGCAATATAAACATGTATTTTCAGGAAGTCTACAGATAAGTAGTCAGAGGTTGGCATGTGTCAACGCTGTCAAGAAGGACCACAACTCTTCCCATGTTTCCATTCATGCATTCTCACTAAGTTGATGGATCTTGCCACATGATTGCAAGTTAGCTGTTCCATTCAAAAAGTTTCCCTGAAAAGCAATCTTCAAAGCAAGAAGTAAGGAAGAGAGCAAATAAGAGCTTCTTAGTGAAAAATTTATATCCCGGAAGTGTTTTTACATCACATTGACTAGAATTGTCCTAGTTTAGTCACTGGGCAAAGAGGAATGAGATGTGCATGATTGGCTTAAATTAATCATGATTCTTTCTGGGGCTGGATTCATTACAACAGTCATAAAATCAGAAGTCTTTCACCAAGAAAAAGAAATGGGTACTGGGTGAACAATCAGCTGCATTTGCCAGATCCTGATTTTGTATTCCTTTTTCTTGAATAACCTCTGTTCCACTTACATAAACAGTGTGTTCTACTATATAAACCTTGATCCCAATTTTAGACTATTAACTCAACAAGTCACAAACTTCAGGCTACAATAGAGTGTGCATCTAGGCCAGGTTCTTTAAATACTCAAGGTGAACCAAGAGTCATATTTACAATTAGCTCTTCATTCAACAAATACTAGGTAAGCTTCTTTTATAGGTTTTTGGATGCTGAGGATACAGCAATGAACACAAAAAGGCAATAATTTCCCCTTGCATGCAATATGCATTAGAGCAGAAGGAGACAGAGGAACAATTTAAAATGTGATGGGCAGTGCAACCCTACTTTATAGGCTGCTTATAATATACAGAGATATAAAATCAGTGAAGAATCTGGAAGGCAAGATAATTACTCTTCCGTTTTTCAGATTTTACATTATCCTAAGCTTTCTTCTCTAGAATAGCTATGTGGTTGTCTTCCCTGAATAATAGTTACAGTTGAGGTTCCTTTGGATCTTGACAAAATAAAAAGTAAAATATTCCACATCAAATTGTGTTAAGTGGCATGGAGAATCATAAAGAAAGGATAGAGTTAGATGGAGTGGGAATTGCAATTTAAATCGGGTGACTAGAGATCTCATGAAGAAGATGACATTTGAGTAGAGACTGAAGTAATCATGTTTACATCTGGGAGAAGGGTGTTCAGAAGAATAGTAGTCAAGCCTGAAAGGCTTTGAGGTGAATATGTGTCTGGCATGACTGAATGACAACAAGGATGCTGTAGCTGGAGGAGAGTGAGTGATGGCAAGAATAATAAGAGATGAAGTCAGGGAGGTAAAGCAGACAGATCATGCATGGCTTGTAAGCCAATGTAAAGACTTTGCTTTTTCCCTGGAGTAAGATAGGAAGTGATTGGAGACTTTGGGATAGAGGAGTGACCTGATTTTTTTCACATTTTAAATGAATTGCTTTGGCTGCTTTGAGAGTACAAAAATGCAAATGGGTAAGATAAGAAGCAGTTAGATAGGTTAGGAGGTCATTGTAAATTAATGGTTTATATCAGGTTGATGGTAATTGAGATAGGGCTTTACTAGTAGATTGGGTGTGGGGTGTGAGAGTAAGAAAAGATTTAAGGATGACTCAAAGACTTGGAGCATGAACAAATGAAAGGGTGGAGTTTTTATTTCTTGAAATGGGAAGAGGCAGTCACAAGGGCATTAGGTGTGTGGTTTTGCATGTATTCAGTTTGAGGTGCTTATTAGTTACCCAAAGGGAGACGTTGAGTATGTATTTCCATATAGGAGTTTGGAGCTCAGAGCTGAAGATAGTGTAATTAGCATACGTGTACTATGTAGTACTACTATGTAGTACTATGTATTATGTAGCATACATGTACTAGTACTATGTAGTACTATGTACTGAAGGTGAATGAGATCATCAAATACATAAGGTCAAATATAGAGCAGTGATCCTTAGAACACTCCAGTGTTGAGAGTGAGCTGCAAAGGAGATGGGAAAGGAACAATCAATAAGACATGAGTAAACTTAAAAAAGGATGGTGCCTTACAAGTATTTGAAAGAAAGGGCAATCAAGTGTGAAAAAATGCTATTGGTAAGTTAAAATGAACTAGGGATCCTAGAGTCGAGTGTTGTGTTGCCAGGTGGCGTTGAGACAGTATGTTTTTTTGTACAAGAGAACAAAACATAGCCCACTCCTGTGCCATCTTCACAATCATTGTCATGCTTGAGCCCATCTTAGCAGCCACTATGTTAATCCATCTTGTTAAGGATCTTCCCCTTTGTCATTGACCCTCCACTTTATCCAGCATGATTAGCCTTCTCCAGTGACTTATACTTTCTTGCAACATGACCAAAGTATGAGAGATGATATCTGGCTGTACTCACTATTCTAAGGAGCATTCCAGATGTACTTCCCCCAAGACAGATTTGTTGGTACTATTAGCAGTCTGTAATACATTCAATATTCTTCACCAACATCACAATTCAAATATATCAATTTTTCTGTGGTCTTCCATATTTAACATCCAACTCTCACTCATGGCTTGGGTCAGGCATAGGTAGTCCTCAAAATGACACCTTTGGTCCTACACACCTTGTTGCTGTTGTTGTTGTTATGTGCCGTCGAGTCAGACCCAACTCATAGCGACCCCTCCTTGGGTTTCCGAGGCAGTATCACTATGGAAGTAGATTGCCCAGCCTTCCTTCCGAGGAGTGGCTGGTGAGTTTGAACCGCCAGCCTTCTGGGTAGCAGTCAAATGCCTTAGGCACTGCACCACCAGAGCTCCTACCTTAGAGAGGTCTTTTAAAGCAGATTTGCTCAGTGCAATATGTCATTTAATTTCTTGACTACTGCTTCCATAGGCATGGGACACATGGATCTTCATGACTAAATGCTTCAAGTCTTCTTCACTTTCAGCAAGCAAGGTTGTGTCAACTGCATATCACAATCCTGATGCCACATTCCTCTTCATATAGTCTGCCTTCTCAGATTATTTGCTCAGTACACAGATTGAATAAGCATGTTGAAAGGATACAATCATGATTCACTTTCTTGATTTTAAACTATGCAGTATCCCCTTATTCTGTTTGAACGACTGCTTCTTGTTCTATATACAGGTACCACATGAGCATAATTAAGTGTTCTGTAATTCCCATTCTTTGCAATGTTATCCATAATTTGTTAGGATCCACACATTTGAATGTCTTTGCATAGTTAATAAAACACAATCAAGAGAAAGTTTCAGAGTCTCTTCTGACATCTTTCTGGTATTCTTTGATTTCAGCCAAGATCCATCTCACATCAAAAATGATATCCCTCATTTCACACCCTCTTCTGAATGAGGCTTGAATTTCTGGAAGTTCCCTTTAGACATTCTGCTGCAGCCGGTTTTAATTATCTTCAGCAAAATTTTACTTGCATGTGATATTAATAAAATTGTTTGATAATTTTCACATTCTGTTGGATCATCTTTCTTTGGAATAGGCACAAATATGGATCTCCCCCACTCAGTTGGCCAGTTTGCTGTCTTCCAAAATTCTTGACATAAATGACTAAGCACCTCCAGTGCTGCATCTGTTTATTGAAACATGTTAATGGACTTTCCATCACTTCCTGGAGCCTTGTTTTTCACCAATTCCTTCAGTGCAACTTGGACTTCTTCCTTCATTATTATTGGTTCTTGATTATATGCTGCCTCCTGAAATATTGGAAAGCTGACCAATTCTTTTTGTACAGTGACTCTGTGTATTTTTTTCCATCTTCTTTTGATGCTTCCTGCATTGTTCAATATTTTCCCCATAGCATCATTCAATACTGCAACTCAAGGCTTGAATTTTTTCTTCAGTTCTTTCAGCTTGAGCAATGCCAAACGTGTTCTTCCCCTTTGATTTTCCAACTCCAAATCTTTGCACGTATCATGATAACACTTTACTTTGTCATCTCAAGCTGCCCTTTGAGATCTTCTGTTCAGCTCTTTTAGTTTATCATTTCTTCCATTCCCTTTAGCTACCCTCCATTCAAGAGCAAGTTTCAGAGTCCCTTCTGATATCCTTTTTGGCCTTTTCTTCCCTTATTGTCTTTTTAATTACTTTTTGCTTTCTTCATGTATGATGTCCTTGATGTCATACCACAGCTTGTCTGGTCTTCAGTCACTATTGTGCAATACCTCAAATCTATTCTTCATGTGGTCTCTTAGTTCAGGTAGGATGTACTCAAGACTACATTTTGGCTCTTGTGGACCTGTTTTAATTTTCTTCACCTTCAACTGAAACTTGCATATGATCAAGTAATGGTCTCTTCCACAGTTCACCCTAGCCTTAATCTGACTGATAATATTAAACTTTTCCATCATCTCTTTCCACAGATGTACTTGATTTGATTCTGTCTTCTGAGGTCCACGTATATAGTCATAGTTTATGTTGTTAAAAAAAAATTGTTTGCAATGAATAAGTGGTTGGTCTTGCAAAATTCTATCATTCAATCCCCAGTGTCATTTCTATCACCAAGACCTTATTTTACCAATGCTTCTTTGTTTCCAACTCTAACATTCCACTCACCAGTAATTATCAATATATCTTGATTGCATGTTTGATCAATTTCAGACTGTAGAAGTTGGTAAAAATCTTCAATTCCCCTTATCTTTGGCTTTAGTGGTTGATATGTAAACTTGAATAATCGCAGTATTAGCTGATCTTCCTTGTAGGTGAATGGATATTATCCTATCACTGTCAGCATTGTACTTCAGGATAGATCTTGAAATGTTCTTTTTGACAAGGAATGTGACTCCATTCCTCTTCAATTTGTAATTTCCAGCATAGTAGACCATACGATTGTCAGATTCAAAATGGCCAATACCAGTTTATTTCAGCTCACTAATTCCTAAGATATCTTTCTTTATGTGTTCCATTTTATTTTTGACAATTCCCAATTTTCCTAAATTCATACTCCATATATGTTCCAATTATTAATGGTGTTTGCAGCTGCTTCTTCTCATTTTGAGTCATGCCACATCAGCAAATGAGGGTCCCAAAATCTTTACTCCATCCATGCCATTAAGGTTGACACTACTTTGAGGCAGCAAATCTTTCCCAGGCATATTTTGATGACCTTCCAATCAGAGGGGCTCATCTTCTGACACTACATCAGACAACATTTTCCTGTTATTCATAAGGTCTTCAGTGACCAGGTTTTTTGTGCTTTTTTTCCCAAAAGTGGACCTGGCTACATCCTTCTTCCTAGTCTGTCTTAGTCCAGAAGCTCCACTGAAATTTGTCCACCATGAGTGGATGCTTCCAGCATCATAGCAACATGCAAGCAACAGTACAACAAACTGACAGATGAGTGGTGGAGAGTTGACTGAGGAAGTGGAGAAGTGAAATGATTGTCAGTTGCTGCAAATATTAAGCATCCATAAAATCTTACTTGTTTATGTTTTATTGACTATGATATGACTCATTTATGATTTCCTATAATTTCTATCTTTTCTCTTGGTCATTCTACCATTTTTACAGACATTTAAATTGCTTTCAGCAATATGTTTACTTTACTTGAATAAAACCTGATTTAGAAAATCTAATCAATTAGTTATCTTAGGCTTAATCATTGACATTACAAATGGACTTTTGGTTTTACAAAATGATAAACCACAAATTACAAGGATGTTGATTTAATTTACAAAAATTTTGCTTATCTGTTGCCTTTCAAAACCCATCTACTGCAAAATACAAGGCACAGAGACCTTCCTAATAGATGACATTGAATTTCTAATGGAAACTTCTGCAATAACAAATTCATCACGTCCAAAGCATGTCCCAGCAATATTTCATTTTGTCGTTGGTTACACTTTCTAAACTCAGTGATGCTCACAAAAGCCAAAGGGTAGAATTTTACCTGAATGGATATCTTTAAGTTTCTTAAGAGGAAAGTGGATGTCAAATGCCTACTTAATAATCTATGCCCATAAAATTTTTGTTCCAAATGTACATTTTAATATTATTTACCATTAATTTGTTTCTAAAACTTTCCGTTTATTTCAGGTGAATCTGTGCATCACTTTATAGCAAAATTAAATTAATATTCTATATCATGATCAAAACTTAAATATATGTAGTATATATATATATATGTACACACACAGATATATACATATGTATGTGTATGCATGTGTGTGTATACATATATATATATATATATGTATATGTATATGTATATGTATATGTATACACACACACACACACACACAAAGATATATTATAGAGATATAGAGATACCCTCTGGGAAATATTTGAAATAATCTTCTGTTTTATGTTATTCTCTTTCTCCAATCTGGTCTCTGTGATATAGCTATTTTTCTTCTACAACTGATATAACATTTATGTGGGGGGGGATTTCTAATTTTACTTTGCTGGTGTATAAATGTGTCATTTCATACAACTAGCTGTTTTTCTTTGTTGTAACTTCTTTCTCTCTGTTTTAGCCTGAGGCTTTCCTCTTTATTTGATCAGTATAGTTTATATCATATTCCAGGCAGCACTTCTTCCCAGGAGAAAAACAGGATTTCAAATTGCTACTCATGATTCCTAAGGCAAACTGAAAGGGCACTGCCTGAATTAATGCTTTCTTTACAGTTTTTGGTGCTTATTGGTTTTATTTCCATTAGCTGACGGATACATTTATTTTCTACCTTTTAATATAATTCTCTCCTTAAGACTGCCAATTATTTTTTGGCTTGATTATTAATTGTGAGCTATGTGAGTACTTAGATGGAAAAATAATCAATGTGATAACTTGCTGGCAAAATTTGAATTAACTTCTCAATAAATGACTAAAAGGTAGTTGGAGTATGCCATGTTCAATTTTCCTGTAGTTGGTTTCTGAGATGAATGCTTCACTTCAGGAAAGAGAGTTGGGTTCTATGTTTTCTATCACTATTCATACATTATAGAGATTACATTTACCATTTAAACACAGGATCTGTTTTTAATAGTATTTATGCACACTGCTGTCTGACAAAACAAAGTACTGGCTAGACCTAAAGGACTTCTTATGCATCTTCATTTCCATGTTTAAAAGAAAATATATACTTTCACGGAACATGGTGAAAATATTCACTTACTTCTATTAAGACATTTGTTTCCCTTACTAAACAAAAACAAAAGCAATACCCTGAAATACATTTCCATGATAATCTTTCCAACAGAAGGAATTTTAAAAAGAAAAAGTTAAAGTCTCACCAACTTTGAAATGGAGCTGAAGAGCAACAATATGAACGTCATTAAAGTACGATGTGGTTAAGATAGGAATCAAGAATGGAAGCCATGTTCCATGACCCTCTTCACAATGCATAGGCCAAGTTCATGCCAACTGAGGAGCTGGTGAATCTTTGTGGAATCATTTTCAAAGCCATTATGAAGTTATAGGTTCTTTTCATGCCATTTTCTTAAAAATCTACATTATCAGTAACTATAGTGTGTTACTATAGTTACTACACGGGAGCTCTGGTAGCATAATGCCTAAGGCACTTAAATGCTAACCAGAAGGCTTGCGGTTCAAACCCACCAGCCACTCCTCAGAAGGAAGATGGGGCAATCTACTTCAGTAGTGATACTGCCTCGGAAACCCAAGGAGGGCTCACTATGAGTCGGGTCCGACTCAACAGTACATAACAACAACAACATAGTAACACACATACACAAAAATACCAAGCCTTTTAGAGACTTCTAAATGTGTCCGTATTATCCCATAATTTTACCTTTTTGTCACAAAGATTATATCCAATATTACCTATTTTCCAATTATGCATGAGTAATAATTTCCTAGCATATTGGGAGCTCTGGTGGTGTAGTGCCCAAAGCATTTGATTGTTGACCAAACTAGAAAAGTCCAGCCAAGGTGCCTTTTTCATACCTACAGGTTGCCAACAAAGTATAAGTAAACCTTAATCCAGTGTTGAAATGTTAAACTCACATCTTACAGCCTAGATTGGGATGTAACTTGTCTCGGGACCAAATACCACCCATCCATGGGTCAGAAGGCCAGATAGATAACTATTTCAAGAAAGCAAATTTAACTCAACTATCTACATCAATTTAGTCAATTAAGACTTAATTTGGAAGTGGATGAATTTTTGTTAATCTTTTCTGTTTAATATATCATAATTCATAACTATTCTTGTGCTAGGGGTAAAAAGACCCCAGATTCAAAAATGTTCTATAGAGATCCTTTTAATAAATCTTAAACAGGACAAAGACAAAGACATCATCCAGATGAGGAAAACCAGCAACGTGAACCCATTACAGAGGCTGATGGACTCCACTGAATTACTGTCATGGTGTTCATTATATATGACAGACAACAAAGGAGATCATCACAAGATCATGATTGGTGGCAGGTCAATCCATCACTGTCACAGGTGGGTCCACAGAATCAAGCAGGGAAAGGACAAAGATCGAGATACATATATAACTGCAAGTTAAAAAGTTTATGGGATTGGTTTTGGGCTTTGATTATCTGGCTACGTGGTGGTCGGGTATGACTAATGATCATGTGACCCTAAGTCATAGTCTCCAGGACCCAAAACTTTACCTTAAATTTGTTAACATGTGTCTGATTGGTCATTTTCAATAACACATAGGCAAGTTCCCTAATTCTTTGTGTGAGCACCTTCCTGCATACTAGTTAATCTGCTTTCAACCACACTCCTCCTGCAACTTGCCCCAGATTTGTCTAAACATAGCCAGATGGTTGGTTTAATGGCCAGCAAGCATTGAGGAAATAACACAAAGAATTCAAATGATGTCTGAACTTATGTTAAGACTCAAAAGAGAGTTAGGGTTCCTGCTGTAGACCACAGACTTCTACAAACCAAATGCTTTAGAATTTAAGTTCCAATACATTCTGAGAATGTAAGTACACTTATTCTTCCTCAGTTACCTTAAAATGAAGTACATTGGTAGGAAAGTGATACTGTGTTCCACTGATTGTAAATCAAAATAATAAAATTAATGTTAAATATCATTTCAGCATATACTTTATTGCCATGGTAACCCAGAGGTAACAGAATTGGTTAAATTGCAAATTATATATTCAGCTATTTAAAGATGTCAATGAACTAAAGTCATTTAATCAAGTTTCTCATTGCTTGTGCTATGTAATCAAGACAACCCAATTAAAGTCAAAGTCAGAAAGCCACAAGCTTCCCTCTCCTGCCTGTCATCTCTACTATCAAGTTCAGTCTGGCTCATGACTGTAGGTTATATTTTATAAGCTTATTAATATAGATTTGCTTTCTTAAGGGGATGGAGGCATGGTACAAAGACATTTTTACTCAAAAAATAAAAAACAGAGGAGATTGAATTCCCCATTTATCTCTCAAAGCCAAACACTATAAGAGGCAGAGCAAATCTGCTTCCCACAAAGAGAGACTGGGAAAGCTTTTCCGCTTCTTATTTCTGCCTTGTCCAACCTCTGCCATGGCCCACTATTCCAGACTGTAGTTGTTGTTAGCTGCCATTTAATCGATTCTGACTCATGACAACCTACATATGCAGAGCAGAACTTTTCCGTAGGGCTGTCAAGGCTATGACCTTTCAGAAGCAGATCACCAGGCCTGTCTTTTGAAGCATCCCTAGATGGGTTTAAACTGCCAACACCAGCTAATATTTGAGTACTTAACTGGTTGCACCACCCAGGGACTCCTATTCCATGGTGGTTGGACCCAGATTAGAATTGGACTTCTGTGGTTTGTTCCTTTCCGGGTTAGGTACACAGCACCAGGGCAGTCTCTACCTTCCTCCATTCCCCTTTCTTCCCTACTAACCTGAGGGCAACTTCCTGGGGTTTCTTGGTGACTATCAAACAATACCTACCTTAATTATCCAAATATCAGTCGATATACAACAGTGCACTCTCAGCCACTGAATTCCTAAAGGATCTGCCCCTTCTCAGACTGTCTTCAATGGCCACTTAAATCAAACTGGATTATGACTTTCAGAGGACACAGAGAAAATGAACTGAATTAACCTATTTGACTTTTGAGAGCTGAGCTGTGGGATGTATGGGCATGGTGATGGAGAATTCTGTGTTTGGAAACATATAAGCTCAAGCCTGAGAAGAACTGTTTGCCTGAGAGATTTACATGAGTAATGCTTATTAATGTGATCTTAATAAGAAACAAATTGACATAAGACCTCTCTCTCATCCCCAAGTGTCTTTTCACCAGCAGATGGAGAGAGCTCTTCAGTCACTCCTGAAATACCTTTAAAAGCCACAGACATTGTTGCCCTGGCAACATTCTGTAAGAACAATTCTTGACCCAGATGAGAGGGTAAGACAGGTAACATGTAGTTTATAAAGCAGAATGAAGCCTGCTCTGTAAAAGACAGTTTACTCTGCTCACTTATAAGATCCCTCATTTCTCTGGGAAATATTTAAAGGAATTTCTAAACCCTGTGCTGATTTGCTACATTCTTTTCATGTGACTGAGCTTCTTCTACCCACCATCCCAAAGCCCAGAGGTACAGCCTAGCTCAGCGAGGTATCTAATATGGCAAAGGAGTAGCACTCTTGGCTCCCAAGGCAGATGCATAAAGAACAAGGAACCACAGTTAATAATGATGGGTCAAACAGCTGAGAACTCTCTGAAAGATCTAAAGAAATCTTCATGAGCAGTGAGCAAATGAGCCTAAAGTGGTTGACCACATATACCCTGAAAATGTCACAGAAGACCTATAGCCCCTCAGAGACCACAGATAAAAGTAGCAGATCCTGCAAGAGAGGATCCAGAGACCACTTCCTTCACCCAGACACCCACTTGGACTAAAGTATGGGAGGACATAGAACCCTGGTAACCTGAATTTTACTTAAGTCAAACAAGAAAAGACTGAATTATCTAAACAGACATTTTAAGTATTGGACTCAGATCAGAGTAAGTTTATCTGACTAGACTAAAATTTGTTTTTGTTCCCTTATGCAGTGTGTATTCTCTCAAGACGAAGATAAGATCAGTTCCAGAAAAATAAGAATATATTTTCTACAAATAATGTGAGTTTATGTAATTTGGGGAACTGTATCTCCATATATCTGTGATCATTGTGTATCGCACTCACACAAAGAGAAAAACAGATGCATATTTACAAAAAGAAAGAGAGGGAAAGACTTGACTATAAGGACAGATAACAAAACTGGAAGTGAGTCTTTCTGGGTAATGGGTTTTTTAATAAGTTCTATTATTTTTTCTTTCTGCTAACTAGTATTTTCTAGATTTAGTATAATACACCTACTTTTTTATTATTATATAACCCATCTGTAAATAGAATTATTTCAAAAAATAAAATAAGAAGAATATATTATTTCTCAGGGGATGCCTCTCTTTATATTCTAGATAGCTGTCTAACTTCCTGCCTGATTCATTCTTGAACCCACCAAAGACAAAAGATGGATTCCCCTGGTTTTCCTGGACCCCTATGCCGGAACTTGCCATAAATTACCTTGGATGTGCAAATTAAGGTTTAAAATTCAGTGCTAGCTCAAATTATGGGAGCTCTGGTGGTGTAGTGCCTAAAGCATTTGACTGCTGACCAGAAGGCTGGGGTTTCAAACCCACTAGCCACTCTTAGGAAGGAAGGCTGGGCAATCTACTTCCTTAGTGATACTGCCTCAGAAACCCAAGGAGGAGTCGCTATGAGTCGGATCAGAATGGACCATAGTGGGAGTTCAGCTCAGATTATACAAGTGAAAATCATTTGCATAACATTGCTAAAGTAATAGCTCTAGAAAGGAAGAAATAATTGTGTCTCTCAAACCATTAACAATTGAGCAGGATAGAGAAGAGGAAGAAAGAAAAAGATACATATCTACAATTGCTTTGGCACAATTCCAAAGTGCCAAAAGTTGTGAAAGAAGAAAGGTTTTTGTTTTTTTTTTCCAATTTTTGTGCAGACTCATTTCCTAGCAAAACTTGATCTGAATGATGTAAGGCTAGTAATTGTCTTTATCCCACTCAATGAGAATTATTTCAGAAATTTGTTGTTGCTGTTATGTGCCGTTGAGTCGGACCGACTCATAGTGACCCCTCCTTGGGTTTCCGAGGCAGTATCACTGTGGAAGTAGATTGCCCAACCTTCCTTCCGAGGAGTGGCTGGTGGGTTTGAACCTCCAGCCTTCTGGTTAGCGGTCAGTGCCTTAGGCACTATGCTACCAGAGCTCCCATTTCAGAAATAGTATGCTTGTTTATAAAATCCTGCCCAATCCTGCCAGAGGTGCTACATGATATATGAAATATGAACCATAGCATATTTCTAAAATCCAAAGCACTCAGAATCTGAAATATCTCTGACTTTAAGGGTTTAGAGTAAGTTATTATGGAACTGCAATGAGAATTATCTCTCATAAGAGAATGAAAGTGTAAAGACTATCTAGCATCAAAGTGTGGCAATGGCATGTACTGTCTACATTTATCTCACCAAGGGTTACTATATGCAAAGTTCTCAAACTCTGTCTAGCAGTGTTTCCACTGGGCATTGCATCGCCATTCATTTTCTAGAAATTATATTTTTTGAAGGAAATATCTGGGTGAGATGTGACTGCGTTCTGAGAATTCTTACCAGATTCTACCACACACAGCAGGACAAATGCTAGAATGATCTACACATGTACAACATGATTAGTACTGTTTCAGAGCTCAAAAGCAAAAGCAAAAGCAATTGAGACTATAAATGGCCTGTTCCTACCGTATTACATAGTGCTCTTCAAAGCACTCACACTGTCCCAGATGCAGCCTTAAAGTCTGATCAGCAAGAAATTGAAAAGTGTCATATTTCTAACATTCATAACTACATGCATTTCTGTGGTCATATAGGTGTCATGTATTTGACATGGTCAAGACAGTTATAGCGCTTGTGGATATTTCAGCTTAACACAATAGGATAAGACAAATTCAGAAAAAAATTGAACTTTTTTCTAATATTATAGTCTTCTTTTCACCTTTTTCTGAAAACTATGCCATAGTCCTAGGAATTCTAGGAAATGATATATCTAAGAACAAATTTGAGCCAAGTGCTATCAATCCCTGAACATACAAACACTCCGAGATATAATATGCAACACTTCATTCCAAGTAATTAAAGCTTATTGGAACCTGCCTTGATTCTAACAGTAGAGAATCCAAAGCTCTTATCTGACAGGTTAATGAGGATTTGAATTGAATAGTAATACTAATGAGGGTCTTTTGAAATTAATCATATCATATTATTACTAACAACGGCAAAAGCTAAACGTACAGAGATTAGATTATATAGGATAATTTTGAATTGTGAACAATCCAATAATAAAGTGACAGAAGTCTATTTCCAAGTAGAAACAATAAAATGTAAAGCACATAATGAAAACTAAGAATGGGTAAGGCAATTAAGATGTTCTTTCTTTAAACATCTCTATGTATTAGAAAATGTAATCTTTTACTTAAAATATTTTGTACTATTTTTTCTATATGCTACCTTAAGTACTATAAGAAAAAGAAAGACATAAATGCTAGCAAAATATTCTGATGTTATGAGAAATAGGGCATAAGATAGCATGGTTCTATTTAATCAGAAGTTTTATTCTAACATTAAGCCTCATATATCTTTCCTAATTCTTCAAATGGCTCCTTTTCCTTGAATTATGTCTTCATTACTTAGTGCTGCTTGAGGGAGTGAGTCACTGGGCCTGTGGGCTCAGAACCATAGTCACAGGGGAAATCAAGCTAAATTGGCATAACATACTACACAAAATCATTATTCTACATCCCACTTTAAAAGAGCTCTAATGGTGTAGTGGTTAAGGTATTTGGCCACTAACCAAAAGGTTGGTGCTTCTAACCTTCCAGCTGCTGCTCTGCAAAAGAAAGATGAGGTGGTCTGCTTCCGTAAATATTTATAGCCTTGGATACCCAATGGGCATCAAATTGATGGCAGTGAGTTTGGTTTGGTTTGGTACATCCTACTTTGGTGAGTAGTGACTGGGATCTTAAAAGCTTATAAGTGCCTATCTAACCAAAAAACCAAACTCACTGACATTGAGTTGGATCCGACTCATAGTGACCCCTCCTTGGGTTTCCGAGGTGGTATCACTATGGAAGTACATTGCCCAATCTTCCTTCCCAGGAGTGGCTGGTGAGATTGAACAGCCAACCTTCTGGTTAGTAGTCAAATGCCTTAGGCATTACACCACCAGTAGTCCCAGCAGCTATCTAAAATGCAGTTATCGATCTCTCTTTGTCTGAAGCAAAGAAGAGTAAAGAAAATCAAAAATACACGGAAACAATTACTCCAAGTGACTAGTGGACCATGGAACTTCAGCATCTTTGACCTGAGACCAGAAGAAATAGATGGTGCCCAGCTACCACTTTCAACCACTCAGAAAGGTATCAGAATTGAAGATTCTGGATAGAGTGGGAGACAAACGTAGAACAAAACAACCGCAGTGTTTCGTTCTGCTGTACATAGGGTCGCTATGAGTTAGAGCTGACTAAATGGCACCCACAATAACAGTGAAGAGCAAGCTTCAGAGTCTCTTCTAACATCCATTTTGGTCTCTTTTTTTTTTTTCCTTTCCTGTCTTTTTGGCAACCTTTTGCTTTCCTTATGTATGATGTTCTTGATGTTATTCTACATCTCGTCTCGTCCTCGGTCATTAGTGTTTAATGGGTCAAATGTATTCTTGTATTCACATATAACTACTTTTTTTTTTTTTAATCAAAGTCTTTCTGTTGGGTTTGTAAAGGACAATCTGTTCTTGGCTTTGTTTTTTGTTTTTCTCACTATGCTTTATACAATAGCCTTATTCTTTTACCTCCAAGGCTGGTTAGACTATACTTCATTTCTGAAGAAAAGTCCAGTAGTTTACCTTTTTCATACCAGTGAAAGTAAGTTTCTCCTTTACTTCCATGCCTTAGCCTCTTAAATTTTCTCCAACTTCTATATCTATCTCAGCAATCTCAGCTCTCTTTCCATTTTTGGAATATTTCTAAATCATATACAAAGTCAAGACAGCAAATTATGTAACGTGGTTTATCACACTCCCTCTATCCCCCCCCCTTTTATTGTCTGCCTCCACATCCCAAAGATTTACTAATCTCATTCTTTTATCAGCAAAGTCCCATGTAATACTTCCCTGTCTTTTTAAAATTTCTGACGTAGTCAAATTTCTTCAGAGATTGGAATGACTTTAAAAAAATAAATTAAAAAACACCAATGGAGCACATTTCCTACTGTATAGAGAGTTAGAAAGATGTGGCAGCTATTCCCAGGTCACCAAATACAGCCAAATGACCATTTGTATGTCCATCTATCATTCTGGGCCAAGCTGGCAGATTTTACATGTAGGGTTAGTGAGAGAAGGCATTGTAGGGGTTTGAGGGACAGAATAAACTACAGCTTAACCCTTGAGATTCTACCCACTTGATGAATCAGCATGTCTCTCTGACCTAACCACATTTTCACTTTTTTTTCAAAAGCAGTTACATAGCTTAAAAGACCATTTCTCACATCTTCCCTTTGGATAGCCACTCCATGAGTTCTTAATTGGCATAATACGTCCCTTTACATATAATCATGTCACCCATTTCCCTAGGCAGGTAGTCAACTCCCACCCCTTTGAAAGTCACAGTGATAACACCTTTCCAGGAAGTCCTTTCTATATCAGTGCTTCTCAAACTTGACTGTGCATAAGAATCACTTGGGGACTTTGTTAACACACAGATTCTGATTCAGTAGGTCTGGGTGAGAGTCAAGATCCTGCATTACTAACAAGTTCATAGGGGATGCGGATGTTGTTGGCCTAAGGACCAATTTGAGTAGTAAAGTGTTCTATTCATAGAGCACATGTGAACACTTACGTTGTTGTTCTTGTTAGGTGCCATTGAGTCATCTCCAACTCATAGCGACCTCATGTACAGCTGAATGAAACACTGCCTCGTCCTGTGCCAGATCCATGATCTTTGCTATACCTGAGCCCATCATTGTAGCCACTGTGTCAATCCATCTCATTGAGGGCCTTCCCCTTTTTCGTTGTCCCTCCACTTTGCCAAGCATGATATCCTTCTCCAGGGAATGGTGCCTTCTTAAAACATGACCAAAGTAGGTAAGATGAAGTTTGGGCAGTCTCACTTTCAAGGAACATTCTGACTGCACTTCTTCCAGGACAGATTTGTTGGTTCTTTTAGCAGTCCATGGTACTTTCAGCATTATTCACCAACACCACAACTCAAAAGCATCCACTCTTCTTCAGTTTCCTTTTTCGTTGTCCATCTCTCACATGAAAATAAGGTGATTGAAAAGACGATGGCTTGTGTCAAGTGCACCTTAGTCTTCCAGGAAACAACTTTGCTCGTCAGCACTTGAAAGAGGTCCTTTGAGGCCGATTTGCCCAACACTATACAACATCTGATATCTTGACCCCTGCTTCCATTGGTGTTGATTATAGAACCAAATAATATGAAGTTTTTGACAACGTCAATCTTTTCTCCATTTGTCATGATGTTGCTTATTGGTCCTGTTGTGAGGATTTTTGTTTTCTTTATGTTGAGGTGTGTAGTACATACTTCAGGCTGTAGTCTTCAATCTTCATCAGTAAGTGTTTCAAGTCATCCTCACTTTCAGTTAGCAAAGTTGTGTCATCTGTATAATGTATGTTGTTAATGAGTCTTCCTCCAATCCTGATGCCACCTTCTTCTTCATACAGTCCAGTTTCTTGGATTATTTGTTCAGCATACAGACTGAACAAGTATGGTGAAAGGATACAACCCTGACACACTCCCTTCTTGATTTTAAACCATGCAGTGTCCCCTTGTTCTGTTCTAATGACAGCCTCCTGGTCTATGTACAAGTTCCTCATGAGCACAAGTAAATGTTCTGGAATTCCCATTCTTCTCAATGTTATTATCCGAAATTTGTTGTGATCCACACAATCAAATGCTTTTGCATAGTCAATAAAACACAAGTAAACATCTTTCTGGTATTCTTTGCCTTGAGCCAAGCTCCATCTGACATCAGCAATGATACCCCTCATTCCACATCCTCTTCTGAATCCAGCTTGCATTTCTGGAAGTTCTCTGTCAATATACGGCTGCAATCACTTTTGAGTTATCTTCAGTAAGATTTTACTTACATGAGATATTAAAGATATTATTTGATAATTTCCACATTCTGTTGGATCGTGTTTCTTTGGAATGGGTACAAACCTAGATCTTTTCCAGCCAGTTGGCCAGGTAGTTGTCTTCCAAATCTCCTGGCATACACAAGTGAGTGCCTCTAGTGCGGCATGCATTTGTTGAAACATCTCAATGGGTATCCCATCAAGTCTTGAAGTCTTGTTTTTCGCCACATCCTTCAGCGCAGCTTCAACTTTTTCCTTCAATACCATTGGTTCTTGATCATATGCATCTCCTGAAATGGATGAACAATGTGTTAGACTGGGTTCTCTGGAGAAACAAAAACCAGCAAAGCTTATAAAGAGAGAGAAAAAAAAAATTATCTTAGGAAAATGGCTCACAAACATATAGAAGCCAGCAAGTCCAAAGTCCCTGGAGGAAACATCGGGTTGGAGGCAGCCTTAGCTTCCGCAACCACAGGGGGCCAAGAAATTCAAGGCTGGCAGGCAGTACACTGGTTGTTGACTCCAATAAAAGACAAATCCAAGGTCTCCAGGGCGAATGGTGGGCTGCTCACTCACGGAAGGTTGTACTCAGCACACCAGGGTCCCGATCCACAGAAGAATGTCTCTCTTCCCAGGATGTCCCTGGATATCCTGGAAGCAGGCCACACCCCTAGGGAAACTCTCCTTGGGCAGATTGGCCACTCAGAACACAGTCATCGGATCCCATCATGGGAACAACCACACAGAACTGGGGTCCAGCCAAGTTGACACACAGCTCCAACTATCACAAACATCAACCAATTCTTTTTGGTACAGGGACTCTGTGTATTCTTTGCATCTTATTTTGATGTTTCCTGCATCATTCATTATATTGCTCATAGAATCTTTCAATATTGCAGCTGGAGGCTTAATTTCCTCTTCAGCTCTTTCACTTTGAGAAATGCCAAGCATGTTCTTCCCTTTTGGCTTTCCAACTCCATGTTTTTGCACATTTCATTATAATAATTAACTTTGTCTTCTTGAGCTGCCCTTTGAAATCTTCTGTTTATCTCAACGCTTGTCATTTCTTCCACTTGCTTTAGCCACTCTCCATTCAAGGGCAAGTTTCAGAGTCCCTTCTGACATCCATTTTGGCCTTTTCTTCCTTTCCTTCTCTTTAATGACTCACTTTCTTCATGGATGATGTTCTTGATATCATCCCACAATTCCTCTGTTTTTTGGTCACTGGTGTTCAATGCATCAAATGTATTCTTTAAATGTTCTCTAAATTCAGAAGGGATAAAATCAAGGTCATGTTTTGGCACTCGTGGACTTTTCTTAATTGTCTTCAACTTCAACTTGAATTTGCAAATGATAACATACACTTTATAGTATATATGGCAATACTGCACAGCAATTAACTACTTATTACCTCCACTTACTCACTGCGTGATCTTGGCTGAATCACATAAACTTTTAGCAATTTTTTTCCATCTATAACCTCAAAATAATAATATTACTTGCTTGATAAAACATTATGAGAGTTAAACGTATAAATGTATACACAGTGCTTAGTATCTGGTACATAGAAAGTGCTCAATAAATATTGGTTTTATTATCATCATCATCTCTCCAACCCTGTTCTAAATTTACTAAGATCAAGAATTGTGGTTTACATCTCACCAAATCCCCAGAAATTGTCATTTAAAATCTCTTTATAATGATGATAGGGAGTGGAGGGCTGATGTTAATGTTGCTGTGAGCTTTTTTTATTTATCTTAATCTGAACACTATTTTCTCTGTAAAGTCCCTAAACAGATAATTTTCAGTTCAGGAAAACTCTCCCATCCTGTGTTACCCATTTTAAAAACCAAAACCAAACTCGCTGTCGTGGAGTCAGATCTAACTCATAGCAACCGCTCCTTAGGTTTCTGAGGTGGTATCAGTACAGAAGCAGATTGCCCAACCTTCCTTCCGGACAGTAGCTGGTGAGTTTTAACTGCCAGTTTTCTGGCTAGCAGTCAAATGCTTTAGGCACTCCGCCACTAGAACTCCCATTACCCATTTAATGAAATGTGAAATATTATTATTGAGCATGTATTATTATAGGTGCTCTGGTGGCATAGTACCTAAGGCATTTGACTGCTCACCAGAAGGTGGTGGTTCAAACCCACCAGCCACTCCTCAGAAGGAAGGTTGGGCAGTCTACGTTCATAATGATACCACCTCAGAAACCCAAGGAGGGGTCGCTATGAGTCGGATCTGACTGGCCGACAGTGTGTTTGGTTATTTGGGTTTTTTTTTAATGTATTATTTTACGTAAAGAAAGAAATAATGAATTTTTTATTACTCAGAAACATATTTAAAGCACAAGTTCATCTCTATATAATGTGTATAATAAAGTTTGTTAATTAATATATTCAAGATAAATTGGAGCAGTGGTAGAAATAAAATCATTTGTAATACCAAGTAATAGGCATTTAATAAGACAAAGAACCAAAAGTACAAAGAAGATGGATAGGGTGATCCCCAATAAAGGAGAGGACCCTCACCCTGGAAGGAGGGTCCCCAGATGAAACAATCAAGTCTTCAGCTTCATGGCTTCATTCATCACAACCATAACCAATTAAGCAGATTTAGAATTTACACTAAAGGACAAATACTACATGATCACACTTATCTGAAATATTTAGAAAAAGCAAATGCATAAGACAAAAGTGTATTAGTAATTACCTGAGACTAGGTGGGAGAGAAAGTTATTGCTTAAGGGGTACTGAGTTTCTGTTTGGGATGATGAAAAACTTTTAAAAATAAAAATAAATAGTGATGGTTGCACCTCTTGGTGAATACAATTACTGTCATTAAATGGTACACAGAAAGATGGTTAAAATGGGAAAAAATTGTTACCTATACTTTATCACAATAAAATTTTTTTAAAAAAAGTGTTACATCAAGTTACTTCTATCATAATGAATCATTTCAGCTCCCAGAGAACCATCCATTCATCTGCTTATAAGCCCCATTTTGGTTATCTACAAGTGCACAACAAACCACCCCAAAATTTAGTGGCTTAAAACAACAATTTATTCTTGTAGATCTTGTGTTGACTAAGCTCAGCCTAACAGTTTCTGGCATAGGGTCTCATACAGTTGTAATCAGATTGCAGGTGGCACTGGATTCATCAAACTCTCTACTTGAGCTAGGTGACTATGGCTTCTTCCCTCATGTGTTTGGTGCCTCACATGACTGGATCAGCTAGGGGTGCTCAGACACTTCTTTCATCATGCAGTCTCCCCATGTGGCTACCTTGGACTTCCTCACAAGATGTGGCCTCCAGAGCAAGCTTTCCAAGTGAACACAGACAAAAGCTACAAGGCTTCTTGTGACCACAGTTCAAGTCAGGCAGCTCACTTCTGCTATATTCTATTGTCCAGCACAGAGTGAAGAGGTAAGGGTTACACATGGGCTCAAAATCCAGAAGATATGTTTCATTGTGGAAGGAGCTAACTTCAGAGAGTAGCTACTACAATTCCAAAGCTTCTCAGATATGTCCTGTCCTGCATGTCTCTGGGAAAATACGAGCAGGGCATCTCATCCATTGTCAGCACTATCTTCTGCCAAGATTTGATGGAAAAAAAGAGACAAACCAAAAAAAAATTTTTTTGTGGAAGCCTTTGCTTTGTTTGCGTTGTCTATTAAGGAAGGAATAGAGTTCCAAAACCAAAACTCACTGCCATCAACTCAATTCTAACTCATAGTGACCTTATAAGACAGAGCAGAACTACTCCATACGGTTTCCAAAGCTATAAATCTTTATGGAAATAGACTGCCTCATCTTTCTTTCATGAAGTGGCTGGTGGATTTGAAATTCTAACCTTTCAGTTAGCCCAGTGCTTTAACCACTGCACTACCTGAGTTCCAAAATTTTAATTAGGATTTGGAAATTCACAACCAAAGTAAAAAACACTCAGAAGCTAAGACATCAAGAAACAATAATGGCAAGTTGAAATTTAAAAGAAGCTATCATTTCACCTGCCTTCCCTGGTCTTGAATGAATGCAGTTTGGACACAGAATATTAATTTCTTCCCAAAAGTTTTCCCTGAAAGGAAAATTTAATTGTCAGATTTTGTGCAGAAGTATACTATCTATTTTTGAATAATGAAGTAAAACCAAGATAAGCCCATTCTATCAAGGGATGAATGGATTTTTTTTTTAAAAAAAGTGCTATATAAATACAGTGAATGATATTCAATCATAAAAAGGAATGAAGTATTGATTCATGCATGCTACAATGTGGGTAAACGTTGAAAACATTATGCTAAGTAAAAGAAGCCATATGCTAAAGATCACATGTATGATTCCTTTTACACGACATATTCAGAATAGGTAAAGTCATAGAGTCAGGTGCAATTGGTTGTGGCCAGTGACTGAGAGGAGAGGAGAATGGAAAGCAACTGCTTAATGGGTAAAATATTTCCTTTGGGGAGATGAAAATACTTGGAACCAGAGGTGCTGGTTGCACAAGACTGTGTGTGTACTAGTTGTCACTGAATTGTTTGCTCTAACAAGGTGGGTTATAAATTAATTTTAAATGTGAATTTCAGAGAAATGAGGGAAGGAAAGAAAGAAAAATCCCAATGACTGCTGGTGCACTCCTGCCAAAAATGTTTGAAGTATTTGTGAAATAAATTTCATTGTTGCTGTTATCTGCCACTGAACAAAATGCTGCCTCATCCTGCGTCACCGCCATGATCAGTTGCATTGACCAAGAATCAAACCCTAATCTACTGCATGGAAGATAAGACTGAACCACCACTGTCCCCTCAAAAGAAGTCTCATAGAAAAAGAAAAAACACTTTCCTCCCTATGTCTTCTGACCTCCTCCCCATTTCCCAGAGGAGCAAACCAAGAGCCCCAGAATTTCACAAGCAGGCCCAAGGGCTCACAAGTTAAAGCTTGAACTGGACACGTTGCCAAGCCAGGTGTTTTCTTTTGCAGGTGTGATTTTGCATCCCTTATCGTTTCCTCCCGTTCATAAGTGGGATAATTAAAATTGATTGAGCATCCACCGGACATATGTAATATATTCAGTGCTCCTTCCAAAAATCACTTATCTTCTTTTTGCCATAAAGCATGGACCAGAAATACACAGTTGTTTTCACTGGTATTTATTTATGAACCACAGACAGGTGCTAAAAGGTAGTTAGGAAAGACACAAGCATGTTTAGTACAGACTGCTCATATATTTCATTAGTCTCATACACACAGGCTACCGTGTATCATCTCTGCACACTGTGCAGAATATTTCTGAGAACTGTTTACCTCATGCTGTAGTCCCTTGGGTGCATAATACTCTCAGTTGCTAAACGAAAGGTTACTAGAGGTTTAAAGTTCACTCAGAGGTGCCTGGGTAACTCAGTAGAAAGGCCTAGCAGTCTATTTCCAAAAGATCACACTCATTGAAAACCCTATGGAGCACAGTTCTACTCTGACCCACATAGAGTCACCATGAGTTGGAATCAACTGGATGGCAACAATTTTTTTTTTCTTTAATTACTTCATGTTACCTCATTCTGCCTGATTGTATCTTATCTTTGAGATAGAGCTACCGTGAGACCACACATTTGTACAAATGCCCAGCAGGTAATCATTTTTTTAGCAAGAAGCCATTAGTGCAAGGAACTCTAGCACGTTCCCCACGCCCCAGGGCTTTACTGCACAGAGTCCTAAACCCCCCTCCCCTCCTTTACTTCCCCAAGCAACAACCAATCAGTGAATAATAAAGAAGAACCTGAAGTCCTGATTACCCTCACCCCATAGATACCCCCTAGCAACAACCAATCAGTAAATATCAGGAAAATACTTGAAATTCCTATATCTAAAATAGCTAGAAACGGCAGTTTGCGGCCTTGGCCCACAGGACAGAGCCAATCAAGTAGGGACAACGCACAATTCGAAAAATGACAACCAATCCTGTAATTTTCTGATTGAATCTTCCCTGTTCCTGCTCCATCCCTGATAAAAGACCCCCTTCCCCTTTGTTCAGGGCTCTCAATCCTGAACCACTGCATTGGTGACGGTATAGGGTCCGAGCTCGAGCTTGAATAAACAACCCCTATGCTTTTGCAGTGGAATTGGCTCCTTGGTGGTTTTTTGGGGATTCAAGATCTGGGCGCAGCACTACTTTTGGACTTTGGGGAACTGTCCCCACCTCCTCAATCAGAGATAAGTATGCGACCTAGGCAAATCAAAGAGAATATTACACCCTCTAGCCATAGAGATTTGGGGAGCTCTGGTAGCATAGTGCCTAAGGCACTTGACTGCTAACCAGAAGGCTGGTGGTTCAAACCCACCAGTCAATCTTCAGAAGGAAGGTTGGGCAGTCTATTTCCGTAGTGATACTGCCTCAGAAACCCAAGGAAGGATCACTATGAGTCGGGTCCAACTCAACGGCACATAACAACAACAACAACAACAACCATAGAGATTTAGTCTCAGAACCAAACTAGGCCAATCAGATTTCTTTTCCAGAATCTGTATGAATCTCTCTTTAGAGCAATGTAAACTGGGACCTTTCAAAGGCATTTCTAATATACATGTGGAATAATCCAGCCAGAGATAGAAGCTAACAGAGTAATACAGAGCTGAACTCTGAATGGGATGAGACAGAGTTCTATGACATCATTTGAACCTCTAGCCATATCTAAATCCACTATAACACTAGACTTTTCAATTATAGGAGACGATAAATTCTCTTTCCCCTTCTTTTGAAACTATGTTGGGTTGTGTTTCTATTATTTATAGCTATAGAGTCCTTATCAATACACAATTGCTTCAGGTCAAATGAAACCAAAGCATTGTACCTACATAATAACATACTCAGTAAAGGCCTAGAAGGCTCCACCCTTCCAGAAGCAACATAGGGATGAGTTTGCCAAAATCCTTACAGTCAGGGAAGCTACTAGAGCATTTTAGCTACCATGTGAGTAAATTGGCCTGGGCATTTGGGGGTCTCTTTCTTGCCTACCCACCCACTATAACAAAAGTTTCCAGGATCCTGGGACCAAGGATCTCACCCCACATGGTTTAAACAAGTATATGTTTTGTGATAGTTAAGTTTGTGAATTTGCCTAGGTGGGGTTGAGTGGCTGGGCAGCAAGATGTAGTTATTTCCCATGGTGAGACTGATAATCAGCTCCATAGTGGAATCTACTGTGAGCAGCTAAGTAGCTGCCTTAGGGATGTGGTCTGCTTCCTGTATATAAGGAGAAGCCTTGGGAACAGTCTCTAGTTTATGGTATGCTTGAACCCTGCATGTAGCTGAGTCATTGCTCAGCAGCCTAGCTGATCTTGGGACTCTCAATGGGCTGGGATTAATGGCCTGGCTTGTGGTTTGGTAACATCAGGAGTGTGCCTTGTTACATGTCAACCTTGGGTTTGTCAGCCTCAGCAGCCAGGAGCTAAGTGAAGAAAAGCCTCCAGCTTCAGTGGGCTGGGAGCAAGAGGTAGAGTTGAAGCCCAAGGTTGAGGGCTTTCACCCAATCCCTAGAGCCTGGCACTTTGAACTCAGACTTAAAGCCTCCAAATTGTAAGAATAAACTCCTGTTTGTTAAAGCCATCCCATTTGCGGTATATTCTTGTCAGAGAGGCACTACATAACTAAAACATCCTTATAAAGTGATTACTTACAGAGGAGTGAGCAAGACTAACAATGGATAGGACACCCAGAGACTAGCAACAGCGGGAAGCCTTTACTACCCCTGTATTACACAAGCCAGAGAGATCTGGGAACCTTGGAGAGTGACACTCAGCAGGAACTGTGATCATGGAGGGATGCAGATGTGCCAGACACAGCATTATGGCAGGGAGGGAGCAGGAAAGAAATGACCCAAACCCTCTCTCCTTCCACCCTCTGATCTCCTTTCAGTGTGTTCCCATGTCCAAATCAACTAGAATCCAGCTGGCAAAGGAGCCCAGTGATGAAGGTATAAAATACTAGTCCCCTTGAGCAGAGAGCAGTGCAGAGAACAGCAAAGAAAGAATCTGCATTAGGGGACAAACAAAGAGTAACCAGGACAACCCCCTACCTCTTTTTTTTTTTATTTTAAAAAAAAGAAAAATTGTATCATGCCATTAAGGAATCATTAGAAAAAGAAGGAAATACACTTTATTTTTAACCCTATATTCCTTGGTACAACAATTTTCATTTTCCAGAATTCCCTTTCTGCCTTTGTTCATATGAATCTGTGCTGTCTCTTGAGATTATTTTCAAATTTGAACTACGCATTCTTTCCTTTCCCATTATCACATAAACCTTTTTGCTCTGTATTTTCTCACTTGTTCCCTAGATAGCCTTATAT
The DNA here is from genome assembly GCF_000298275.1 of Orycteropus afer afer. Classification (NCBI taxonomy): domain Eukaryota; kingdom Metazoa; phylum Chordata; class Mammalia; order Tubulidentata; family Orycteropodidae; genus Orycteropus; species Orycteropus afer. Next base: position 4,712,610 of record NW_006921673.1, on the reverse strand, counting down.
ACTGAGGATACAGAAGAAAATGAAAAAAGCAATGGGGAAGCTCTGAAGCCAAGATAGAGGATGACAAAGAACTTAAAACGTTTGATGTTCCTCACACTTTTTGAAGAACAAATGCACCCAAATATATGGTCTTTAACAATATGAATGCACACACTAGGATATTTTGCTTTGTTTTTGTGCATTCTCAACATAAATCTTCAGGCAGACATTTCTCCTTACTATGTACAGTATATGGGAAATTGTTTTTTGGCTATAAAAATGCATTAACAGCTCCAAAGGAGCAATTACACCATGCATTGCAAATGCATATTAAGACTAATACACCACACTATCTACATCTCCATGAACTTGGGGCTGTGGCAACACAAGTCCAAAGGTGACTCAGATTAGTTCAAGAAATGAGACCCCAGGGAAGAGGGCTTTCTTCTGTTGTGTCAATTACAATGATACAGGTATAAAGCAGGAACCTGATCCCATTTTGTTCCTTTTTAAAGAAGCCTCAGCATCTAGGATGAAGCCGTATGCACTAAGGACTGTTTATGCCAGTACATTCCCATGGTGAATTTCTGCAAGCCCTCTGACTTAGGTTAGACTTGTGAGACTTGTGAATTCATAAATCATTGTGGCTCATGCGGACAGTGAATCAATTACTAAGGCTATATGCCTGATTTTAAAGTAGATTTTATTCATTACACTTGTTATGGTCAGGATACAGGGGACCCTAACTATAATGTGTGAAATCAGATTCTTCTACTGTTGCATTAAAATCTCACTCAATGCAGTGAATTTGCTTTATTTGGGCCCATTCTGGATTAACAGGAAGGGAAAGAATGGATTTTTTTTTTCGTCCATATAAACAATGAAAACTTACTAGAGACTTGTTTCTGATGTTTATGGATTTCTCTTTAGTGCATACGGCCTATAAAAACCAAACAAACTTACTGCCATCGAGTTGATTTCAACTCATAGTGACCCCCATTGGGTTTCCGAGGCTGTAAATCTTTATGGAAGTAGATCGCCACATCTTCCTTCCTTGGAGCAGCTGGTGGGTTTGAACCACTGATCTTCTGGTTAGCAGTCAAATGTCTTATCCACTACATCACCAGAACACCTTATAGAGTCTATGGAAAATAGTTTTTAAGCAGTAAACAATAACTCTGTTTGGGGACACTGAGGTAGGTACTAGTGACGTATTAAGTTCAGCTTGTTGATATGTTCCTTTGGCCTATTTTTTTTTTTTCTTTTGCAGACATAAAAATAAAAAGACAAACAATAAATTTTCCACCCTCCACTGAAACCTTTTCCTCTTCCACTTTATTTTCCACTACATTTCTCAATTGATATTACCTTTTTAAATTGCTAAATATAAATATTCCACAATGAATGTCTGTAATTAGGTTGTCTGCTTCCCTTCAAGGACTTGTTAGAAAGAGAAAAGGCTTTAATCTAAAGCAAACTAACAGAGCTAGAAGTTAATTAGAAATTAGCCATATATCCTCGGTAAATTATTTATGCTAAGCCATGTGTTACTGTAAAAATAATATACATTTACATTGACTATTGTAAACATAAAATAATTAACAATAAAAGGGAAGATATTATCCCTTAATAGAATTCTTTTGCCAAGACCAATTTAATTTTCTCTCTCATAATACTGAATGATAACTCAGGGTCTCTGCTTTATACATAAAGCATAAAGGTTTTTTTATAGTCTTTATTCGATTTTTTTCTCTTCTCCTTCTCTCCCCTGCACGTGGACCTTTTGTTCTCTGATTTACATTACCTTTTAGCATGTCTTTTCCTTCTCTCTTCATTTCCAAACCACCACCCCTCCCTTTTTTTTTTTTTTTTTTTCCCAGTGTGTTTCTCTCTTTCCCGCTTCTTCTCATGTGGTTTTTCCTTTAATTGACAATTGGATAAAAGTGAGGTGTAGAAAGGGACTCATTGCTTAGAGCACACTGAGTTTCTGTTAAGGGTGTTTGGGGAAAATTGGAAATGGATAATGGTAGTGATTGAACAACATGATAAACATAATGTCACTGATTGGTACATGTGAAGAATGTTAAAATGACAAATATTCCTATAAATTGTTGCTATTAGTTGCTATCAAGTCAACGCTGCCTCTGGGTTACCCCATGTGTGCAGAATTGAACTATTTCATAGCATTTCCAAGGCTTTGACCTTTGGGAAACAGATCACCTGGCCTGTCTTCCGAGGGACCTATAGGTGGATTTGAACCTCCAACCTTTTGGCTGGGGGTGGAGCATTTAAACATTGGTGCCATTCAGAGACTCCCTTGTCATATATGTTTTCCACAATAAACTACAGATTAAAAAAAAAAAGAAAAAAACCTGGACAGACATCTAAAAGCTCAGAGAATATTCTCTCTCCTTCCATCCTGTTCTCTGTTCCCTCTCTCTTCTCCTTTCCTTTTCTCTTTCCTGTCTTTGATATTCAGTCATTTTACAAAATATTTATTGTCTGAGCTGCTCAAGAAAAAAATTCTAAAGTTGAGACCAGAGTGCAAGGTATTTTAAGTTCTTTCTCACTTTCTTTCTTCGTTTTATTAGCAAGAACATGAAGGTCAATATGACCCAATCCTGCAGTTTGCTGTCATCCCACTTAGGAGCCTTTGGAGTCAACCCAAATGCTGAAATGGTTGGCTCCTGTAGTGAGCACATATATGTGGTAGGATCTCACAGCATCCCTTATGGGAATAGGGCATTTGTACGCATATATTTCTGCACACATAATCAGTATTAAATATAATCTAATGAAGTGTCTTTTTGTCTAAAACGTAGTTACCTGAGGACTTTCCTTACAAAACATTCATTGAATTTTTTTCCATTCATGTCTGGCAGCAACAAATACTCTGCAGCTTTTACTTGGCTAGTGTAGGTGGTGTTAATGTATTTTCCACATCCATTTAAATGCAAATCTTCATGCAAATAATCACTTGGAGGAGGGAATTAAAAAAAAAGAATGTGTTTAGCTGAAGACAAAGCTAGAGGGATAATAGAAAGCATGAATAGGGTGTCAGTGGAGGGTTACACAATAAAAACCTCCTCTGCACACAAATGAAAACACATTAACGACAGCACAGAGGATTTCTCAATAGATTTTTACAGTATTGTTGTATGTAAACATGATTCCCAGCAGGTGAAATAAAATGAATGAATTTAGAAGAAATCTACACATGTTGCTAAGAGAAGTAAAAGGTTGAGCTACTTGTACAGAACAGATCCTTCATCAATGCCCAAAATACCAGCCGTGAACAAATATTTATGTTCCTTGAGAAATCCAAAATTCAAACCAAACAACTCATTGTCCAAATGACTCTATTGTTAAATACTGCTGTGGGGAGTGTTTCAACAGAAAAGTAGGAAATGAGCTGGGACGAGTAAATATCATTATAGTTGAGAACAGCAACTTTGAGGCTGAATTTGGCTCTGGGCAGGGCTGGACTAGGGAAATTTCCAATTTGCACTATTTGCAAAGAAAACGTTACATCAACAAATGTTAAGTCCTGGCATTAAGAAAAGTAGAATGGCCTAGAGTTTCTCAGTTAGTTCTATTTTAAGTACTTCTCCAAGTTTCCCTTGGATGCAGTCAAAGGAGTTGACAAGAAACCAAGAAAGTTGCAAAATAACAAGAGCAAAGAACTGACTGGTATGGTATATGTATGAAAGAAAAAAAAATAGTCTGTTAGGATCACACATAAATCTATTTGTGACACATGTTGTTTGATGTAACGCATTCAGTTTTCCTATAAGTTTCTTAGTTTGCAACTGCTCTATTTGATGGCATCAATAGAGCAATGGAACTTGGAAGACTTAATCCGGATCTATTTTGGAAAGACTTGCAATAGACTTTAGACAGTATTACTGTATATGCTCTTTAACTTGGAGTGATTTCACTTTTCCTAGAGAGTACAACTGGCTAGAAGAATTCTCATTTTTTATTTTTCCTGTCTGCATACATCAGCCTGCTCCCACCCCTACCACCACCTTGCCATCAAAAGTTAAAAAATAAAATAAATAATTCTATGAACTTAGTTTATTTTAAAACAAAAATCAACCCTAAGTACTTATACATGTTTTCCCCATAATGACAAATGGAATAAATGGAATATTCCTTTCTGACAGCAATTTTCTTTCTTCTTTTTATTTATTTATCTATTTGTCCTTTTAGATAGCATCAGGGATTCTGAGACTATTCTCTACTTCTCCACTCACCCAACCTGAACTTTCCATGTTTTCACGCTCTGTGCCTATTGATTTAAAGCCTCTAGACTACAATCAGAGTTGGATGGAGTCTGTAAAAGCTTTGGCTTTATGCCAGGACATCAGGTGGTATTGGAAAGGGAAAAATGCAAATATTTTCCTGAATTTACAGAAATGGTTAAGGTTGGGGAAGGAGAGAGATGGAGATAACCTGAACTTCAAACAGATTTCTAGGTCTCCAAGCGTAAAATTGTTTCTGGAAATGAAAACTTTAAGGCAATAATGTGTGTGTGTGTGTGTATGCATGTATATATAAATAATATTGATATATTTAAATTATTTACATATTTAAACTTTAAATATAATCATTATTTAAATTATTTCTTTATATTTATTAAATGTTATTTGAGTTATGAAGCAAATTTGTTACTAATTTTATGTTTGCTTATACTTATATTTTAATTTATTTATGTGTCATAAATAAACTAGATAATGGTAACAAACAACCTCTAAATTTTTAGTAATGTAACCATACATTACTAAAAATTTAGAGGTTGTTTGTTAATACAATAAATATATATAAATATAATAAATAATATATAAATATACAAACTCATTCACTGCCATCAAGTCTATTCCAACTCATAGGGACCCCTCTTGAGTTTCTGAAGTGGTATCTCTATGGAAGAAGATTGCCCGGTCTTCCTTGTGAGGAGTAACTGGTAGGTTTGAACCACCAGCCTAGCAGTCAAATGCCTTAGGCACTACACCACCAGAGCTCCCATAAATATAATAAATATAAAGAAATAATTAAAATAATTATTATATTTAAAGTTTAAATATGTTAATAACTTAAATATATCAATATTATATATATATATACATACATACACACACATTATAACCTTATAGTATTCATTTCTGTGAACAATTTAATGCTTGGAAACCTAGAAATCTGTTTGAAGTTCAAGTTGTCTCCACCTTGTTCCTTCCCCAACCTTAACTGTTTCTGTAAATTCAGGGGGAAAAATTTTGCATTTCACTCATTAGGAGTGATTGCTAATAAGGCCTATCCTTGAATATGAAAGAGGGCATAACTACTGTGTGAGATTCATCCAAGAAGCATGTGGAAAAAGAGACAAGCGGTGTGCAACTCTCATTCATTTTCCAGTTTACTATGGCCATAGAACTCAGTACCATCAAGTCAATTCCAACTCATAGCAACTCCTCCTGGGGTTTCTAAGGCAGTATCTCTACAGAAGTATATCCCCCAATCTTCCTTCCGAGGAGTGGTTGTGAAACTGCTGTAAAGATGCCTAAACCTCAGACATCTACTACTGGGTGTCTGTTTTATGAGCACCCTTACTTTGCTTTCTATCATGACTACAAATAAACTAACTGCCATCGAGTCAGATCCAACTCATAATGACTCCTCCTTGGGTTTTTGAGACAGTATCACTATGGAGTAGATTGCCCAATCTTCCTTCTGAGGAGTGGCTGGTGAGTTTGAACCACCAGCCTTCTGGTTAGCAGTCAAATGCCTTAGGCACTACACCACCAGAGCTCCCTGTCTATCATGATTAATAACCAGAAACTTAAAATGAATATGGCTAAATAAGGATATGTAAACATTCATATCATTTTCTTATAATATTACAAGAATGAGATTTTGAAAAATAAAGAAAAGATGGTGACAACTAGAACAAAAGGGTGGGCAGGACACATCTTTGGGCCCAGCAGTAAGAAAGGAGGCAGGGCAGAAAGGGAAAGCCTAAGTGTGACCCTTTAAGAAGCCTACAAGAATTCTGCCATCTAATCTTTCTAATGAGATTGACTCTCTCAGAGTATTTCATTGCAGACAAAAGAATCCATTGTAAATAATAAAAAGATAGAGCCAATTATCATGAGATATAACAAAGATCACAAAATCATGGGGCAGATTGAAAAAACAGATTCTAGACTGATCTTTCAGAAAGAGCTTCTAGAACCATTCCAGAGAATTGACCTTTTAGGGGATCCAGTGATGGTATTGTTGTTGTTGTTGTCTTGTGCCATCAAGCAGGACCCGACTCATAGTGACCCCTCCTTGGGTCACTAGTGATATTGCCGAGGCAGTATCACTACAGAAGTAGATTGCCCAACCTTCCTTCTGAGAAGTGGCTGGTGGGATTGCCCCGCCAGCCTTCGGTTAGCAGTCAAGGGATGGTATGGGCCCTGTTAAAATTGGGAAGTATTGAAGCAAGAAACCCCTTCTGCAGCTGCTAACCCTAGAGACACACTGCCTCTGTCCTATTTACCAGAAGTTTAGATCCCCATGCATATGTCCACCACCTCTTGCTAGTTTCCTTCTTCCAGTTCTCACTTAGAGAATAGAGATCAGCGTCATCTTTAACTGAAAAGGAAACTGTCAAATGTAGTTTCTAGCTTTCCAGGCTTTACAATGTGGGAGGAGAGGCTAGAAGGAATAGGGCTCAAGTGGGATGATCTACAGGATCTACCACACTGACCCTCCGTTATTTATGCTTGTTGGTCTCTAAACCAAAAGCAGAGTTTTGAGGGCATTTGCTTGCTATAAAGTAATGAGTTTGTTCTTGGCAAATTACAATCCAGACCTGAAATTGATTTCACTTTAACTATGCAAATCAAGCTCCTACTGGAACTTCCCTTTCTTTTCAGGCATAGACCAGGAGAAAAATTGGCAAGAAAAATAGTCTGTGGAAGAAAACAGGATGCCTTGCCCAGGAACTATCCCTCTCCCAAAGTTTCTGGAGGTGTGAATTGGCATAAAAGAGGAAGAGAAAAATCTCACAAGTTTGTTAAACAACAGCCCTGTTAAATATTCCCGACATATTCAAAGCCTCAATCCCAGGGCAGAACTTTTAACTAGATGTTGTGAGAGTTTAGAAACAAAGCCACCTGAATGACAAGATTCCTTCTAAATCCATTAAAATACATGTGGAATATACAGGGATTGCAAATGGAAGAAAAACTTGGTGTCAGGAGAACAATAAAACTATGAAGGAAAGAAGGTGAGCTTACCTGTTTTGTTCTTAATCTAGACTCAGTTATTTGTCATCTTCTCTGACTGTTGATAGTCTTTAAGATAGAAAGCCATCACAACAATATATAAACACAAAACTCACTAACTGGTTATTTTACTTCTGTTTCTCACTCCCCAGTCCCTGCTTTCCTACATGAAGCTTGAGGACTTGTTTGTTTGTTCTTGTTATAGTTCCAATTACAAAGACCTTCAGCAAAGACGCAGATCCTAGTATTAATTCTCATGAAAATTCATAACAACATTGGATATTGTTATCTCTACTGAAAGAGGTATACGTGACTCTGAACATTGCTTTGTCCTTTCTAATACAATTGACCTCATGTTAATCATTCCCGTTAGTCATTAAACCAAAGTTATCATAAAGTAATATATTTGTTAATTGGAAATTAGAATCCCAAACTAAAGCTGCTTTCATCTTTAAAATCATGGGAATCTGGATATAAATCAAGCCCCTGCTGGAACCTGCTGTGGATAACCATGAAATTCAAAATGACATGTTCATCCTAGAACAACCTTTGGCACACTTTTTGTTTAAAATGATCAGAGGAAAAACTTATTACCCGTTTGAAAGGCTGAGTCCTCATGTTCACAGGAAGAGTCTAGGGACACAACTGTGACTTGGAAATGAGAAAATCTACTGCACATTGTATTTATCTCTTCTTGGAGTTTGGTTCATCTAAAAATTCAAGGAACTTGAATAGTGGGCATAGTTGGATCTCCAAAGGGCTGTTCAGGCCCACTTACATTGTTTCTTTTCATTTAACCTCAGTGTAACTACTCAATTTAGAAAAAGCACCAGGGCTTTGACATTGACAGATTGAAACACACCTGAAAGCCTTATGCTATTACGATTGTAACATAAGAAGCAGTGCACTTTTCCCCATTACAAGCATAATGGGATGATTCCCTTCCTTACCACCAGGAACACTCTGAGTTTCACTTCTGCCATGACTCCTTTCCTTTGCAGAGCTAGTACTCTCCTAACTGCAACTGAGAAAGCTTCTGACTTGGGCCATCTTGGCCACCTTTCAGGACCTCTTCTTTATATTTTCACTGTGCATTAGTTTTGCCTTCTTTGTCTTGCCTCTCTAGTATCAATGGATCTCCAGGTGGCTGACCACCTGCTCATACTTTGTAGCCACCTGCCTTTCTTTCCCTTTGACATCTAGCTTCTCCTAATGCCAAACTGCTGTCCTGTTTCCAGAAACCCTTGTTAAAAGCGCTGCTATCAATTTAGACTCCTATTCTTATTCCCTCACTTGTCCCCTGGCCCTCCAGTTGTGCTTTGACCATAAGCCTTCTTCATCTTCAGTCCCACTCATAAGTATTCTAGCATGCCCACACTCCAACACCTACCAGACCAACACAATCCAGCCTTGGCCACTCAACATGAATTAAAACACTTATCAGTTTTTAATATTTCTTTAAACGACTTTTCATCTCATCTAACCCCTACCTTTTTCCCTGACTTAAGAATATGATCATACCCTAAAAAGATTTTATGCTACTTCTGTATTGACCACTTGGGGATGAATATAAGTAAAATCAAACAGTATCTGTGAACTGGGTGCTCACAATATCCATACATGCTGTTAGTTTGATAGCTCCAATGAATCTCCAAGAATATTTGTGCTTTAAGGATTTAGCAATTCAAGGAAATATAACTTCTGATGGTTTCCTTGTTTATACTATTGCCAAAATTAAAAAGCCATTCTGAAGTTTATACATGAGACTAGAAACTATTGCTTCCTACTTTTATGTCACCTGGCCTTACCTAACTGCAAGGAAACCTGGAATGTACAAGGGTATCTGGGTACCCATTGTACAGCTTCTATTATTGTGAAAACAATAGGAAAGTAATTTTGATGCACTGCTGGCTGTCTACTCCACAACTTTTTAATGAATTGGTACCAAAATGTGTCAGTAATTCTAATTTCTCTATACTAATTTCACAGGGTAACAAATTACAAGTTGTCATTGTACAAAATCACCCTATTCCTTTTTCATGGGATTTATTTATTTTTATTTTTTGCCAATTTTATTTTTCACTGCCTTTGTTAGTGGGATTGGGAGACACTACAAATGGAGGCCTTGAAGGCTCACATTTTCTACCCCACTGAAAAATAGCTTTTGAAACCAATGGAATTTCAGAGTGGCCCCCAGGCTGTAAGGTTTTCAAAAAGCCTCCCATTCCATTTTTACACAAAGGAAGACAACTTAAAAAATGACAACCCAAATTTCTTTCAAGGCAGTGATGATTCCATTAGACATCTGAGGTTCTCTGTGTCTCAGCAGCCTAAATTTTAATGTTTATCTTCCGCATATGGACATTAGCTGTTTTCTCCCTGACTCTAAAAACAAAGTCTTCTGAAGGGAAATTTGGAGAACTTGGAAAGCTTTATATCTCTCTATCTCAGACCAGTGCCAGTGTTTTATAGCATCTCATGTGCTAACTCAGCCGTACAAATATTGGAACAAGCTAAGGATTAAGAAATCAAGTTGGAGACAATCTCTAGCACTGTGCAGTATTTATTGCCAGGCAGCTTATGTCAAATGTGCCAGTGAAAAAAAGAGCCAGCACATCTATTGCAGAAAACAAATCCTGGAATAGGCACAAGGCGGGCAGGGCAGGAACAGAGATGTTGCCAATATTTTAACTAGCTCTGTGTGATACATAGTGCTCTTGTACCGATAGAAAAGAAGTAATGTTGATGGTGTGGTAAAAGCAGCAGCATTCAGAAATATGTCTAAAATAGAGAATTGTCTGGGGCAAGAATAGTCTCATGACCATTTGATAAAATGCCAAAGCACCGCTTTTCAAAGATATCATCATTAATAGGGAATGCCTACGGCCATCCCAGAAAATATTCCTGTGGTCTGTTCATCACGCTACCTGGAAACCCATTCTGAGATGAGTGGACTTTGGGAACGTATATGGCATTCTTACCCACACAAAGTTTCAAAGCAATACCATAAATTTATAAACATTTTATTTTAAGATATAGCTCATAGAATGATTAGCAATTCACCTGTGAACAGGACATTTACATGAAATGATCTGCTAACCTCAAAACCCGGGGAACTTTCCCACAACTTTAGGCTAGGTTGGAGAGGAGACCAAATAATGATTTGGACTGAATTTTCTACTGGTCCGATGAAATAAGAGACCAGGGACCAGAAGAAGTGGATGGTGCCCAGCTTCCACTTCTGATGCTCTGAAAGGGATCACAATAGGAGGTCCTAAATAGGGTGGGAGAAAAATGTAGAACAAAAATCAAAATAAAAAATAATAATAAAAAAAAAAGACCAGTCTTACTGGTTTGATAGAGACTAGTGGAACCGCTGGGACTATGGCCGTTAGACACTTTTCAAGCTTGGAACTGAAATTACTCCCTTGGTTTAACTATCAGCCAAACAATAGACAGGCCCATAAGGTGAAAAATAACAATAGGGAGTTATGTCCTCCTTAGAACAATGAAATACATGAGATCAAAGGACTTCAATTGCCGAGGGACAAAACTCAGAAAGCAGGAAAGGATAGGAAAGAAGGACAAATGGACATGTAAACACAAAGAAGAGAAGTGAGAATGCTGTCACATTGTGGGGATTGCTATCAATACCACGAAACAAAATATGTATGAATTGTTGAATGGCAAACCAATTTGCTCAGTAAACTTTCACCCAAACCATACTAAAAAGTTGAAGAGAGAGAGATCAGAGATAGATTTCATTAAATTTAGGAAAATAATTTAATGCAACATTTCTTACACATCAGTGTCTGAAAATAAGATTCGTATCACAAGATAGAAAACAAACTATAGAATATCACTGCGCTTTTATGAGCTCCTTTTGTCTTACATTATTGTACAACATTCACATTTTCAAAATGATCTTACACAATGATCCAAATAAGTTTTCTTTTGTGTGGCCAAAGGCAAAATAATTTGCCAGAACAAGGGAAGAATTGTGGCTGGCATGTGAGCTACCACTCTCTAAGGTAAAGAAAGGCAATTTTCAAATCACGTACCCAAACGAGTATTACCAAGAGAATTGTCGATTCCAGATGGAAGTGTGTATCTTCAAAGATATGGAAGGTCATGGCTATCCTTATTCTTCATCGTCAATGGTTTTCAAAACCTTCTCTGGGTAGTGCTAGGCTCTCACTAAAAAAGACCAGTCTTATTGGTTTGATAGAGACTAGGGGAACCCCTGGGACTATGGCCGTTAGACACTTTTCAAGCTTGGAACTGAAATTACTCCCTTGGCTTAACTATCAGCCAAACAATAGACAGGCCCATAAGGTGAATAATAACAATAGGGAGTTATGTCCTCCTTAGAACAATGAAATACTGGTTTGATAGAGACTAGTGGAACCCCTGAAGAAACGGCCAGGGCATGGATGGAGTCCCAGAGGCCTGATTTTCCCTTTCTATCTAGACCCTAATGTTTTTCTAAATTGGATCCTGAATATGTCATGTAGTTCATGTGGTTTCATTTGGGAAAAAAAAAAAAAAAAAGTTCCATTATTCAAAGAGAATTGTAAAGCATTTTTAAAGATTGTTATGAGAAAGGAGAAAGTTTCTTCCAAACACCCTCATCTCTAGTGGCCCCAAGGATGACAAACTGAGCACAAGGAGCTCACGTCAGAGCCTGCCAAGCAAGCATGTTCACACTCAATGGCATTCACACTTTCAGTTTAACTCTGATCATTTTTATTTGCCTTTATATTCAGATTTTCCTTCTAGTTTCATCTCCAAATGTCAAACAGTAATAAGGATTTAACCGAAAATGAAATATTATGAGTTTGAAAATCCATAAGATGCTTTGACAGCAGGAGAGTGGGGCTTGTACCAATTTAGTGAAAATCTAATGTGTTATATACATTTATCTTAGTGTGTACATAAGCCTTGAAAAGAAGAGAATCCCATCTGCCTGTCTGACAGAGATTAGGGGAGATAGATTTAGATGCTGGTTTCCATCATTCTTATTTAATAAGCAAAAAGGAGCAATTTTAAAAGTCTAAGATGCTTTCTATATTACAAAGAAGTTATATGTTGCTGTAAAAAAAAAAAAAAAACATAGCATAATGTATTTACAAAAATACCTCTGGGGAGGGGAGAGGGAATGGTTGGCAAACAAACTAGGAGACCTGTGTTATATGCATAAAAACACAGTAAATACTTTCTCTTTTCTAGCCATACTGCTCTCTGCTTTCAACACAGCATGAGCAAATTTGCTAAAATATCCTTCTTTAAGTCTAGTGCTTGTTTACTTTTGCCAGTAATGTCAAGCTATTCTGCAAGACTTCATCCATGCACAAAGTGAAGGGACTTTGTAAAAGTTCAATTTTCAGAAGCCCAAATTTCCTGATTTCCCCCAAAAAAAAATTCAAGGGGAAAAGAAAGTTAGTAAGCTATTTAGACTCTAGCACTAGCTGAGAGACTAAAAGGCATACTAGAAAATAGTAGCCCTTACTGGACGCACTAGTCTTGGTTACAACGGTAAGACGTCATCCCTCATCTGTGCACTTTCTCTGAGTCTTGTCTTGGTTACATGGTTTCGTGGTTGCTTTGTCCTCTGATGTAGGAAAATAGCTCCACCAACCCCCTAATTTCTTAAGCCACAAAACTCAGAATGCCCTATTGTGAAGGTTAATTTTATATATCAACTTGGCTAGAAAATGGTGCCCAGTTGGTTGGTGAAACATTAGTCTAGAAGTTGCTATGAAGTATTTATATAGGATTAGCATTTAACAACAACAACAACAAAGCATTTAAATCAATTGGACTTAAGTAATATAACTTCCATAATGTGGAAGGGTCTCATCCAATCGGTTAAGGACCTTAAGAGCAAAATTAGAAATTAACTGAGGAGGGAGGATTCTGACTGCAGACTATATGTAAGGATCCTAACAGAATTTCCCTCCCTTCTCCTCCTGACTAATTTTTGGACAAAAGTACATGAGCCAATTTCTCCAAATCTCTCTCTTTCTCCCTGTTTTTTTTGTTTTTTTTTTTCCCTCCCTCACTACCACTCCTCCATTCTATTAATCACCATTTCCTATTCTATTCTCCATCTTAAATGTCCCTCAAATTGTTTTACATCTCGCCTTACTTCACCTTGAGTACTGCTGGCTTCCTTGAAGTTTTTGTCCTGTATTAAATGGTCTATTTGAACAGTCCTGCAATTAATCTTCCTACCTCTAGTCTCCACTCCCTCCAATACATACTTTGCTCTTACTACAAAGAGATCTTTCTAAATTCCAAATCTAATCAGATCTCTGCTTATAATCTTTCAGAGACAGCCCATTGCCTTCAGGATAAAGTTCAAGATCCTTAATGCTGCACACAAAGTGGTCTGATTCTTGCCTACTTTTCTAATCTTAGGGCCTATAACTCCTTGAAAAAGTGGGAAAAAGGGAAGCCTTTCAACAAGATGGATTGACAAAGTGGCTGCAACAATGGGCTCAAGCATCACAAGGATTGTGAGGATGGCAAAAGTCTAGGCAGTGTTTTGTTCTGTTGTCCATAGGATTGCTAAGAGTCTGAGCCTATTTGATGGCCCAATAACAAAAACAATAACTCCTACAGTTATATCTCCTGTGAGAATTAGCATTAGTCTGCTAAAACCAGCTGTAGCCTCTGTGCTCCATGAATGTCAAATTACCTAGGCCATCCCATGCTGGTGAAAATGGAACAATTTAAAGAATGAATGAATGCAGAGGATCATTGTATTTTTCATACTTCCTTTTTAATGTTGATTAATAAATTTTAAATATTGGCATAGCTCCCTTGCTGTTAAAGGTGGGTTTTTTTGTTTTGTTTTGTTTTTAATCAAAGTAGATCAATTTAATGGGGGGGCAATCATTGTTAATCACACACACATGCATATTTTTAAGAATAGAGTAGTAATTATATAGCAATATCAGAATTGGTCTGTGGAATTTTTATTTTGACAATAGTGAAGTATTCATTTTTAAAGACTGGAAAGTCAGTGACACTGTCCTAATTTTAGAGTTTCCTTTTGACTTATATGATGAGAGAAAACCAACAACAAAAAAAAGGTCTTTGTCATTATGTTTAGTGCTTATCTTACACAATAGATGACATAAGAAAGTAGCTTGTTCTCTTGCTTAAAAAAAAAAAAAAAATCCTACATAGACATTTTCAAAGTTAAATGTTTAATAGGAGAGTAGTGTCATAGCAGAGGGCAAATTAACATTAATTAGCTAGTTCTAGAAGAAAGATCTTGAATAATAATGGAATAATACAAATACAAGGGTTAAGCTTTTGTGGGTGATAGCTTTAAAATGTACACCCACACATTTCCAACTGATTGTTATGGCTATAGGCAAAAAGGAGAGCATGACAATAATGAAGTTGTAGAGGAATTTGATATACTTCCCCCCCACCCCAGTAGAACAATTAGTATCTAGTCTTTAAAAGAATCATTCTGTAACTTTCTGTCCAAAGAACTACTGCTAATTTTAGCATGCAAAATGCTGTGCCCATCCTCCTTTTTTCTGAACAAGAGCTAGCCTTCCTCAGGCTGTGACCCTGGAAACTTGGTTTAATCTTGCTTTCCTTCATATATAAGCAAGTGTGCATGGGTCCAGCATGGTTGCCTTTGAGGAAATCCACTCTGGACCAGCAACTAATGGAAAGTAATATATAACTGATGTGATTATCAATACACTTTTTAGTTGCAAAAGAATAAATCCCACTTCAAACTGGCTTAAAGTAAAAGAGACGTTGGGGCTCAGAGCTATCAGGAACCAGTCTATTCCTCTCTCTGCTTTCCTGTGTGTCAATGTCAATCTCAGGGAGGCACAGGTGCCCACTTCAGCTCTTGTTGGACACGTTTTCAGCAAAACAGTGGCTATAACTTATACCAGTAATCTCTTTCCTGTTGAACCCAAGCAGGCTTTTCACAGTCCTATCCTCAATCAAGGCGCCTTGGAGGTACAGTTGTGAAGGTCTTCTGTGCTAACTAGAAAGTTAGTAAGCTATTTAGACTCTAGCACCAGCTGAGAGACTAAAAGGTATACTAAAAAATAGTAGCCCTTACTGAACGCACTAGTCTTGGGTACAATGGGAAGATGACATCCCCCATCTGTGCCCTTTCTCTGAGCCTTGTCTTGGTTATGTGGTTTTGTGGTTGCTTTGTCCTCTGATCTAGGAAAATAGCTCCACCAACCCCCTAATTTCTTAAGCCACAAAACTCAGAATGCCATATTGTGAGGGTTAATTTTATGTATAATCTTGGCTAGAAAATGATGTCCAGTTGGTTGATCCACAAAGTCAAATGCCTTTATGTAGTCAATAAAACACATTCAAACATCTTTCTGGTATTCTCTGCTTTCAGTCAAGATCCATTTGACATCAGCAGTAATATCTCTCATTCCCCATCTTCTGAAACCAGCTTCAACTGCTGGCAGTTCCCTGCTGATGTACTGCTACAACTGCTTTTTTTTTTTTTTTAACTACTTTCAGTAAAATTTTACTTGCATGTGATATTAATGATGTTGTTTGAATTTTCACATTCTGTTGGATCACCTTTCTTTGGAATAGTCACAAATATGGACATCTTCCAGTCGGTTGACCAGGTAGCTGTCTTCCAAATTTCTTGTCATAGATAAGTGAGTTCTTCTAGTGTTGTACCCATTTGTTGCAACATCTCAATTGATATTCCATCAATTCCTGGAAGCTTCATTTTCACCAACTCCTTCAGTACAGCCTGGACTTCTTCCTTCAGTACCATTGGTTCTTCAGCATATGCTACCTCCTGAAATGGCTAATTGTCAACCAATTCTTTTTGGTATAGTGACTCTTAAGTATTCCATCCATCTTCTTTTGATGCTTCCTGCATCATTCAATACTTTACCTACAGAATCCTTTAATATTGCAAGCCAAGTCTTGAATTTTTTCTTTAGTTCTTTCAGCTGGAGGAATGCCAAGTACGTTCTTTCCTTTAGGTTTTCAAACTCCAGGTCTCTGCCTATTTCATTATAGTACTTTCCTTCGTCTTCTCTAGCCAGTCTTTGAAGTCTTCTGTTCAACTATTTTACATCATCATATCTTCTGTGCACTTTAGCAACATTGAAAGCCAAGTGTCAGACTCTCTTTTGACATCTGTTTTTGTCTTTTTTTTCTTGCCTTTTTAATGACTTTTGCTTTCCTCATTTATGATGTCCTTTTTGTTCCCTGCCCTTGTTCTGACTGATGATATTGAGCTTCTCCATCATCTCTTCCCAGAGATGTAGTCAATTTGATTCCTGTCTATTTCTTCTACTGAGGTACACATGTATACTCACTGTTTATGTTGTTGAAAAAATGATATTTGCAATGAATAAGTCATTGGTCTTGCAAAATTCTAACACACAATCTCTGTTGGCATTTCTGTCTCCAAGATTACATTTTCCAACTGTTGACACTTCTTTTTGTCCAACTTTTGCATTCCAATCACCAGTAATTATCAATTCATCTTGATTACTTGTTTGATAAATTTCAGGCTGCAAAAGTTGGTAAAAATCTTCATTTTCTTCATCATTGGCTTTAGTGGTTGGTGCATAAATTTGAATAATAGTCATATTAACTGATTTTCTTTGTGGACATATGGATATTATCCTATAATGGCATCATTATACTTCAGGATAGCTCTTGAAATGTTCTTTTTAATGATAAATGTGACACCATTCCTCTTTAATTTGTCATTCCTGGCATGGACCATATTATTGTCCAATTGAAAATGGCTAATACTAGTTCGTTTCAGCTACCAATCCCTAAGATATCGATCTTTCTGCATTCCATTTCATTTCTGATGACTTCCAGTTTTTCTAGATTCATGCTTTATACATTCCATGTTCCAATTATTAATGGAAATTTGCAGCTGTATTGTGTCATTTTGAGTTGCGTTACTTCAGCAAATGAAGATCCTGAAAGCTTTACTCTATTCACATCATTAAGATCGACTCTACTTTGAGGAGATAACTTTTCCGCAGTTGTATTTTGAGTGCCTTCCAACCTGAGGGTCTCATCTTCCAACACTATTTCAGAAAATATTTTCCTGCTATTCATAAGGTTTTCGTGGTCATTTCTTTTAGAAGTACACAGCCACTTCTTTCTTCCTAGTCTGTCTTAGTCTGAAAGCTCTGCTGACTCCTGTCCACCATACATGACCCTGCTGGTATTTGAAATACTGGTGGCATAGCTTCCACCATCATAGCAACATGCAAGCCACAATAGTTCAACAAACTGGCACATGAGTGGTGAGTAAAACAGAGGGTCAGTGAAAAACAAAGGAAGACACTCAACAAGATATGTTGACAGAGTGACTGCAAAAATGGAGTCAAACATACCTACTATTGTGAGGATGGCACAGGACCAAGCAATATTTTGTTCTGTTATACATAGAGTTACTATGAGTCTCAATGACACCTCACAACAACAGTCATTTCAACCTCTACAACCACTATACGATCCACTAGCACTTCAAGCTGAACTTACTCATAACTGACTTCATCATCTTTCCTCCTGATCCTATTACTTCTCCTAAAGTCTCCATTTCAGTAGATGCCACCACCATCACTACCCTCCTAAAAAAAAAAAAATTTTGCTGTCAGGTTGATTCTAAGTCACAGTGACCCGACTGGTCTATTTGTTTCAGAGTAGAACTCTGCTCCATAGGGCTGTCCATGGCTAATTTTTCTGAAGTAGATACCAGACCTTTCTGAAGCACATCTAGGTAGACTTGAACCACTAACCTTTCAGTTAGCAGTGTAGCATTTAACTGTTTGCATCAATTAATCCCTGGATTCTTCCTCTCTTTCATCATCTCTCACCTTAAATGACACACTTCCCATGTTAATCACCAAGTCATGCCAAGTCTTTCTCCTAAACATAATCCTCAAAGTTATCCCTTCAACTTTATCTTTGGTTGTACATTAAGGGCCTCATTGTCACTCACTTGGAGTCCTATGGTATTCTTAGTGGCTTTCCTGGTCCTGTGCTTGCTTCCCTCCACTCAGCTGTCAGCATGATCCCTTCAAATCTGACAGCATCCCTCTCTAAGCTATAGCCCTTCTGTGGTTCTCTATCATCTATCACTGAGGTTTTCAAGTGAGATTTGATATAGAAACCAATATATGCAGCAACTATAAACCCCCTTGCAAGAAATGATTCATGGATCTTACTATGATTCTGGTTACCCCTCACTCATTATTGCCTCTGTTGTTAAACTGTCATTGACTCCCATCCCCCTGTGCTCCAATTATACCCAAGATTATTTCTTCCTCTGTGTCTTTGCTAGTTTTGGTGCTGCTATCTTGGATGTCTTTTCTTCCTTGGTCCCATATGACCTGACTGATCATGCCAGGAGTAAGATATTAAGGTAGAGGTCCCACTGGCAGTCACAAGCAAAACTTAACCACAAACTTGTTTTATTTGGCTTTTGCAGTGTTTAAGAAACACTTTTAAAAATCAAGAGAATCTGCACAGGGAGATAGCTCAGGGTGCAGAAGAGTATGAAGGGATGGACACTGGGAGGAGGTAACTATGGGGAGGAAGTGGGAGGGGAGCTGCTGCATTGTAAATTTTGGTCAATGACATGAGACAAAGTATATGTGAACTGCTGTATGAAAAGTGAATTTACTCTGTAAATCTTCACCCAAATCCTAATAAAATAAATAAATAAATAAAGAGAATCATGCAAAAAATCTGTATTCCCAGCTGCTTTTTGGCAGCACAGGCCTGCTTTCTGATATTGCAGAATGAGGCTGCAGCTGAAAAACCTACATTCTTGGTCCATTATGTACTTTCTGATACATCTAGGCCTAAGGCATGTACTTCCATTATCACATGTCATTTTGTCATAGTGTAGTAGCTTACATATTGCTGTGAGGCTGGAGGCTATGACAGCAGTATTTCAAATATCAGCACCGTCACCCATAGTGGACAGGTCAGCAGAGCTTCCAGGCTAAGATAGAATGGGAAGAAGGTGGGGCCACCAACTTCTGAAAAAAATTGGCCAGTGGAAACTTTATGAATAGCAGTGAAACATTGTCTGATATACTACTGAAAAAATTTATGAATCCCCATGTAACATGCCAGAAGATGAGCCCCTCAGGTGGAAGGCACTCAAAATACGACTGAGGAAGAGCAGACTTCTCAAAGTAGAGTTGACCTTAATACCATGGATGGAGTAAAAGCTTCAAAACACTCATTTGCTGATGGGGCATGACTCAAAATGAGAAGAAACAACTGCAAAAATCCTTTAGCTAGAATGTAGAATGTACAAAATATGAATCTCAGAAGATTGGAAGATGTAAAAAATGAAATAGAATGCATAAAGATCAATATCCTAGGCATTACTGAGTTGAAGTGGACTGTTATTAGCCATTTTGATTCACACAATCTTATGGTTAACTGTGCCAGAAATGACAATTGAAGAGGAATGGCATCTCATTCAACATCAAAAAGAACATTTCAAGATCTACACTGAAGGACAATGCTGTCAGTGATAAGATAATGCCAATATATCTACAAGGATGATCAGTTAATACTACTATTATTCAAGTGTATGCACCAACTAATAAAGCCAAAGATGAAGAAACAAAATTTTCACCAACTTCTGCAGTCTGAAATTGACCAAATATGCTATCAAAATGTATTTATTATTACTGGTGATTCAAATGCAAAAGTTGAGGACAAAGAAGAAGCATCAGTAGTTGGGAAATGTAGACTTACTGATATAAATGATACCAGAGATCACATGATAGAATTTTGCAAGACTCAGGACTCATTCATTGCAAATATCTTTTTTCAACAACATAAATGACAACTATACATATGGACATTACCAGATGGAATATACAGGAATCAGATTGACTACATTGTGGAAAGATACAATGGAGAAGCTCAATATCTTTGGTTCAAAGAAGGCCAGGAGCTAACTGGGGTATAGATCATCAATTGCTCATATGCCAAACCAAATTGAAGCTGAAGACAATTAAAACAAGTCCATAAGAGCCGAAATATGACCTTGATGATATCCCATTTGAAGTTAGAGACCATCTGAAGAATAGATTTGATGCATTGACCACCAATGACCAAAGACCGAGTAAGTTGTGGGATGACATCAAGAATAGCACATATAAAGAAAGAAAAATATCATTTAAAAGACAGAAAAGGAAGAAAAGACCAAAATAGATGTCAGAAGAGACTCTGAAACTTGCTCCTGAATAGAGAGTAGCTAAAGTGAATGGAAGAAAGGGCAAACAAGATAAAAGAGCTGAACAGATTTCAAAGGGTGGCTCAAGAAGACAAAGCAAAGTATTATAATGAAATGTGCAAAGAGTGGGAATTAGAAAACCAAAAGAGAAGGACACAGACAGCATTTCTCAAACTAAAAGAACTGAAGAAAAAATTCAAGCCTTGAAATGTAATACTAAAGGAGTCTATGAGAAAAATATTGAATGATACAGGAAGCATCAAAAGTGGACAGAAGGAATACACAGAGTCACTATACCTAAAAGAACTGGTCTATGTTCAACTATTTCAGAAGGAAGCATATGAACAAGAACCAATGGCATTGAAGGAAGAAGTCCAAGCTGTGCTGAAGGAATTGGAAAAAAAAAAAAACCAAGGCTCCAAGAATTGATGGAAAACCCTTTGAGATGTTTCAACAAATGCATGCAGTACTAGAGGCACTTACTCGTTTATGCCAAGAAATTTGGAAGATAACCACCTGGCCAACTGACTGGAAGAGATTGACATTTGTGGCCATTCCAAAGAACGGTGAACCAACAGAAAGTGAAAATTGTCAAACAATATCATTAATATCACATGCAAGTAAAATTTTTTTGAAGATAATTCAGAAAAGGGTTTCAATGGTATATTGACAGGGAGCTTCCAGAAATTCATGGTGAACTCAGAAGAGGATGTGGAATGAAGAATAGCATTGGTGATGTCAGATGGATCTTGGCTGAAAATAAAGAATATCAGAAAGGTGTTTACCTGTGTTTTATTGACTATGTGAAGCCATTGGAGTGTGTGAAACATAACAAATTATGGATAACATTGTGAGGAATGAGCATTTCAGAACACTTAATTGTGATCATGAGGAACCTGTACATAGACTAAGAGGCTGTCACTAGAACAGAACAAGGGGATAGTGCATGGTTTAAAATCAGGAAAGGTGAGGGGACAAGAAGATGGCATGTTACCTGTAGCCCATACGTTAGTTCCCTCCAGCACCTTAGTGCCTAAAAAATGAGGTGCAACAGTTTGAAGCAGAGATTCTAGGGTTTGAATACCTCATTAAGTCAGAGAAAGCCAAATCCAGCAAAGTAGGATTGGAAAGGAGGGAGAGGCAGTGTAAACAGCCAGAAAGAATAAAGATAGGCAAACCTACCCTGCAGAACACCAACCGGATGGCGAGACAGGGCATCGGAGGGCTCCCTGGGGCAGTGGAGAGAATGAAGTAGAGGACTTGCAGCCATTCCACAGATCTACCTTCAGCACCCACTTTTATTGAAAAACCACATCAAGCCACCACAACACCTGCCATTTCAAATCCTAAACCCCTTCACGATGAACAGAGACCTGCATGCACATTCCACACAATGATTCCATCATCACAAAGAAAACTGCAGAGCAATCCAGTACAACTGAATTAATAACCAAAAAAATAAAATACACCAGCTCCACCTTTGCAAAAAATATTAAATAATAAAATAAAGACAAAATGAATCAATACATAACTAAAAGTTAAAGACAA
>NW_006921673.1:4683999-4689177 GCF_000298275.1 Orycteropus afer afer | reverse complement strand
GACCTCCTCTAACCACACAAGAGGAAGACAGAATCACCATCAGTAGCCCAAGGCCTATTCCTGTGAGGCCAGACATGCTGCCTCCCTCCAGCCCTTCCACTGACTATTCCTCCCGCAACACCCACCACTTCTCTGCTAGTTTTGATAATTTGCTGCAGTGGCCACACATAACTCACAGATTACGGGGTTTATTAGGGATGCACCAGGCTACAATTCAAGTTCAGGAAGTATGCTCAGTGTCCCTCTGCCCGCCGTCTCTCAGCCAACAGTCTCTCTCAGTCTCTCTCCCAGCAGTGAGTGTCTCTCGGTGTCTCTTTCTCAGTGTGTGTTTCTTCAGGAATGTGTTTCTCTCAGCAGCACATCTTTCTCAACCAGCAGTCAGAGAGACTTCTTCTGCCTCTAGGAGGCCTCTTTTTGAACTTGGCAGAGTGGCAAACTAACTAATCATAACATCAGAGTTCTAAGCACCTGAGAGAGAGAGAACTTCCCAGAACATTGCTTTGTGCCACTCTCAACAGAAATACTCCAGATGGATAACTTTTACAATCAGGAGCTCCTCAATTGCTCACAGCAAATTCCACCAGGGAGTTTACAAAGATGTGTGGCTAGAAAAGCCATACCAGGTAATTTACTACACCTCAGAAGGAAACATATGGGTTTAGTAAGCACAAAACCAACAATAAAGAAGAAAAGAGAGGAAACACTTCACAACAAAACCAACTCAGCACAGAAAAGTGTATGGACCAAGGAAACACCAACAACATGAAAAAAAAAAAAAATAGAATGACAGCAATCAATTCATATCTACCACTAATTACACTTAATGTGAGTAGACTAAATGCACCAATCAAGAGAAAGAGAGTGGCAGACTGGATAAGAAAAGAAAACCCATTGATATACTGCCTACAAGAGACCCACCTTAGACACAAAGATAAAAACAAATTAAGAGTTAAGGCATGGAAAAAATATATACCAAGCCAACAGTAACCAAAAAAGAGCAGGAGTGGCAACATTAATTTCTGATAAAATAGACTTTAAGGTAAAAAACTACATAAGAGACAAAGAAAGTCACTATATGATGCTGAAAGGGTCAGTTGACTAAGAAGGTATTACAATAATAAATATCTATGTACCCAATGAAAGTGAAGTAAATATTAATTGAATTAAAAGAGAAAATAGACAACTCTACAATAGTAGTAGGAGATTTTAACACACCACTTTCAAGGCAGGACAGATCAACTAGGAAAAAACTCAACAAAGATACAGTAGAACTCAACAACAAAATCAACCAACTTGAACTCATAGACATATAAAGAGCACTCCACCTAACAAAAGCACAATTCACATTCCCCTCCAGTACACATGGATCCTTCTCCAGAATAGATCATATGTTAGGACATAAAACAAGCCTCAATAAATTTAAAAAATTTAAAAAAATATTGAAATACTACAAAATATCTTCCTGTACCACAATGCTATAAAATTCTAAATTAGTAATAAGAAGATCAAGGAAAAAATATCAAACATGGAAGCTGAACAATACACTGCTCAAAAACTACTGGGTAATTGAAGAAATAAAATGTGAAATAAAAAAAATTCCTAGAAACAAACGAGATGAAGATACATCTTCCAAAACCTATGGGACACAGCAAAAGTTGTAGTCAGAGGTCAGTTTATACCAATAAATGCATACATCAAAAAAGAGGAAAGAAACAAAATCAACACTCTAACTCAATAACTCCAACAATTAGAACAACAACAAAAAAAATCCTGCAGTATCTACAAGTTGTTGTTGTTTGTTGTTGTTATGTGCCGTCAAGTTGTACCCGACTCATAGAGACCCCTCCTTGGGTTTCCGAGGCAG
This sequence comes from Orycteropus afer afer, assembly GCF_000298275.1. Lineage (NCBI taxonomy): Eukaryota > Metazoa > Chordata > Mammalia > Tubulidentata > Orycteropodidae > Orycteropus > Orycteropus afer. The sequence continues at coordinate 4,687,313 of NW_006921673.1, read as the reverse complement.
TATCACTACGGAAGTAGATTGCCCCATCTTCCTTCCGAGGAGTGGCTGGTGGGCTTGAACCGCCAGCCTTCTGGTTAGCAGTCAAGTGCCTCAGCCACTATGCTACCAGAGCTCAAGATTAGGAAATAATAAAGACAACAGCAGAAATAAATGAAACAGAAAAAAAAAAAAAATAGAGAAAATAGAAGAAGCTGCTTCTTTGAAAATATTAACAAAATTGGCAAACCACTGGCATATCTAACAAAGAAAAGAAAGAGAAGATGCAAATTACAAGGATATAAAGGAAAAGGGTGTCATCACAACAGAACAAACTGAAATAAAAAAGATATTGACAGAACATTATGAAAAACTGTACTCCAACAGATTTCAGAATGTAGAAGAAATGGACAAGTTTCTGGAATGACAAGACCTATCTAAACTTTTCCAGTCAGAAATAGAATACTTGGACAGATCCATAACAAAGGAAGAAATTGAACAGGTCATAAAAAAAAACCTCCCACAAGAAAAAGTCCTGGCCCTGATGACTTCACTGGAGAATTTCACCAAACACTCAGGGAAGAGTTGACACCTATACTACTCAAGCTATTTCAGAACAGAAAAAGATGGAATACTCCCAAACTCATTTTACAAAGCAAGCATAACTCTAATAACAAAACCAGGGAAAGACACTACTAAAAATGAAAACTACAGACCAATATCCCTCATGAACATAGATGCAAAATCTTCAACAAATTCCTAGCCAACAGAATCCAACAACATGTAAAAAAATAATACATCCTAACCAAGTGAGAGTCAAACCTGGTATGCAAGACGGTTCGACATCAGAAAAAAAAAAAAAAAAATCAATGTAATCCACCACATAAACAAAACAAAGCAAAACAAACATGTGAGCATATCAGTCAACACAGAAAAGGCATTTGATAAAATACAACATCAGTTCCTGTTCAGAACTCTCAGCAAAACAGAGATAGAAGGGAAATTCCTCAACTTAATAAAGGGCATACAAACAAAGCCAATGGCCAAAATTATTATTAATGGAGAAAGACTCAAAGCATTCCCCTTATGAACAGAAACCAGACAGGGATGCCCTCTAATCACAATTCCTATTTAACATTGTACTGGAAGTCCTAGCCAGGGCAATAAGGCAAGAAAGAGAAATAAAAGGCATACAAATTGGCAAAGAAGAAGTAAAGTTATCTCTATTTGCGGTTGATATGATCCTGTACATAGAAAACCTAAGAGACTCACAAAAAAAAAAAAAACTACTGGAACTAATAGAGGTTCAGCAAAGTGGCAGGATACAAGGTCAACATACAAAAATCAGTTGGATTCCTCTACATCAACAAAGAGACCTCTGATAAAGAAATAAAGGAAACAATACCATTTACAAAAGCTACTAAAAAGATAAAATATCTAGGAATAAATCTACCTGAGACATAAAAGACCTATACAAAGAAAACTATAAAACACTACTATAGGAGGCAACAAGGGCTCTACGTAAATGGAACAACCTGCCGTGTTCATGGATAGGTAGACTGAATATTGTGAAAATATCAATACTACCTAAAGTATTGAGTTGTGGTGCTAGGAAAGAATGCTGAAAGTACCATGGACTGCTAAAAGAACTAACAGATCTGTCCTGGAGGAAGTGCACCCGAAATGCTCCTTGGAAGTAAGAATGGCCGAACTTCGTCTCACCTATTTTAGTCATGTTGTCAGAAGGGATCATTCCCTGGAGAAGGATGTCCTGCTTGGTAGGGTGGAGGATCAATGAAAGAGGGGGAGGCCATCAACGAGATGGACTGACATGGTGGCTGCGAAGATGGGCTCAAATATAGCAGAGATTGTGGAGCTGGTGCGGGATTGGGCAGTGTTTTGTTCTGCTGTGCATGGGGTCACTATAAGTCAGAAATGACTCGACAGCACCTAACAACAACAACAACAACCTAAAGCAATCTACACATTTAATGCAATCCTGATCCAGATACCAACAAAATTTTTTAAGGACATGGAGAAACCAATTACTAACTTCAGATGGAAAGGAAAGAGACCTTAGATAAGCAGAGCACTACTGAAGAAAAAGAACAAAGTGGCAGTTCTCACACTCCCAGATTGCAAAACTTACTATACAACCACAGAAGTTAAAACAGTGTGGTATTGGTACAGTGAGAGACAGAGAGACCAGTGGAACAGAATCAAAATTCCAGAAATAGATCTATTCATCTATGGACAGCTGATCTTTGACAAACGTCCAAAACCCATTAAATGAGGAAAGATATTCTCTTTAACAAATGGTGCTGGCAAAATTGGATATCCACTTGCAAAAAAATGAAACAAGACCCATACCTCACCCCATACACAAAAACAAACTCAAGTTGGATCAAAGACTTAAATGTAAAACCCAAAACTATAAAATTCATCAAAGATAAAATAGGAGCAAATCTAGGAGCCCTAATTTATGGCATAAATAGACTATCAAACATAACCCAGAATGTGCAGGAGGTCAAAGAGAAGCAAGATGACAGGGACCTTTTAAAAATTAAATTCTTATGCATATCAAAAGACTTCATCAAAAGGGTAAAAAGAGAACCTACAGGTTGGGAGAAATATTTGCCTATGACATATCTGACGAAGGACTTATCTCTAAAATCTATAGAAAACTTCAACACCTCAACACCAAAAAGACAAACAATCCAATTCAAAAATGGGCAAGAGACATGAACAGACACTTCACTAAAGATAATACACTGGCAGCCAACAAACACATGAGGAATTGCTTGCAACCTTTAGTCATTAGAATGATGCAAATCAAAACAACAATGAGATATCATCTCACCCCAGCAATAATAGCAAAGTTCGACAGGACAGAAAATAACAAATGCTGGTGAGGTTGTGGAGAGATTGGAACTCTTATACACTACCGTGGGATTGTAAATGGTACAACCATTATGGCAAATGGTATGGGTTTCCTTAAAAAAGTGAAAATAAATACCGATTGACCCACCAATTCCATTATAGGAGTATATCATAAAGAGGTGAAAGGTAGGACATGAACAAACAAAGGCACACCTACGTTCATTGCAGCACAATTCACTATAGCAAAGAGATGGAAACCACCTAAATGCCCGTGAACGGATAAACGGCTAACCAAATTATGGTACTGTGTTGGATTGGGTTCTCTAGAGAAACACAAAAACCAGCAAAGTGTATATATATATTTATAGAGAGAGAAAGAGAGAGAGAGAGAGATTTATCTTAGGTAAATGGCTCACAAGCGTGTAGAAGCCGACAAGTTCAAGCTGAAAAGTTCGTCT
>NW_006921673.1:4675167-4683719 GCF_000298275.1 Orycteropus afer afer | reverse complement strand
ATAGTCCGGAATGCCGTTCTTCCAGCTTGTCCTTGGAATAGCATTGCAAGCAGGCCACACCCCTGGGGAAACTCCCCTTGGGCAGACCGGCCGCTCAGAACTCAGTCATCTGATCCCATCATGGGAACAACCACTCACAACTGGAGTCCAGCCAAGTTGACACATCTTCAACTATTACAGGTACATTTACACAATGGAATACTATGCTACATTAAAGAACAATGAAGGATACGCAAATCATCTCACAATGTGGATGAATCTGGAGGATATTATGCTGAGTGAAATAAGTCAATTGCAAATATTGTATCAGCCCATTACTGTAAAAAGACAAGGAAGGGTTTGCTTAAGAAAGGAACTCACTCTATAGGTTACCAGGGTGGGGAGAGAAGGAGAGGGAATAATTTCAGGCTAGTTGGTGGCCACACGCTGAGGTGGGTAAGGGGAGGAATGGTATAGAAAGAGTCTGTGACCATCATGATAATATTAGCGTAAGGGAGAACACCAAATTGTGCACATACTTATAGATGACAGAGCCAATACCAGTATATCTACAATACTGCGTTACCATTAACACCAAACACCAGGCTACAGATAAATACATAAACATCTGAGAAGATCAGATGGAGGGGTCAGTAAATAGGATTATACTCTAGACCAAGGATAGATTCAGCGGAGGCTAATCTTCACAGATACCAGTGATACAAAATACCTGCAATCCTTGCACAACAACAGAAGACAGATATTGAGCAATCCCTCACAAATAGCCAGACACTATGGGAGAGAGATCCAATGGATCTACCAACTCAGGACCATTGTATTGGGGGAACCCAGACTCAACTGGCACAACAAAATACATAAAAGTCTTGCTCCTCATCCTACATTGGTGAGTAGTGTCTGGGGTCTTAAAAGCTTTTGAGCATCCCTCTAAGACACAACTAATTATCTCCTGTCATCAGAAATGAAGAAGAGTGCAAAAAACCAAGGGCATTTGGCAGCAATCAGCCCTTGGACATCATGGTCCTCAAGACCAGAAGAACTAGATGGTGCGCGGCTACTAATGCCAACCACTCAGGAAAGCATCAAAACTGGAAATCCTGGATAGAATAGGAGGAAAAACGTGGAACAAAATCCGAGAACACAATAATGACCAGAATTACTAGTTGGATGGAGTCTGGTGGGACCCCTAATACTATAGCCTGAGATCCACTTCAGGCCTGGAATAAAACTCACTCCCAGGGGCTGGCTCTCAGCCCGATAGTAAATAAGATGTACACGCAGACCACTCAACCCAGGGTGACACACTCACATACTCTATGGGGATGCATCCTGTGGAGCAATCCACCATGGGGCACCAGAGGAGTAACATTTGCATGGAGGAAATGCAGGACACACAGGAGTGCATAACTATGAGAGGCACGTTGGGGACTGAGGATTACTGGGTAGGGAGAGAAGGAGAGTGGGTTAGAGTTGGGGATGATAATTGGGGAGTGAAACCAAATGGATACGAAATGTTGAATGTAAAACAAACTCCGCTCTGTAAATTTGCACCTAAAGCACAATTTAAAAATAATAATAATAATTAATAAATAACTGCGGAAAAAATAAAATAAAATCAGGAAGCGTGTGTGTCTGTGTTGTATCCTTTCACCATACTTATTCAATCTATATGCTGAGCAAATAATCAGAGAAGCTGAACTGTATGAAGAAGAAAGGAGCATCAGGATTAGAGGATGACCCTTTAACAAGTAGATGACACAAAGTTGCTTGCTGAATGTGAAGAGGACTTGAGGGACTTACTGATAAAGATCAAAGATTACAATCTTCAGTATGGATTCCACCTCAGCATAAAGAAAACAAAAATCCTCACAACTAGACCAACAAGTAACATCATGATAAATAGAGAAAAGATTGAAGTTGTCAGGGATTTCATTTTACTAAGAAATCAGATGTGGTATTGCACTCGGCAAATCTGCTACAAAAGACCTCTTTAAAGTTTTAAAGAGCAAAGATGTCACTTTGAAAACTGAGATGAACATAACCCAAGCCATGGTATTTTCAGTCACCTCATATCCAAGTGAAAGCTGGACAATGAATCAGGAAGACCAAAGAAGAGTCATGCTTTTGAATTGTGTTGTTGGTGAAGAATACGGAAAATACCATGGATTAACAGAAGAACAAACAAATCTGTCCTCGTAGAAGTGCAGCCAGAATGTTCCTTGGAAGCAAAAATGACCTGACTTTGTCTCATCTATTTTGGTCAAGTTGTCAGAAGGGACCTTTCTCCGGAGAAGGATATGATACTAGGTAAAGTACCAAAAACCTAAACCAAACCCACTGCCGTCGAGCCAGATCCAACTGACAACGACCCCTCCTCGGGTTTCCGAGGCGGTATCTCTACCAAAATAGATTGCCCAACCGTCTTTCCAGGGAGTGGCTGGTGGGTTTGAACCACCATCTTTCTGTTAGTAGTCAAATATCTTAGGCACGATGCCACCAGAGCTCCCAGGTAAAGCACAGAGTCAGCAAAACAAGGGAAGGCTCTCAACGAGATGGATTGACTGGCTGAAATGATGGACTCGAGCGTAGCAAGGATAGCGAGGCTGGCGCAAGGCCAGGAAGTGTTTTGTTCTGTTGTATATACATAGAATTGCTATGAGTCACAGCTGACTCAACGGCACATAACAACAACAAGAAGAGAAGTACTGTGAAAGGAAGGCCTGGCAATCTGTTTCTGAAGAGTTCTTTCTTTCTACACCCAAGGAAACACTATGAGCTGTTTAACTCTGTAGCACATGGGGTTGACAGGAGTCTGAATCAACTTGACAGCAATGTGTGTATGTGTGTGTGTTAATAATATAATTAGAATAATGTCGGGCACCAATAAATATTAGATATTTTTATGTCTAGGAGAAAAAGCAGAGCCTCAAAGCCAGGGCTCCAAACCTCAGAGCTACAAGAGCCATATGAAGAATTGAAGAAAACATACCTCATGAGTTGCCCTATCTTCTAGTGTTTCAACATTGTTGTTGCTGTTTGCTGTTGAGTGGGACCCAACTCACAGCAACCTCTCCTTGGGTTTCCAAGGCGATATCACTGCGGTAGTAGATTGCCCAACCTTCCTTCCGAGGAGTCGCTGGTGGGTTTGAATCGCCAGCCTTCTGGATATCAGCCAAGTGCCTTAGGCACTATGCCACCAGAGCTCCCAGTGTCTCAATAGAATCAGAAAATAAAGATTTTTAAGTGAAATGTGATTTTTTTTTATCTTAACAATTAAATTAATTTTAAAACATCATACAGTCCAATCAAATGGCAGCTATTGACCATACAATCGAAAGTAGAAAAGACACACACACTTTTGCTAATGTTTTCTTCAGATTGATTTTACCCATCAGCACATCCCAGTCCCCTCCATGTAACCCCCAACTTCCTGCCTCTGTACTGACTCAATCCATCTAACAATCCTCCCATCCTTTACTTACTCCCTAAACTGCTAAAAAAGATTGAAACAAACAGCCGGTCAGCCAGCCAAACAAAGTTTAATTGAAAAGTAAATTCCTGCGATTTCTCCTCTGCCTTGCAAACTTGCTTTCTGGAAAGGCAAGAGACAGCAGGACTCTCCAGGATTTTCCCCAAAGCTTATGGTTGAACCCCATCCTGAATGAGGCTCCAACCCACACCCATACCACTCCTAGCGACATCCGCTGATAAAATGTAGCCAACTTAGATCTCACATGGCAAGGAGTAATCACTAAAAGGACACAATTAAATCATTTGTTTTTTTCCTGCTTTCTGGGTTGCTCAAGTATACTAGTCAGGTTTCTAAAGAAGAGCCTCCATTTACCCAGAGTTAAACTTCATACATTCACAGAGTCACTTAAACTTCCTGTCCCCACAAAAGTGGTGATCAAAGCAGAACAGACAAGAACAGAGCAGACAAGAGGGAATGGTTGGGAAACTCTCCAGTGCTTAGATTGCATGTCAACAAAGTATACCTTATGATGAGGAAGTTTTTTAACTATGAGCCCAGTTCTTCTTTAAAACACTGGCACCCAGAAAAGAACTCTATGCTTGCTATTTTATTACTTTATTGGTGTGTTTTTATTTTTTAAAACAATTGCGCTGTGGTTTTCCATTTTATTATACCCTGCAGGTGCCACTTACGCATATCTTTATTTTCATTTTAGGACATAAGGTTTGCAGTTTTTCAGCAATTGAAACAAGTTGGATTTGTAGTAAAGTAATTTGGAAGTCTTTGAAGCATGTAGATTTAAGGGCTTGAATTAGGGGAAAAAACATTTGTTTTATTTATTTACTGGGGTTAAAAGGACTTTTAAATACATTTAAAGCCTCAGAAAATGGCCCATTTGCCACTAGAATAATTTCCATTTTGGCTCAGTAATAAAACAGTATTCAGTTAATGAAAGACATTGGAATTTGTTTGGATTTCTTTTCTGAACTTTTTATATAAAACGCTTTTGTTCCATTAGGATAATCCTATTTGACTTGCTTCTCTCAGTCAAAGAAAGGAAAAAAACTATTATGAGACAGCCAGGAACAAAGGATTTCCCACCCCTGGTTGGGCTTTTGATCCTCATATGGTCATAACAGGCCTCTGGCAATAGCCAGTAACTTCCGGCTCCAAAGGAAAGGAAGCAGGCTTAAAACAAATGCTCCTCCCAATGATTGGGGAAGTTCATGGCCGGCAGATTGCTCTCCTGACCCCTGTGCTGAATCACTTTCTGCCTTCAAGTGATGGATACAACTACCACTATTATACCTACAGTGAATCCCTCCAATACTGTTTTATGGCCAATGAATAAACTCCCCCATGTCTAATACAAGCATGGTGTTGAACTCCGCCACCTGACACTACCCTTGTCTTAAGCAAATCAAAGAATGTGAAATCCTGACTCATTTTTGTTCTTTGTAAAAACTCAAGCAAAAACAATTCACCACAGACAAATTTTTATAAGAGTCTTGCTGGTGTAGTGACTACTTTGCGTAGAAGAAAGAAGGTATAAATTTTGTGCTGTTTTCGATCTGCACAAACAAAAAAAAACTTCACAATTTTGGGAATTTTCTAATTTGGCAACTCCATCAACTTTCAATTAACCCAGAACTTCAGGCTATTACAACTGCCAGATTAGCTTGGGAACTCCTCAGAACACATGAATTCTACACAACAGATGTTTCCCATATTTATTTGTTTACATTTTCCTTTCTACATTCTTCTTCTCTCCTCTGCAGATTTTAATTTGGCCTCCTTCTGCATCTCCTCTGTCTCCTTCTCCTATTCCTTTTCATCCTTCTCCACTAGCCACAACTCAGTAGTGATGGCAGGCAGGCAGATGTGACAACCATTATGGTATCATCAGGGACCAAGAGCTTGCTTGATGTCCTGGTTCTCTTCCGCTGCCATAAGAGAAATACCACAAGTGGATGGGTTTAACAAACTGGGATTTATTCCCTTACTGTTTACGAGGCTGGACATCTGAGTTCAAAGTGCCAGCTCTAGGGGGCTGGGTGAAGGCCCCCAACCTTGGCCTTCAGCTCTGCTTTCTGTTCCAGGCCCACTAAAAGTAGAGGCTTTTTCTGACTCATGCGGCTACTGGCTGCTGAGGCTGATAAACCTAAAATCGTCAAGTAAAATGGCACAGTCCCAAGATTAGCAGGCAACATGCCAGGCCACTAATTTGAGTCCAGGAACAATCCCAAGATGCGCAGGCAACATGGGAGGCCACTGAGAGGAAGACTCAGCTAAATGCCGGATCCAAATGTGCCAAAAGTTAGAGACCTTTCTCAAAGGTTTTCCTTATATATGGGAAGCAGGTAATACCCTGAAGGCAGCTTCTCAGCTTTCAAAGCTGATTCCACCATGGAGCTGATTAACAATCTCATCATAGAGAATAACTACATCTAGCTGCCCAGCCACTCAAAACCACAGCCCAGCCAAGTTGACACAGCCTTAACTACCACTCTTGGGAAATCAGAGTAAGGAAGACAGTTCCACTAAACAGGCACCAGAGAGACAGATTCTAAGCCATCGACCCTTTACTTTTCCCAAATCAGGTCACATTCTTCTCTTTCATGAATCTTTTTCCTACCTACTTTCCCTCCATGTACATCTTTGCAGTCCTCATTCCAAATATTTTTTCATACTACTCTCTCTTTAGGGAATGCCATCCCACAGTTTATTTTACAATTCTACTCTTCACTTCAAAATACTGTTAAATTCTTTCTTTTGTTTCCAAGCATTCTATGACCAAAGCAGCAGGTCATGAACTTTCTTGCCGCCTTGGATGCATGTATCACTCAATGTTCAGAGCAAGCATTTTATTCATTCAACAAGGCTCATTTCAACATCTAATATATCTTAAACATAACACTAAGCTGTGCACTGCAAGATATTTTTTAAATGAATAAAATTTACTCTAGCAAGGAAGAAAAGATGACACGTGACGCAAATATCTGTATGACAGTGTAGAATGTGATTAGTGTCATGAAAGACATATAAACTAATTTTATAATTCAGAAGAAAGAGACAGATAACTTCTCTCTAGGGACATAGCTCCAAGAATGTAATTGTTGTGCTAGCCTAGAAAGAATGCCAATCTTGATTGCATTAGTATTTGTGGCCCTCGAGTCATCCCTCTTACTTTTTCCCACATGTTGTATTGCATTATTCAGTTCCTTGATCAGATGCTTCTCCCTTGCCAATCTAACCTGGTTATGACCTCCAAAGGAACTGAAATTTGTCTAATACAGGCAGTCCCTGGATGATAAATGAGCTCCATTCCTAAATCTGTCTTTAAGCTGAGTTTGTACACAAGTCAGAACAATTAGATACAGCTTGCATCTAATGTCAGTTAGTCAAATGTTTGTTTTATAGTATATAATGTACCTTTACATGTATAAAAAACACTTTTTTTAGAAAAACGTCCAGACACACTAAAATATCTTCAATATAATAATGCAATCATCATTGTAATAATGTTTTGATGTGCATTGTAATGTAGAGTTCATTTGTTATTATGAACCAGAATATATACCTTGAATTTTTTAATATAATAAGCTTTACAGGGATTGGTTCATAACCATGGGTTGTATGTAAGTTAGACACTCATAACCCAAGAACTGCCTATATTTTGTGCAATTCCTTTACTGCCTTTTACATAATAGTTATGCAATAAATATTTATTTATCCAACAAACTCTTGTTTAATACTGAACTTGGTTCCTCACTCTGTGCTGACTGTAAAGTAGTTCCAAAAATGACTATAATCATAAGATTCAGTCCTCAAGAAGAGTCTCTTCTATAAGTGGTGTGGAAAATTGGATTTCTGCACGCAGAATAACAAATTGGGACCCATACCTCACACCATACACAAAAAAACAATGCAAAATGAATCAAGGATCTAACTGAAAATCAAAGCCATAAAATTCTTAGAAGAAAATTTAGGAAGATGGCTGCAAAACCAAATTTTTAACAATGGATTATCAGATATGATAAGAAAAGTACAAGCTACAAAAGGCAAAATAGATCGATGACAAAGAAAAAAAAAACATTTCCCACCAAAGTGAAGTGCACCATCTGGTACTTGATACATTTCCAAAATATGGTGTGAGGCACACCAACTCTAAGGTACCCTGAAGAGCCAAAAAGATAGTAGCCATTTTTCCTGGAGAAGACCTGACCAAGGACAGTTGCACTACAGAGGTGAAGAATGAGTCTTTATAGATTGTTTACCAGATGGATGATAGAGTGTGGGAGATATTCTTGATGTAATAAGAAAATGTGCAAAGACCTGAGACACCAAAGAATATGATATGTTCAGGGAATGAGAAACTGCGAAATCACGGTTGAGATGGGAGGGGTCTTTTATGCTAAATTTTGTATTTGTGAAATTATATATGTCTGTTTTTCAGGTTAGGGTTTTTTCTTACCTTCAGTGTGGTTCCAAAGTTGTTAAAGCATTCAGATTACCAAAACCACAGGAGAAATATGACGCAGTCTGCTTCTGTAAAGGTTTACACCCCTGGAAACCTTATGGAGCAGTTCTACTCTGCTGTATAGGGTCACTATGAGTCAAAAATAGATGTGATGGCAGTGGGTTTAGTTGGTTTTTGGTCATTGTAGTAGTTATCTCTTGAATCTTGAAGTCATTCCTCTTAAATCAAAAACTTAGTCAATTAGCCCATCCTAAGGTCATGACTTCTCCAGTTGCTAAGGAGGAATTCATTTTGGCATGCAGGAAATTTCTCATCAGATATAGCATGATCCCTTCCTAATAAAGCATTCCAAGCAAAAGATCCCTTCAGAGCAACCACTTTAATTAGCACTTACCTAGGGTGCACAACACCAACAGTTACACCAGAAGTTGTGAGTTGGTCAAGAAACTTTTTGGTAAACTTTCGCCAATAGTCACTTCCATGTGGCCTCTCTAAAGTTAACCAGGGGAGGCGGGGCAAGATGGCGGACTAGGCAGAAGGATTGCACAGACCCTCTTCAACAAAGAAAAGGGAAACCAATTAACACAGACACAGAAGATAATC
>NW_006921673.1:4569346-4653600 GCF_000298275.1 Orycteropus afer afer | reverse complement strand
GGGAGAAAGTGGGAGGGGAGCTGTTGCATTGTGGTAAACTGTGGTCATTGACATGAGACAAAGTATATGTGAACTGCTGTATGGAAAGTGAATTTGCTCTATAAATCTTCACCCAAATCACAATTTAAATAAATAAATAAATAAGGGGGGGAAAAAAAAGAATTTGTCTATGTTCATCCATTTCAGGAGATGGCACATGATCAAGAACCAATGGTGTGGAAGGAAGGGGTCGAAGCTGCAAAAAGGAAAAGGAAGTGGCAAAAAACTAGTCTACAGGAATTGACGGAATAGCCATTGAGACATTTCAACAAACAGATGCCCCATTGGAGGCACTCACTCACCTATGCCAAGAGATTTAGAAGATAGGTACCTGGCTAACTGACTGGAGAAGATCCATATTTGTACCTATCCCAAAGAAAGGTGATCCCACAGAACATGGAAATTATTAAACAACTTCATTAATATCACACGCAAGTAAAATCTTACTGAAGATAATTCAAAAACAGTTGCAACAGTGTATTGAGAGAGACCTTCCAGAGATGCAAGTGGGATTCAGAAGGGGATGTGGAGTGAGGGATATCATTGTTAATGTCAGATGGATCCTGGCTGAGAGCAAAGAATACCAGAAAGATGTTTACTTGTGTTTTATTGACTATGCAAAGGTATTCGATTGTGTGGATCATAACAAATTGTGGATAACATTGAGAAGAATGGGAATTCCTTAATGCTTAATTGTGCTCACGGGGAACCTATACATAGACCAAGAGGCTGTTATTTGAACAGAAGAGGGCGACACTGCATGGTTTAAAATCAGGAAGGGAGTTCGTCAGAGTTGTATCCCTTCACCATACTTATTCAATCTGTATGCTGAGCAAATAATCCGAGAAGCTGGACTATATGAACAAGAACATGACATCAGGATTGGAGGAAGACTCATAAACAACTTGAGATATGCTGACGATACAACTTTACTCCTGAAAGTGAGGACAACTTGAAACACTTACTGATGAAGATTGAAGACTACAGTCTGCAGTATGGATTGTTCCTCAGTACAAGGAAAACAAAAATCCTAATAATTGGACCAATAAGCAGCATCACAATAAATGGACAGAAGATTGAAGTTGTCAAAGACTTCCTATTACTTGGTTCTACAATCAACACCAACGGAAGCAGCAGTCAAGATATCAGATGATGTATAACACTGGGCAAATCTGCTGCAAAAGACTTCTTTTGGATGCTGAAGAGCAAAGCTATCTCCTTGAAGACTAAGGTGCACCTGATACAAGCCATGGTATTTTCAATTACCTCAAATTCATGTAAGAGCTGGGCAATGAATAAGGAAGACCAAAGAAAAGTTGACACTTTTTAGTTATGGTGTTGGCAAAGAATGCTGAAACTGCCATGGATTGCTAAAAGAACTAACAAATCAGTCCTGGAAGACATGCAACCAGAATGTTCTTTGGAAGTGAGAATGGCCAGACTTTGTCTCACCTACTTTGGTCATGTCGTCAGAAGGGACCATTCCCTGGAGAAGGAAATATCTTTCTATCCTCTTCTATCATCTATCCTTCTATCATCTATCATGCTTGGTAAAATGGAGGGTCAGTGAAAAAGGGGAAGGCCCTCAATGAGGTGGATTGACACAGTGGCTACAACAATGGGCTCAGGTATAGCAAGGATTGTGGAGCTGGCATGGGACCAGGCAGTGTTTCATTCTGCTGTGCATAGGATCATGGTGGGTCAGAGATGACTCTATGGCACCTAACAACACAACAATATATGCATGTGAAAGCTTTACAATGAATAAGGAAGATTGAAGAAGAGTGCTTTTGTACTGTGTTGTTGGTGAAGTATACTGAAGATACTATGGACTGGAAGACGAATGAAAAAATCTGCCCTGGAAGAAGTGAGGTCTGAATGCTCCTGAGAAGTGAGAATGGCCAGACTTTGTCTCACCTACTATGATCAAGTTGAGAGAAGAGACCATTCCCTGGAGAAGGATATCATGCTTGGTAAAGTGGTTGTTGTTGTTGTTAGGTGCCATCGAGTCATCTTCCAACTCAAAGCGACATTATGTACAACAAAATGAAACACTGCTTAGTTCTGTGCCAGCCACTGTGTCAATCCGTCTTGTTGAGGGCCTTCCCCCCTTTTCTTGACCCACCACTTTACCAAGCATGACATCCTTCTCCAGAGAATAATCCCTTCTGACAACATGACCAAAGTAGGGGAGACGAAGTCTGGGCATCCTCACTTCCAAGGAGCTTTCCGGCTGCAATTCCTCCAGGACAGATTTCTGAGTTCTTTTAGAAGTCCATGGTACTTTCAACATTCTTTGCCAACACCACAACTCAAAACCGTTGACTCTTCTTTGATCTTCCTTAGTCGTTGTCCAGCTCTTCCATGCATATGAGGCAATTGAAAATACCATGGCTTGGGCTCGGAGCATCTTAGTTTTCAAGGAGATATCTATGCTCTTCAACACTTGAAAGAAGTCTTTTGCAACAGATTTGCCCAATGCAATACATCGTCTGATGTTTTGATTGCTGCTTCCATTGGCGTTGATTATAGAACCAAGTAATAAGAAGTCTTTAATGACTTCAATCTTTTCTCCAGTCATTGTGAAGCTGCTTATTGGTCCAGTTGTGAGGATTTTTGTTTTCCTTGTATTGAGGTGATTAAAGACTGTAGTCTTTAATCTTCATCAGTCAGTGTTCCAAGTTATCCTCACTTTCAGCAACCAAAGTTGTGTTGTCCACGTATCTCAGGTTGTTAATGAGCCTTCCTCCAATCCTGATGCCACGTTCTTCTTCAAATAGTCCAGCTTCTTAGAGTATTTGCTCAGCATACAGATTGAGTAAGTATGGTGAAAGGATACAACCCTGACGCACTCCCTTCCTGATTTTAAACCATGCAGTATCCCCTTGTGGTAAAGTGGAGGGTCAGCAAATAAAGGGGAAAGGCCTCAAAGAGATAGGCTGACACAGTGGCTGCAACGATGGACTCAGTATAGCAAGGTTTGTGAGGCTGGCACAGGACTGGGCAGTGTTTCATTTTATTGTACATAGGGTCCCTATGAGTCAGAACTGACTCAACGACACCTAACAACAACATACCCTATCTCTGGCATACTCTTTCTCCTACATATTTTTTGATACTCACCTTAAAAGTTAATACCTCTAGAGGCTTTCCATAAAGCAACCTAGTTTGGGGTACCATTAATACCCAACATTTCTTCACTCTAGTGCAGTTTTGGCAAGACAAAGCAGAGGTTGTATGAGGATTAATACAAACACAGTTCAGCAAATATCTACTAATCCTTTAGGGGTGAGACATGGTGAAAGTTTCAAAGATGAACCAGTTGACATTAATACTTAATTTTATTACAATATTATAGATGTAATTATACCATTGTCTGTAATTATATATCTATAATATTGTAATAAAATAATATTACAATATAAATATTGTACCAAGCAACCGAAAATAAAGGCTCAGAGTAAAATATTATTGTGGACTTTATTTCTTAAAGGAAAATATTTAAATAAAGATGCTGATCCATCAAGAGTTAATATATCTGTACTTACAGGTTGATAACAAAAGGGGGATTAATTTGGTTGTGATCACTGGTTGTTCTCAAAGAGTTGGTTCCAACTCATACTGACCCTGTGTACAAGAGGACCAAACACTGTCCAGTCCTGTGCCATCCTCATAATCATTGCTATGCTTTAGCCCATCATTGTAGCCAGTGTATCAATCCACCTCATTGAGTGTCTTCCCCTTTTTCTCTGACCCTCCACTTTACCAAGTGTGATATCATTCTCCTCCAGGAATCTGTGCTTCGTGATAACATGACCAAAGTACAAGAGACTAAGTCTGACCATTTTCACTTCTAAGGAGCATTCCGGCTGCACTTCCTCCAAGACAAATTTCTTCATTCTTCTTGCAGTCCATGGGATTTTCAAAATTCTTCACCAACACCACAATTCAAATGCGTGAATTCTTCTTAGGTCTTCCATACTCATTGTCCAGCCTTCATGTGCATATGAGGCTACAGGAAACACCATGGCTTGGGTCAGGTCCATCTTAGTCTTCAAAGTGACATCTTTGCTCTTTAACATTTGAAAGAAGTCTTTCGAAGCAGGTTTGACCAGTGCAATACATCCTTTGATATCTTGACTGTTACTTCCATGGACTTTAATTACTTCAAGTCTTCTTCACTTTCACCAAGCAAGATTGTGTCATCTGCAAATCCCAGGATATTAATGAGCCTTCCTCCAATCCTGATGCCACTTTCTTCTTCATATAGTCCACCTTCTCAGATTATTTTCTTCGCATGCAGATTGAATAAGTATAGTGAAAGGACAACCCTGACGCACACATATCCTGATTTTAAACCATGTAGTATCCCCTTGTTCCATTTGAACCACTGCCTCTTGTTCTATGTATAGATTCTTCATGAACACAGTTAATTAAGTGTTCTAGGATTCTCATTCTTTGCAATATTATCCATGATTTGTTATGATTCATGCAATTGAATGCCTTTGCATCATCAATAAAACACAGGTAAACATCTTTCTGGTAGTCCTTCTTTTCAGCCAACATCCATCTGACATCAGCAATATCTCTCATTCCACATCCTCTTCTGAATTTGGCTGAGTTTCTGGCAGTTCCCTGTTGATGTACTACTGCAACTGTTCTTGAATTACTTTTAGCAAAATTTTACTTGTGTGTGATGTCAATGTTATTGTTCCATAATTTCCATTTTGATGGATCACCTTTCTTTGGAATGGGTACAGATATGAATCTATTCCAGTCAGTTGGCCGAATAGCTGTGTTCCAAGTTTCTTTGCATAAGCAAGTGAAGGCTTCCAGCAGTGCATCATTTATTGAAACATCTGACTTGGTATTCTGTCAGTTCCTGAAGCCTGGTTTTTCACCAGTTCCTTCAGTGCAGCTTGGAATTTTTTCATCCAATACCATTGGTTCTTGATCATAGGTTATCTCCTGAAATGGTTGACTGTAGACCAATTCTTTTTGGTACAGAGACTCTGAGTATTCCTTCCATCGTCTTTTCATACTTTCTGAGTCATTCGCTATTTTGCTGCAGAATCCTTCAGTATTGCAGCTCAAGGCTTGAAGTTATTCTTCAATTCTTTCAGCTTGAGAAAAGCTGAGCATGTTCTTCCCTTTTGGTTTTCTTGCTCCAAGATTTTGCACATATCATTATAATACATTACTTATGCTTCTTGAGCCACTCCTTGAAATCTTCTGTTCAGCTATCTTACTTCATTTCTTCCACTCACATTAGCTACTCTCCATTCAACGGCAAGTTTCAGAGTCTCTTCTGATATCCGTTTTTGTCTTTTCTTCCTTTCCTGTCTTTTTAATGACTTTTTGCTTTGTTAATGAATGATATCCTTGATGTCATCCCACAATTCATCTGGACTTCAGTCATTGGTGTTCAATGCATAAAATCTCTTCTTCATATGGGAGGTACTCAAGGTCATATTTTGGCTCTCATGGACTTGCTTTAATTTTCTTCAGCTCCAACTTAAACTTGCATATGAACAATTTAGTGTCTGTTCCATAGCAAGCCCCTGTCGTTGTTCTTCACTGATGATACTGAGATCTCCATTGCCTGTTTTCCACAGATAGTTGACTTGATTCCTGTACATTCCTCCTGGCAAGGTCCATGCATGTAGTTGCTGTTTATGTTGTTGAAAAAAAGTTTTTGCAACAAGTAAGTCATTGGTCTTGCAAAATTCTATCAGGCAATCTCTGTCATCAGGTGGTTAATTTGGTTAATTGGCTGTCAGCAATTATAGCTATTAGAGAATTTTGGTACAAGATTTTGTTATGAAGTTTCATTGAGCCACAAGCAAGACTTTCCATAAATTTTAAGCTCATTTCATCTTATTTACTATTGTTGTTAGTTGTCATTATGTTTACTCCAACTTATGGTAGCCCCATATATAACAGAACAATATATTGCCTACACCTGCATCATCTTCACTATCATTGGTACAACTGAGTCATTTGTTTCAGCCACAGTGTATTTTGAGTGCCTTTTGATGTAGGAGGTTCATCTTCCATCACTATTTCAGTTAGGATTCTGTCATAATCCATAGAGTTTTCATTGGCTAATTTTAGAAATAGTTCATCAGGTCTTTCTTTCTACTCTGTCTGAGTCTTGAAGCTGCACAAAAACCTGTCCACCTTTGATGATACTGCTGGTGTTTGAAATGCCAGTGGCATAGCCTCCAATATCATGGCAACATGATCAACTGAGAGACAGGTGTGATTCATTTCAATATGACTTCTTATTTCTTTGTATATTAATCTTGTGAGTAACTGTGGGCCATAAATGATTTCTTTCTCCTTGTCCTTTCTCTTTAGCATAATAACCATTTTAAATAATTCTGCCTTCTTAGGAAATGGATTGTCCTATAAACTGATACTGTACAAACTGAAGCACTTTGCAGGGAGAGGGTGGGAACTGATTGTGCATTGTGTTCTGACACAATGCTTATTACTATTCTTTGTACAAAACATTTAATTGACTCAAATTGCAGAAGAGAAAAGATGCACATTTGCTGGCAACTATTTACAAAAGTAGCAATATATTTACTGCCAGATGATCATAATTGTACTTCTCAAAAACTGAAAGATTTGTTATTTTTTAGTTTCTTTGATAACCATGGCCCCTGGCCTTGGGTCCTTTCTAGCTAGTTCCATTTGATTGCAATTGTTCATCTTCATTAGAAACTTCACCTGTAATTGCATATATTCAAGAGAAAGCTTTGTGGGTGTTTTAACACAACATGTAATTGCTTTCATGCTTCAAAACAGAGGTTCTACCCTGGTGATCTTGCTCTTCTCAAGTTATTTCTTTGGTTTGACTATTTGGATAAACTGTTAGACTTGAATCTCTTCTAAAAGGAACTCAATACCTGAGGTATTACTTGATCAAAATTTGGGCCTTTAATAGTCTCCATTATCTTTTTCCATTTCAGTATTACAGGTCATACTCTAAAAAACACCAAAGGCCTTCCAAGACAGTCTAATTTATTATATTATCTGAAATAGATGTCCCACTTGCTGAGGCTTGGAAAATTTTGCTCTGCAGACACTCAGAGAATGTGGGTTAGGCTCTTTTAGGATCTATGCCCACATTACTTTCAGATTGAAAGTCATAGGATTTGTTATACATATTTATTAACCATAATTCTTTTAGTAATTTCTTTTCTATGGTATTCTCTTTATGAACCTCACTTCAATGACTTTTGCCCCCCATTCAAGCAGCTAGGCTCATGACATTCTCTGACTCAAAGCAAGGTTGCTGCAGCAGAAAGCAGAAGAAAAGAGTCTGACTTGGTCAGGCCTGAAAAATTCTAACATTCTGAGAGGACTCTACAAAGCCCCAAAATAAATAATTAGCAAGAGGAATAAGATCCTGTACTATTTCTTCATATATAAGCAATGTTACCTTGAGCTTCCCAAAACTAAAGGGGAAAGAGAAAATTAGAGAAGGAACCAAAGAGAAGGGACTAAGGAGGGCTTGGAGTGACCAGAAGGTGGTAGTGGCATCAAGGTCCCTGGATTGCCTGGCTTTTCTTCCTTCAAGATCCTCTCAATCTCTAGAAGCCTGCAACCCTTAGGATTTGATCAGCCTCTGCCACCTGTTCACTCCCCATCCCCAAGAGATGCACCATCCTGATCTGAAGAGTTTTGCTGCTTCTCTTTCCTGTCTTTTTCTCACAAAGGCCTTCCCATGGCAGTATGTAACCCTCTGGGGAACAATGCCAACCTGAGCCTCAGACTTTGTCAGTATCAATGGCCCACTCCATGTAAACAACCCTAGTTTCAATACACCACAACACTCATGAGCCCTCAAAGTAGGAGCAGAGAAACTTGGATACCTAATGGTAGCATGTGGTGTGGAAAAGAAAGTCACTGTACCTGTACTTAAATGTAACTGTGTACAAGCTTCTCTAACCCCCACCTTCTACCCACCCTCAGCCCCTGAGCCAGGCAGTGGTAACACACTACAAGATAAGAATTCAGGAAGTCAGGAAATCATCCCAATTCAGCCCAGTCAAGCCTCATAGAGAGCAGAATATTATTCAAGATATAATGCTATACAAAGTGTCAAGCTGTCTTGTTCTGTCAACAAGCTGACTTCTGCAGTTCCCTAATCTGGTGCTCCAGATGAGGGTGTGCAGCTACTCTTCCTACACCTGGGTCCCTGGTCCATCTGCTCCTGCTGCTACTATGTAACTTTGCATGTCTAGAGCTTGAGCTACTGAAGTAAGAGGTCCAGATAAGTCAGCTCCTGTAGAGGGCTGTGCTGAGCACTCAGGCTATGTTCCCTCATAGGTCACAGCCCAGCCAATAAACTGGCAGCCATTGGATAGAGCACCAATGCTAGACCAGATTGGTCAGGTCCAGTGATGACAAACTCTGAAGAGGCACTATGGATATGTCAGTTATTCTGAGGCTTCACAGAAAGGAGCAGGCTAACAGCTGCTGTAGATGGCCAGGAAAGGATGTTGAGTTTGAAAGACTGCCCTCGTTTTCAGCTTGTGAGAACCAAACCACAGATGTGAAGTCATCTGCCAGTGTCACACAACTCATCAGTGGCTTAGTTGCAACTAGAATCTGGTTCCCTTCATACTATCATAAAATTCGAGACATGCAATGCAAATGTAAATCCAGGGACACACATGCTAGTTTCCAAGTTTGCAAAAATTCCAAAACCTTTATTTCTGATGTGTCCAGCCAGATAGAAATATAGCAGGTGCAAATGGGGCAGGAACAACACTCAGGAGAGAGATTGTTTGGCTCTCAAACTCAACAGAGAGCATTTGTGGAAAAAGGCTCTCTTCTAGATTGCAAGGTCTGTGAGCCACCTTACACACAGCCAGCAGCATCTCTCCCACAGGTAGAAAGGATAGTAGAGGTCACAGCTGGTCTGCAAATCAAAAATAATTGGCACATGTGCCCATTGCATTTGTAGCCACATGCTGAATACTGAAAGCCCTTGGATTTTGTGAAGCACCTTTCACTAGAACATTTACTGTGCAGTACTGCACTGGTTACATCCATGCTCAAGGGTATGAATTTAAACTGTTCAAGACATTTTACAGACATTTCTGCAATTATTGCATATGCATATTCCCAAAACCTTGCAATCTATAAAATGCCATGCTAAAAATAACAGAAATTTGGAGAAAATAATATTGAGGAAACTCAGACAAAACCTATGGAACTTTGCCTCTAAAGACCTAACAAAAATAATAAATACTCAAGCACAGTTCACTTTCCACTGACATTAGCCAACATCACAAGAGTCAGTAATTTGCAGTCTTAAAACTGGGACCTCTCTTCCTCCTTCAAGATACAAGTCCTTGAAGGCATTTGCTTCTATTAGAGACCAGATTAATCAAAATTAATAATTGTATCCTTTGTTTTAATACAGGAGAAAACATCTTTTTTAGTTTCCTTATCTGTACTGTCAGCTTCCTCAGATAGCTTAACACATGGGAAAATGTAGCAGTTCATGAAGTCACTAACCCAGCCATTACTAGCACTAATGGAAGTCATTTCTGCATGATTTTCAGCTTCTCTTCATATATGGCCAAAGATTTCTCTTTAATTGTGAGGAAACTTGCTTCTAGTCACTTCAAAACATTAAAGTGCATGGGGAAACCTTGCACAAATCAACATGACTACTGCATTATTCTGACACCATTCCCTATCTGCCAATTGATTTGAACTGATTCACATTAAAGAAACATGCATTTTAATAGAAGATGTAGTAGTGCTTTAATTGTTCTCTTTTCTAGAACAGAGGAAACTATTAGAACAACACTATTCCCGCTGGCATGTTGGCATTTGTGTTAACAGATGGAAAAGGAGCCGCAATTGTAGATAATAAGCAACAGCTAAAAGCACATTTTAAAAAATCAAAGTTAACCTTGACTTTCTGTAAGCTGTTTGGCATTACTGAGCTGAAGGGGCCAACTGAAGTAAATGCCCAGTGGAGGTGTTCAAAATAGAGCTAGAGAGTAGAACGGAATCATCCTTCAGTGTTTTCTATCAGAATTTGCATTAAGTCTCTCAAATGAAATCCTGAGTTGAAATCCTCCAAAGCTAGCAAACAGTGAGATGCAGGTAAAAGTCAAATAAGGGAATAAACACAGAACTGTAGCTTTCATCTCATTTAAAAGAAAGAAAGAAGACAGAAAAGAAATTAAAGGAGATGGGGTAATCAGGATTCTAACATTCACATGAACACTGATGAGGAGGAGGAGGGATGAGAAATTTCAAAAGGAGTACCATTCTCATCATGAATTAAAATCTATTTAACACTGTGTCCTTGTTCTGGGTTAAATCATCACCTGTTCTTAGCTTCCTAGTGCTGCCATAGCAAAAATAACACAAATGGATGGTTTTCAAGAACAGAAATTTGTTATCTCACTTTTGGAGGCTAGGAATCTGACTTTAGGGCATCTGCAGGGCTATGCTCTGTCTGCTATAGGAGATCATTCCTTGTCTCTTTCAGCTTCTGTGGCTCTGAGCACTTCTTGGCATTCCTTGGGTTACAGAAAAATCCTCATACGGTGTCTTCCCCTATATGGGTAACTCTCTGTGTCTGCCTTCCCCTTCAAGGAGACACTACTTGGAAGGTTTAGAACCCACCCTACTCTGGTAAGATGTCATTAACAGAACAACAACAAAAAAAAAAAACAACCCTAATTTCAAACAGTGTCACATTCACAGGCATAGGGCTTAAGATTTCAGCATATCTTTTGAAGGGACATAGTTCAATCTATAGGAGCTCTGGTAGCATAGTGGCTAAAGCACTTGACTGCTAACCAGAAGGCTGGTGGTTCAAACCCACCAGCCACTCCTCAGAAGGAAGGTTGGGCAATCCTACTTCTGTAGTGATACTGCCTTGGAAACTCCCAAAGAGGGGTTGCTATGAGTCGGGGCTGACTCGACGGCACATAACAACAACAACAACAGTTCAATCTATAACATCCTGTAACACTCCTGTAACACACATTCCATTATGGGAATTGGGAATTATTGGTCTAGTCTAATCCATGAGGCATACTTACGTCAGCAAGATCTGGGGGAACATTCACACAGATGCTGTCTCAGGACCAAGGAGAGTTCCAAGCCAACTAAGGCTTTAGCTTTTCTGGACATCTAAGGGAAATCTCGGAAGGAAGGTTGGGCAATCCTACTTCCGTAGTGATAACTGCCTCGGAAACCCAAGGAGGGGTCGCTATGAGTCGGGGCGACTCGACGGCACATAACAACAACAACAAGGGAAATCTGGTAGTATTGTGTGTGTGTGTGTGTGTGTGTGTTTTCTCCAGTGGGTTTCAATTTCACACTTTGATAAGTTATGTTGTTCCTCTGCCCAGTCAGGTAGGATTAGTCCCACCTCATATCATCAGGCCCTTGTTCTGGATTTTATTCCAGATCCCAGCTATGGCATAAATGTCCAAGAATTAAATAAAGTCTTTAACTGTCTTTGAGATCTCCTGTTCTTTCTTTCCTATCATCTAGTCACTCATGTTATGGCGAATGTGTTGATATTAACTAAAAATGGGAAGTCTATACATTCTATAATTTTCTAATTTTTTTTTTTTGTCTTATTATACCTGGCTCCCAGTTTCTTCTTTTGGTGCTTTCTGTAAACCCTCCTCAGAGCTGCAATCCTGTATCCTAATTTTGTGAATCTGCTTCGGAGATACAGCCATCCCTTTATACTCCAATAGAACTACTTCCTAAACATATCTCCCATTTTTCCATGGCTGGCTACATTCCCATCTAAATTCTTAGTCTTTTGCACATTTCATTCAACCTATTGGCTCTACTTGGGTATTTCTGGTGTCCAGTGCTCCTGGGTATTCTTCCTATCCTTCTCCTGGATATATATAAACTCTATTTGCTGACTTACTTCCTTACTCTGGGCTCCAGGCTGACTCTGACTGGCTGTCACTTATGTACAGGCACATTGAATGTTTTCCGTGCCCTCTGGATATTTCAGTTTATCAAATAGTCCAATGTCAAGTAATCAGTGTATTCTTTGCACATTTTATGACCTCTGCCCATTAAAGCAACCAATAAAACCAGATCAAGAAATGATCAGTTTGATTGTGGATATAGACATAGTTATTTGTGAAAATGTGATTGTCTGTCTGAGAATGGAAGTGATGGTAATTCACATATACCCTGTGTGTGTGTGTGCACATGTGTGTGTAAAGTAATCCCTCCACTTATAAATTCCATTCCATGGTGTTTAACCCATTCCTCTTTTATCCAACGATTTTCTAATTGAGATATTATTAAATATACACTGGATGGGAGCTCTGGTAGCATAGTGCCTAAGGCACTTGACTGCTAACCAGAAGGCTGGCCAGTTGAAACCCACCAGCCACTCCTCAGAAGGAAAGTTGGGCAATCTACTTCTTGTGATACCACCTCAGAAACCCAAGGAGGGGTCGTTATGAGTCAGGTCTGACTCAATGGCACATAACAACAGCAATGACATACACTGGATGATTTTTCTTCTGAGTGGAAAGCATGAGCAATTGAAATTGTAATACAAGCACATTCATGTTAGCCATTCACCTTACCTATATCTGCTCCTATGTATTTCCACATGAGACTTATTTTTCCTTCCCTCCCAAAAGGGGAACTTGAAAGAAAATAAGAGCATAAGAGAAAATGAGTTACAATTTAAGTTGCCATTTCTCTTTATTCCTTTATTTCAAAAGAACGATCTGGAATGAAGAATACCTTTGTAAGGTAAAGCAGATGATCCTCTAAGAGGACTGCACAATGTGTGAGTGCTATTGATTTTTCTTCCTAAGTCATTTCAGCGATACAATCTTGAGCCAAGTGACCATCGACAGTAAATGATTTCCAGCCAGACACTCAATCGTCAGACTGCTTTTCTCAAAGGTTTAGCATTTCTGGTGAAAATACGTACATGGATTGTGAAGCAGTAGTAGTGTGTGATAGAAGATGTAAACTCAGAGGATTTTTATGTATTGTAATAAGCCCTATCGCCAGAATTACAAAGGACAGAGTGAAAGGGGATCCACAGTTGCCGTTAGGTTTTCTTTTTTATGTTTTATTTTTTAAATGTTTTCATTCAAGGCTTGGGAAATTATATTAAGTAACTAGATCTATTGCTTCCTAAGTCTTAAAGCCAAAAGTGGACAATATTAACCAGCCAAGATGCAGATTTGTCATATCAAAAGACACATTATGGGACAAAATTCAATGTTTTGAGTAGTAGCACTACTACTTTAAAAGATCAGTGATGACATGATACATGGACAATAGAGGTCCAAGGAACATTTTCTCCAGACCTGGTGAGTCACCTCTGAGGCTCTCAACATTCAAGTCAAAATCCTGGGAGATTTCAATACCAATTGTTCTCTGAAATTGTATAAAATGTCAGGGGTTTAACCTCAAATTTCACATTTCAACAAAGCTCTTGGAATCTCAATAACAACTGAAACATTCAGGTTGAATTCATAATTTTCCAACCATACATATTCTCTCTGGTCTCTCTCTCTTGGTCTCTCTCTCTCTCTCTGTCTGTCTCTCCCTCTCTCTTTGCTCCTCTCTCTGCCCCTCTCTTTCCCCTCCCTTATTATCTCTACCCTTAGTGCCAAGATGATTTTGGCCAAGCTCCACTGACAGAGTATCTTAATGTTGTCCTCTATGCAGAACAGGAATTCAACAAGGCATTGAAATGAGACTTCAAGAGTTCTCCAGAGAAGGAGATGAGAAAGCCTGGAGAAAAACAGAATGTCAGTAAACTAAACTTGGTCTATCTAATGAAAGAACCCAAACACTCAAGTGAGGAAAAAAATGAACACTTGAAAAAGAACACAACTAAAATTTCAAGATTTTCCTAAGATCTTCCGTAGAAACAATAGTATTTAAATGCTTAATTGATACAGCAGAAATGTAGGGTGTTTGAGGGAACTCAACACAATACACCTCCAATAGTATCCTCCCTGAAAAAACCTACAGTGCTAAGCTTTGTCATCTGTATAAATAGTATTTACACAAGTTCATGGGTTCATAAATATGACCAACCAGGTGGCCAGGTTTTATCTTCATTTACTGAAAGGCAAGTCCGCTCACCAAGTGGATATTCATTAGATTTTCCAGTTCCAAACAACTCATCATCTGATATCAAACAGATCAATTTAAATTATCACTAACTTTACTATAATTGCTTCTCTAATTATAATGATGCTCAAAGGCTTTGAAAATTGTCTTGGCTTCTTTAGTACTTACTATAGCTTTAACCTCTCAAATCCAAATTGTGGGAATCTGTCCACCAGATAAGAGATCTGTAAAAAGTAAAGAGAAGGTAGAAATAATGAAATCAGACGAACTTTCTAAAAACCAAGGATTGATTTTGTTTGGAAAGTCTGTTTCCTCCTCATCCAAAACACAAAAGAGCCAAAACAGGCTATACAATTCATTGTATACTAGAGGTAGTTTAGAGTTTGACAAAAGTGCTTGACCAGAATGACAGGCAACACGGAGGGGTGCTCCCGGATGCAATCAATAGATTACTTCCTATTCCCATTTGTGGTAATTGTCACATAATAGCTTTATTAAGTGTTCTCAACAGCCTTAATTGCAGGCTGGATTCTCACCTTTGAACTATAATTCCCTAGATTTAATTGTAAACAATAAATTGTCTTTCAAATGCTTTCAGTTTTCTTTGCCTTCATCCTCTCAAAATAAAGTCAGTATTACTTTGACATCAAGCAGAGCCTATAGTGGTGAGAGAGACAAGCTAGTGAAGACTTTAAGAGTCACCTCTGAGCATAGTGCCTAAGGCATTTAACTGCTAACCAGAAGGATGGCAGTTCAAACTCACCAGGCACTCCTCAGAAGGAAGGTTGGGCAATCTACTCCCTTAGTGATACCTCCTTGGGTTTCCAAGGATGGGTTGCCATGAGTCAGATCCGACTCGATGGCAGTGAATTTGGGTTTTGTTTTTTATTTTTAAGCTGGACTTCACCTAAGAAGAAACACAGGGCAGGAGGATGTAGAAAACCTGGCATCAGTGAACACCAATTTGTTTTCCTACCCATAATGCCCAGTTTCTTTCAGTCTGACCTGACATCACATCAACCTTCATCCCCTCCTACATAAAGGCCCCTAGGAAAAGACAGTCTTGGCCATTTATTTCCATAAGTTTCCAAGAGTTTGGGCCAGGCATTTCTCTTTAATTGTTATGAGCATCAAGAAATAAATGTTATACCACCAAGATCTTTCAACTAGTTCTAATATGAATCAGGAGCAGATCTCTCAATCCAATGGGTAACATTCCCATTCATTCCTTTATCATTCAGGGCAATTAATCACTTGAGCATACGCTCTTTCTCATAGGAGATGTGGGAAAATGATAATGTTTTATGTGAGTAATTAATCCTGGAGCAGATGTGGAGTTTCCAAGGCTACTACCATTAGCACATTCACAGGCTTCTGAACACATATTCCAGCACTGGTTAGTAATGATTTTAATATGTTAATACTATGTTACTCACAAACAAGAAACATTCAGGCCTTAAGTTTTATATAAGTGCTATTATTTGCAAAGGCTTTTCAGCTAGGACTAGTGATGAGGTTTTTATTTTCTTAATGCTGATGTTGAATAAACAATCTCCAATTAACATACCAGCTGGAAGTGCACCATTGCTTAGTTCTATTTCTTCCAATAGTATTCAACACTTATAAAGTGAATAAAACAATTCACAGTGAAACTAATGGTCATTTGGGGAAGGGAGAATAGAAGTTTTTGGGTGGTTTATTTTTCTACCAATGTGACTTCTGGTCTTGGAAATTACAAAAATGACAAATAGAATACAAAAGAAAATACAGAAAAATGTGTATATATTTGTTACATTTAAATATATATTTTTAAATTTTTCTGAAAATGAAAGCTGGTGTGTGCCCCATACTTGTCATCCCTGGTGGCTGCTGTGCTTATTTTCTTAGATTAGCTATTTATCCAGAGCTGACACAGTCTACAGCTTAAAATTATCTTTATTATTTCTCCCAAGCTTAGGTATAAAGTAATAATCCCCAGACAGTCACAGCACCTTCTGTCTACCTTTGTTCCTGTCACATTTTCTCTGTAAATATGTTTTAGTACAACAATAAATTGCTATCCATGGTAAACGTGCTTCATCATAATTTTGCTTCATGCTGAATTCGTAAAATTACAAAGTCAATGACAGATAGTCAGTGAAACTAACAGTAACTACAGTGCTGCTACAAGAACTAACCCAAGGTCAAATCTTCAGTGTTGGGCGTAGTGCCTAAGGCATATTTGACTGCTAACCAGAAGGCTGGCAGTTCAAACCCACCAGCCACTCCTCGGAAGGAAGGTTGGGCAATCTACTTCCATAATGACATTTCCTTGGAAACCCAAGGAGGGGTCGCTGTGAGTCGGATCCAACTCCTGGGCAGTGAGTCTAGGACAAATTGGAAGTTGTCCTATTGTGTTGTATTTAACTTGATAAAAGGACTCCAGTCACAATAAAAACTCTTTGTAACAAAATGTTATTTTTCAAAAAAATACAAAACATTTTAGCCAAACAAATTGGGCAACCATTTCCTGCAGACTGAGATAAAACGCCAAGAGGGGAGGGAAGCATCAAGTAACTAAAAGAACGATATATGACAAAGTAGTCAATTAACTCCTTTCAGCCAAGCAGTTTTCGTGTGATGCCAGTTTATGCAACCCTTAGTTTTACTGGAAACTTCCTTTCAGTCCAATATACCACACAGAGAAGAGCTTTGTTTTTTATTTTGTTTAGACAGCTATGTTATGATCCACAAATAAAATAAACCTTCTAGAATATCATGCAAGTTCCTCATTTAGACAGACCTCACAACAATGCTCAGGCACAACACAAATAATAGCCCCTATAGCCCAAGGGGGGTAGGCAGAACCAAGCCTCCAGAGGCATGACAGGGAAGGAGTGCCAGGGACCACAAAGCAGCAGGATCCAGGTAGGCATTAGGTAATGGGAAGGCAGAGGGGTTTCCAAGAGTTAAGAGAGACAAACTTGCCTGTCAGTTTGTCATCTTGTGGGGCTTGCACATTGCTGTGGGGCTTGGCTGTGCTACCAGTGTTTAATCACCAGCAGGGTTGCACCTGGTGCACAGGCTTCAACTCAGTTTACAGACTGAGACAGACTAGGAAGAAGGAGGAGGTCATCACTTCTCAAAGAATTGGCCACGGAAAACTTATGAATAGCAGAGAAACACTGTCTGATACATTCCTGGGCAACTTTATGAATAACCCAGAAACATTGTTCGATGCAGTGCAAGAAGATGACCCCTTGGGTCGCAAAGCACTCAAAATAGGACTGGGAAAGAGATCCTCATCAGAGTAGAACCAACCTTAATGATATGGATAAAGTAAATCTTTCGGGACCTCCATGTGCTGACGTGTCACAACTCAAATGGAGTAGAAACAGCTGCAAAAATCCATTAATAATTGGAACAAGGTATGTACCATTAATAATGGTACAAAGTGTGAATCTAGGAAAATTGGAAGTTGTCAAAAATGAAATGGAACTCATAAAGATTGATATCCTAGGCATTAGTGAGCTGACATGGACAAGTTTTGGCCATTTTGAATCAGATTTACTATGCTGGGAATAACAATTTGAAGAGGAATGGTGTGGCATTTATCATCACAAAGGATATTTCAAGATCTGTCCTGAAGTACAATGCTGTCAGTGATAGGATAACATCCATATGCCTACAAGGAAGACCCGTTCATATGACTATTATTCAAATTTATGCACCAACCACAAAAGCCAAAGATGAAGATATTGAAGATTTTTATCAACTTCTGCAGTCTGAAATTGACTGAACATGCAATCAAGATGTTGTTTATCACTGGTGATTGGAATGCAAAAGTTGGGTACAAAGAAGAATCACTGGTAGTTGGAAAACTTGGCTTTAGTGACAGAAATGACACTGGAAATCACATGATAGAATTTTGCAAGACCAATGACTTTTCATTGAAAACACCTTTTTTCAACAACACAAATGGTGGCCATACAGGTGGTCCTCACCAGATGGAGTACAGAGGAATCAGATTGATTACATCTATGGCAAGAGGCAGGCAATCCTACTTCCGTAGTGATACTGCCTCGGGAACTCAAGGAGGGGTCGCTATGAGTCGGGGCCGACTCGACGGCACATAACAACAACAGCAACAACATGGCAAGAGGCAATGGAAAAGCTCAATATCTTCAGCCAAAACAAGGCCAAGAGCTGATTGTGGAACAGACCATCAACTGCTCATATGCAAGTTCAACTTGAAGTTGAAGACAATTAAAACAAATCCATGAGAGCCAAAATATACCCCTCCTGAATTTAGAGGCCATCTAAAGAATAGATTTGATGAACACCAATGACTGAAAACCAGAATTGTGGGAAGACATCAAGAGCGCATCCATGAAGAAAGCAAGAGGTCATTAAAAATACAAGAAAGAAAGAAAAGACCAAAATGGATATCAGAAAAGACTCTGAAACTTGCCCTTGAGTGAAGAGTAGCTAAAGCAAATGGAAGAAATGACAAGATAAAAGAGCTGAACACAAGATTTCAAATAGCAGCTTGAGAAAACAAAGCCAATTACTATAATGAAATGTGCAAAAACTTGGAGTTAGAATACCAAAAGGGAAGAATGCACTTGCATCTCTCAAGCTGAAAGAACTGAGGAAAAATTTAAGTCTCAAGTTGCAATATTGAAAGATTCAATGGGAAAAGTATTGAATGATGCAGGAAGCATCAAAAGAAGATGGAAGGAATACACAGTCACTGTGCCAAAAAGAAGTGGTCAATCTTCATCCATGTCAGGAAGTGGCATATGTTCAAGAACCAATGGTATTGAAGGAAGAAGTTGAAGCTGCACTGAAGGAATTGGTGAAGAACAGGCTCCAGGAATTGACGGAATACCCATCGAGATGTTTCAACAAACAGATGCCCTTCTGGAGTCCCTTACTCGGCTATGCCAAGAGATTTGGAAGAGAGCTTCCTGGCCAACTGACTGGAAGGGATCCATATTTGTAGCCATTCCAAAAAAAAATTGATCCCACAGAATGTGGAAATTATCAAACAGTAGCATTAATATCACATGCAAGTGAAATCTTACTGAAGATAATTCAAAAACAGTTGCAGCAGTATGTTTACAGAGAACTTCCAGAAATGCAAGCTTGATTCAGAAGAGGACGAGGAAGGAGGGATATCATTGCTGATGTCAGATAGATCTTGGCTCAAAGCAAAGAATACGAGAAAAATATTTACTTGTGTTTTATTGACTATGCAAAAGCATTTGATTGTGTGGATCATAACAAATTGTGGATAGCATTGAGAAGAATGGGAACTCCAGAACACTTAATTATACTCCTGAGGCACCTGTACATAGACCAGGAGGCTGTCATTCAAACAGAACAAGGGGACATTGCATGGTTTAAAATCAAGAAGGGAGTGTGTCAGGGTTGTATCCTTTCACCATACTTATTCAATCTGTATGCTGAGCAAATAATCCGAGAAGCTGGGCTATATGAAGAAGAACATGGCATTAGGATTTGAGGAAGAATCATTAACAACCTGCGATATGCTGATGACACAACTTTGCTTGCTGAAAGTGAGGATGATTGAAACACTTACTGATGAAGATGGAAGAATACAGTCTGCAGTATGGAATACATCTCCATACAAAGAAAACAACTGGACTTACAAGTAGCATTATGA
This sequence comes from Orycteropus afer afer, assembly GCF_000298275.1. Lineage (NCBI taxonomy): Eukaryota > Metazoa > Chordata > Mammalia > Tubulidentata > Orycteropodidae > Orycteropus > Orycteropus afer. Next base: position 4,633,760 of record NW_006921673.1, on the reverse strand, counting down.
TAAATGGAGAAAAGATTAAAGTTGTCAGAGACTTTACATTGCTTGGTTCTACAATTGACGTCAATGGAAGCAGCAGTCAGGACATCAGACTATGATGTTGTTGTTGTTGTTATGTGCCGTCGAGTCGGACCCAACTCATAGCGACCCCTTCTTGGGTTTCCAAGGCAGTATCACTACGGAAGTAGATTGCCCCATCTTCCTTCCGGGGAGTGGCTGGTGGGTTTGAACCGCCAGCCTTCTGGTTAGCAGTCGGATGCCTTAGCCACTATGCTACCAGAGCTCCCAGACTACGATAGCACTGGGCAAATCAGCTGCAAAGGACCTCTTTAAGTGCTGAAGAGCAAAGATGTCTCCTTGAGGACTAAGGTGCACCTTACACAAACCATGGTATTTCCAATCACCTTGTATGCATGTGAAAGCTGGACAATGAATAAGGAAGACCAAAGAAGAGTTGATGGTGTTATGGTGTTGACGAAGAATGCTGAAAGCACCATGGACTGCTAAAAGAACTAAAAGGTCTATCCTGGAGGAAGTGCAGCCGGAATGCTCCTTGGAAGCGAGAATGGCCAGATTTCGTCTCACATACTTTGGTCATGTTGTCAGAAGGGACCATTCCCTGGAGAAGGATGTTATGCTTGTTCTAATTTTAAAAAAAGAAAAAAAAAAATCTGCCTCTTGGTCTATGTACAGGATCTGCGTAGGCACAGTTAAGTAAGTGCTCTAGAATTCCCATTCTTTTCAATGTTATCCATAATTTGTTATGATCCACACAGTCGAGTGTCTTTGGATAGTCAATAAAACCCACACAAACATCTTTCTAATATTTTCTGCTTTTAGCTAAGATCCGTCTCACATGAGCAATGATATCCCTCTTTGCAAGTCCCCTTCTGAATTCAGACTGAATTTCTGGCAGTTTCTTGTAGTTGTACTTCTGCAAACACTTTTCAATTATTTCCAGCAAAATTTTACTTGACTGTGATATTAAAGATATTGTTTGATAATTTCTGCATTCTCTTGGATCGTCTTTCTTTGCCATGGACACAAATATGGGTCTCTTCCAATCAGTTAGCCAGGTAAACGTCTTCTAAACTTCTTGTCAGAGAAGACTGAGCACTGTCTCCAATTTTTAATCATTTCGTTTGGTATTCTCTATGTCCTGGAGCCTTGTTTTTTGCCAGTTCCTTCAGTGCAGCTTGGACTTCTTCCTCCAGTACCATCAATCCTTGATCATATAATACCTCTTGAAATGGTTGAATGTTGACCATTTCTTTTTGGCACAGCAACTCTGTGTATTCCTTCTATCTTCTTTTGATACTTCCTGGATCATTCAATATTTTGTCTGTAGAATCCTTTAATATTGCAACACAAGATTTGAAATTTTTCTTCAGTTCTTTGAGTTTGAGAAATGCCAAACATGTTCTTCCCTTTTGGTTTCTAACTCCAGATCTTTGCACACTTCATTACCATACCTTATTTTGTTTTTGTGCCACCTTTTGAAGTGTTCTTCAAGTCTTTCACTTCATCAATCATTTTACTTTAACTACTCGCCATTCAAGATAGTTTCAGAGTCTTTTCTGACATACATTTTGGTCTTTTCTTTTTTTCTTGTCCTTTTCATGACCTTTTGTTTTCTTCATGTATGATTTCCTTGATGTCATCCCGCAACTCATCTGGTCTTAGGTCACTGGTATTCAATGTGTCCAATTTATTCTTGCAGTGGTCTCTAAATTCAGGTGAGTTAGACTCAAAGTTGAATTTTGGCTCTCATGAACTTGGTTTGATTTTTTTCTGTTTCAACTAGAGCTTGTGTGTGAATAATTGGTCTGTTCCATGGTAAGCTCCTATACTTGTTCTGACTAATGATGTTGAACTTCTCCATCATCTCTTTGCACAGACGTAGTCAATTTGATTCTTGTATATTTCATCAAAAAAAAAGTCCATGTGTATAGTGACCATTTATGTTGTTGAAAAAAGGTATTTGGAATGAGTGAGTTGTGGGTCATGCAAAATTCTGTCATGTTATCTTCAGAATCATTTTTATCACCAAGTCCATCTTTTCAAAATACTGACTCTTTTTCTTTGTCTCCAACTTTCACATTCCAAACACCAGTAATTATCAATGCATCTTGACTGCATGTTTGATGAATTTTATACTGTAGAAGTTCATAAAATCTTCAAATTCTTAATCTTTGGCAATAGTGGTTGATGCATAAATTTGAACAGTAGTCATATTAACTGTTATTCCTTGAAGGCATATGGGTATTATCCTATCACTGACAGTGTTGTACTTCAGGATAGATCTTGAAATGTTCTTTTCAACTATGAACACTTTTCCTCTTCAATTTTTGATTCCTGGCATAGTAGATAACATGATTGTCCAACTCCAAGTGGTCAATGCCAGTCCATTTCAGTTCACTGAAGCCTAGGATATTGATCTTTATGGATTCCATTTCATTTTTTACAAATTCCAATTTCCATAGATTCATACCTTGTACATTGCTTGGTCAGATCATTAATGGATGTTTGAAGTTTTTTCATATCATTTTGAGTTGTGCCACATCAACAAATGAAAGTCCTAAAAGATTGACTTCAGCCACATCATTAAAGTCTACTCTACTTTGAAGAGGCACATCTCTTTCCCTGTTATTTATATTTTGTGTGTCTTCAAACCAGAGGGACTTATCTTCCAGCACTGTGTCAAAAAATATTCCACTGCAATTCATAAGGTTTTCACTTGCCAGTTTTTCAGAAGTAGACCATCCGGTCCTTCTTCCTAATTTGTCTTAATCTGGAAATTGTCCACAACAGATGATGCTGCTGATACTGGAAATATTGATGGCAAAACTTCCAGTATCACAGCAACATGCAAGCCACCACAATATGACATTCTGACAGACAAATGATAGGACTTCCCTATATAAAGGTATAAATCTTCTGATCAAATTTATGAATTTCAATGACATATACTTTAAACATGCATCAAAGACTAAAATACCATTACCTGTTAGGCACCTAAAAGGAAATAAGATGCCTGACTAATGGTGAATTAGAATTACATTAGACACTCTACACAGTTAATTCATGCCTTTAGGAACTCTTTCCATTTCATTGGTCTCATGTGGATTGTGTGGGTTTATACGAGATCTACAGTCCTCTTTTTTTATCACTCTATAAAAGGCAGGCATCATTCTTTTTCAATTGCCCTGGCCTTTGGAAAATGTGTATTCATGATCCCAAGATGATGTCTTTAAATTTTTTCAATCATTTTTTTGCCATAACAAATGATTATTTTGTATCTACAGTGTGCTAAGCAGTGTGCCAAGGACGCAGTGATAAACAAAGCCTTCTTCTCACTTATCAACTCTCTCTTTATCCAACATTACACATTTACAACAATTTTGAAAAAATTCTCAGGCGGTGCTTCTGATGGTCCAGGCCCCATGTGGGCCTGTGGCTGGGCCCAGGGAACCCTCTGCAAGCCACCTGAACAATATACCAGAGACACCAGTGGACAACCAGGCCACATGAGAGATGGTGACCAACAAGGCATGAATGCTTTTGTTTTGGTTACTTAGTGCCACTCTAGCAGAAAATACCATAAATGGAAGACTACAACAAACACGAGTCTATTCTTTTACAGTTTTGGAGGCTAGAAGTCCAAATTCAAAGTGCCAGGTCTAGGGGCTGAGTGAATGCCCCTCAACTTTGGGCTTCAGCTGTGCCTCTGGCTCCTGGCCCACTGAAGTAGAGGTGTCTCTTCACTCAAGCAGCTTCTGGCTGCTAAAGCTAACAAGGCCAAGGGCAGCACATAAAATGGCACAGCCTCAATATTACCAAACCACATAGCAGGCAATTGATTCAAGTCCCGTTAACAGTCTCAAGATCGGCAGATAACAAGGCAGCCTGCTGAATAATGACCCGGCTATGTGCAGGATTCAAGTATGCAAAAAGCTAGAGACCATTCCTAAAGCTTCTCCTTATATACAGGAAGCAGACCACATCCCTAAAGTAGCTACTCAGCTGCTCATGGCAGACTCCACCGTGGAGTTTACTGCCTGTCTCTTCATGGGAAAGAACCACTACCAGCTGCCCAGCTACTCAAAACCAGGCCCAGCCAAGTTGACACACAACACCAACTGCCACAGCTTTCCATTCTTCCTTCCAATCTGGACTCAACCAGGGAGGGCATGGAGCAAAGACAGAACAGCTAGAGGTCATGGGGGAATAGGAGGAGGCCAAGAAGGGGCCCAAAGTTGCCAGGGATGTCCATGTGGGGAGGTGGGGGAGGAGCTGCAGGATCAGGATAGACAGAGGACAATTGGGGCTCGTGCCCAGGACAGTCAAGAAATGAGCAGAGAATGAATGGGCTGCAGATGTCAGACTCACCTAACAAGCACCACCACCACTCTCAATCTCTGTGGGCCTCAGGGTGGTTAGGAAGGAGTTGGGGGGAAAGGAGGTAACAGGGGTGACCAATAGGCAGTGGGAAATAAATGGGGGGACATCAAGCTAAAAACAGAGGCATCTCTTCACTGAGACCTGAGACTCTCTGAGACTTCTGAGGCCTCAGACATAATGCCAATTTCACATAATGACTGGTCTTTGGAATCTAACCATGTCAAAAAGTAAAGAGTGGGTGTACTTACTTGCCCTCATAAAAGCTGTATTCCAGAATAAGACTTGGCAAAATCTTTTGGTCAAGGGCAAAACAGAAAATATTTTAAGCTTTGTGGGCCCTATGACCTGTCTTGCCATTGCAGCACAAAGGCAGCAATGGACAAACATAAATTAATGAGATAACTGTGTTCTAATAAAACGTTATGTACAAAATTATGTGGTGCCCTAGATTTCTTCTAATAGATGCCATGTTTTTATCTCTATTGCTTTTCATATATCTATTATTCAAGTAAGCATAAATATTATTTTAATTAAATTTTTATTTTTACATTATTATAAATTCACATAAAGTTTTCAGAAATAATAATATAGAGTGATCCCATGAACCTTTACTCAGTTCCTTCCACTGCTATCTTGAAAAGCATCATATTGGGTGAACTGTGGTAGTCTGTGTTTGTGCTTTTTAAGGAATTAGTCCATTTCACCTATATTATCAACTCCATGTATTTAGAGTTATTTGTCTTGTTGTTGTTGCTCTTGTTAGGTGTCCATGAGTTGGTTCCATGCACAACAGAACAAAACCTGCATGGTCTTATGCCATCTTCACAACCATGTCTATACTTGAGCCCATCATTAAGGCCACTGTGTTAATCCATCTCATTTAGGGTCTTCCTTTTTGCTGACTCTCTATTTTATCAAGCATAATATCCTTTTCTAGGGATTAGTCCCTTCTGACAACATGACCAAAGGACGTGAGACAAAGTCTGGCCATTCTCACCTCTAAAGAGCACTCCAACTCTACTTTTTTTTCCACAATTTGTTCATTCTTCTGGCAGTACACAGTATTTTTAATATTCCTTGCCAAAACCACAATTCAGATGCATCAATTCTTCTTCAGTCTTCCTGATCCATTGTCCAGCTCTCACATGCATATAAGGCTATTGACAATACCATGGCCTTAGTCAGGCACACCTTACTCTGTAAAGTGACATATGAGGTCTTTTCAAGCAGATTTGCCCAGTGCACTATGTCCTTTAATCTCCTGGCTGCTACTCCCATGGACATTGATTGTGGATCCAAGTAAAACGAAATACAGGACAACTTCAATCTTTTCTCCACTTATCATGATGTTGCTTATGGACCAGTGGTGATGATTTTTTGTTTTCTTTATGTTGAGGAATAATCCATCTGGAAGGCTTTGATCTTCATCAGTATTTGCTTTAAATCTTCTTCACTTTCACCAAGCAGTGTTGTGTCATCCACTTATTGCAGGTCATTAATGACTGTTCCTCTAATCCTCGTGCCATGTTCTTCTTCACATAGTCCAGCTTCTTGGATTATTTGCACAGCACACAGATTAAATAAATTTGGTGAAAAGATAGAACCTTGGCACACACACTTCCTGATTTTAAATCATGAAGTATCCCCTCATTTTTTTTGAATCACTGACCCTTCGTCTATGTTTATGTTCCTTGTGAGCACAATTAATATTCTGGAATTCCCATTCTTCACAATGTTATTCACACAGTTAAATGCCTTTGCATAGTCAATAAAACACAAGTAAACATCTTTCTGGTATACTTTGCCTTCAGTCAAGCTCCATATGATATCAACAATGATATCCCTCATTCCACATCCTCTGAATCCAGCTTAAATTTCTGGCAATTCTCTGTTGATCTACTGCTGTATTTTAAAATTATTTTCAGGAAAATTTTACTTGAATATGATATTAGTGATGTTGTTTGATAATTTCCACATTTTGATGGCTCACCATTTTTTGGAATTGGCACAAACATGGATCCTTTCAAGTTGGTTGGTCAGGAGGAGTCTTCCAAATGTCTTGGCATAGATAACTGAACACCTCTAGAGCTCTATCCATTTGTTGAAATATATCAGTGGGTATTCTGTCAAATCCTGGAGCCTTGTTTTTGCCAATTCCTTCAGTGCAGCTTGGACCTCTTCATTCAATACCGTCAGTTCTTGATTATATGCTACCTGCTGAAATGACTGAACACTGACCAATCTTTTTGATACAGTGATTCTGAGTATTCCTTCCATCTTCTTTTGATGCTTCCTGCATGGTTCAATATAGAATCCTTCAATATTGCAACTAACTAACTATAACTCACTGCTATCAAGTCGGATCCGACTCATACAGACCCCTCATTGGGTTTCCAAGGCACTATCACTACGGAAGTAGATTGCCCAATCTTCCTTCCAAGGAGGGGCTGGTGGGTTTGAACCACCAGCCTTCTGGTAGAGGGTTGAATTTTTCTTCAGTTCTTTCAGTTTGTGAAAATTCAAGCATATTCTTCCTCTCTGATTTTCTAACTCTAGGTCTTAGAGCCACCATTCATCTGTCAGTTTGTTGTGCTTTGTTGGTTTGCATTTTGCTATGATACTGGAAGTCATACCACCGTTATTTCAAATCCCAGTGGGGTCACCATGGTGGACAGGTTTCAGTGGGTCTTCCAGACTAAGACAGACTAAGAAGATGTGGCAATCTACTTCTGAAAAAACTGGCTACTGAAAACCTTATGAATAGCACTGAAACACTGATACAGAACTATTTTTAGTATTCTTTTAATTTCCTTTTGATGTCTGCAGAGTTTTTAGTGATAGTTTCTGTTTTGTTTCTAATGTTAATCATTCGCTGCTTCTTCTTCTCTCTCTCTTTATTTATTTATTTGTCAGGGAGTGGGATCGTGTTGCTAGAGGATTGTCAGCTTCATTGATCTTACAAAAAAACAACTCTTTCCTTTATTTTTCTCTTCTTTAACTTCATTGATTTCTGCCTTTATCATTACTATTTCTTTTTGTATTCTTGCTTTGGGTTTATTTCACTCTTCTTTTTCTAGGTTCTTGAGGTGGGAGCTTAGATTATAAATTTGGGACTTAGCATCTTTTTTAATGTGTACATTTTGTACTATAGATATCCCTCTTAACACTGCTTAAACTGTATTCCACAAAATTTTATATTTTATATTTTCATTTTCATTCAGTTTTATGTATGTTTTCATGAATTTTCCATTGACCCATGCATTATTTTGAAGTATGTTGTGTAGTTTCCAAGTGTTTAGAGATTTTTCTGTTATCTTCCTGTTATTGTTTTCTAGTCTGATTCTATTATAGTTAGCAATTGCACTATAATCACAGTAAATGTGATTTCAATTCTTTTAAATTTGTTCAGGTTTGTTTTATGACCTAGGATATAACCTATCTTGGTTTATTTTCCATAAGCGATTAAAAGAATGTGTATTCTGCTGTTGCTAGGTGGGATGTTTTAAAAACATGAATTAGATCCTTCTGTTTAATAATGCTGTTGAGTACTTCTGCATCCTTCTTGATTTACTCTCTAGTTGTTTTTATTCATTGTTGAGAGAGGAGTATTGAAATCTCCAATTATAATTGTGGATTTTTCTATTTCTCTATTTAGTTTTATTAGTTTTTGCTTTCCATATTCTGTAGCTCTATTGTTTGGTACATACATATTTAAGACTGCTGTGTCTTCTTGGTACATAGTCCCTTTCATCATTATGGAAAGTCTCTCTCCTAGTCTGGTAATTTTCTTTGCTCTGTAGTGGAGTTTTTCTAATACTAATGTAAGAAGTTTTACTTTCCATTGATCAGTGTCTTCATAATATATTTTTTGCATCCTTTCATTTGCAACTTGACTGTATTTTAAGGAAGTTTGTTAATAGTCAGCATACAGTTTGGTCATATTTTTTAATCCACTCTGCCAAACTTTGCCTTATAATCAGTGTATTATTAATTTCCTGTGGCAAATTTGGTGGCTTAAAACAACACACATTTATTCTCTTACAATTCTGGAAGACAGAGTTGGAAATAAATTTCTCTGAGCCAAAATCAAGGTGTCAGTCAGGCCAAACTACCACCAGAGGCTTTGGAGGAGAATCTGTTTCCTTCTTCTTGCAGCTCTGGTGGCTTCCACTTTTCTTTGGCTTGTGGCTGTATCACTCTAATCTCTGCCTTTATGGTCATATTGCCTACTTCTTTTCTGTGTGTCTGTATCAAATCTCTCTCTGCCTTTTATTCATAAAAATGCTTATGCTTTCATTTAGGGATCACCAGGATAATCTCCCCATCTCAGCAGTTTTGACTTAATCATATTTGCAAAGACCCTTTCTTCTAAATTAGGTAACATTTAAAAGTTCAAGGGATTAGGATGTAGTATCTTCAGAACCTATTATTAAACCTACTACAGTGTATTTCCTCCACATACTTCTTTCTTTGTGTGTCTGTGTGTGTGTGCATGCACGCACACACATGCCCACTTCAAACACCAAATGTAATTTAGAAAACTCAAGAGAAGGAAAGCTTATTACATTGACTAATGTTTTTGTTTACCATGTTATTTCTTCCTTCTGATGTAACAAGATCTCTTACTACTTCATTTGTTTATAGAACTCCCTTCAGCTTCTTTTCAAATGGGCAACAAATTCTCTTAGTTTTTCTTCATCAGTGAATGCTTTATTTCTTTTTCATTCCTAAAGAATATTTTCTCAAGATATGAGATACTGGTTTAACACATATTTCCTTGCAGCTCTTGAAAAAGGTTGTGTGACTTTCTTCCTGTGTTATGGGCTTTTTTTTTTTTTAATGAAATACAGTCATTCAAGTTCTTTTTCTCCCATAGATAAGGTGTCATTTCTCTGTTGCTGTTTTTAAGACGTTGTTTGTTTGTTTGTTTCCTGAAGTTTAGCTGTAATATGTCTTAGTGTACATTTCTTTGGGGCTCACAATAATGATGTTTGAATTCATAGATTTATGTCTTTTGCTACATGTGGGAAGTTTTACCCAGTATTTCTTCAACTTAACTTTCTTATTTTTTCTTTTGTTTCAGGACTTCAATGACACAAATATTAGGTCTTTTGTTATAGTCCCATGCATCCATGAGTTTCTATTAATTCTTCAGCTTATTTTTTCTGTTTTTCAAATTAGATCATTTATTTCACTCAGGCCTCCAGTTTAATCATTTTTTATTCTATTCCTTCTATTCTGCTTTTATCCCATCAAGTAAATCCTTTTTTTTTTGGTTATTGTTATTTTTTCAGCCCTAAAATTACCATGTGATTCTTCTTACATATCCCATTTCTTTGCTGAGACTTTCTGTTTTTTTTGTTTGTTTCAAATGTCTTTGAAATTGTTTGTTGAAGCATTTGTATGGTGTTTTCTTTCAAATCTTTTTCAGATAATTCTAAGATCTATTACTTGAATGTTGGCAACTATTGGCTCTTTTTTATGTAGTTTGAAATCTTGTTGTTTGACTAATGAGAGATTTTCAGTTGAAACCTGGACATTTTGAGTATTATGTTATGAGACTTTGGGTCTTATTTAAATATTGTTTCAGCTAGCTTCCTCTGAAACTGCTCTGTAGGAGAATGTGGGATGCCACCCCATTACTTCCACATGCAGGTAGGTCCAGATTCCCCATATGGCCTCCATTGACACCTGGGGGAGAGGGAGCTTCTTGACAGTACTTGGTGGGGTTAGGAGCTCCTAATCCCCACTAGGCCTCTACTGTTACTTGCTCGACTGAGAGGCATATAAGTACCTCTTTCTGCTCTACACATGGTTTCTACTAGAAATACAGGAGAGTGGCCTCATTACTACCAGGTAGTGGTAAAAATACTGACTTTCCACCAGGCCTTTTTAATACCACATCATCAAAGAGAAGGAAGGATGCATCTCTAAGGTTGGGAGAGGATGGAAGTCTAGACTCACTCTGTGGGTTCAACTGACACCGTGAGTGAGAAAAGTGTTCTCCATCCAGCAAGGATGAAAATCCTGGATCATGAGGAAGAAAGGAAACCTAGGAAATTTACCTCTATGTCATTGCTTTGGTTTCAAGGACCCTAGCCAGTGTTTTCCTTCTCTTCACCTTTTAGAATCTTACGTTTCTTTTACATATAAAGTCCAATGCTTTTATATTTACCCAAAAAAAAAGAAAATTGCTGCTGAGTTGATTCTGATTCATGCCAACTCCAAGTGTGTCAGAGTAGAACTGTGCACCACAGAGCTTTCAATGCCTTAATTTTTCATAAGTAGGTCACCAAGTCTTCCTTCCAAGGTGATTTTGAGTGGACTTAAACCATATGTACTTAGAAGGAGGAATACAGAAAAACACATCTACTCCATGTTCCCAGGAGTGGAAATTGCTATCTTATTTTAAGAATAACTCTAAAATTTCTAAAATCAAAACTAACAGATTGTGTATACAAGTCTCTGTCTTAATAAATTAGATAGTTCTGGGGTATGGTTATAGGAGACAGGAAATATGGAAGGTTTAAAACAATATTGTTTATATGAAGTGCTTAAAATATACTAATTAATAAGACAAGATAAAACTTTATATTTAAATTATTTGAAGTATATTCTAATATGTAAGACACTCTAGATTTCTGAAAGAGAGCAAAGTTCTCTCTTTGTAATTTAGTAATTTCCTTCTCATATCCATAGTTCTACAAAACCAAAACCAAACCCACTGCCACTGAGTTGATTCTGACTCAGAGTGACCCCCATTGGGTTACCAAGAGTATAAATCTTTATGGAAGTAGATTGCCCCATCTTCCTCCCACAGAGCAGCTGGGGAGCTGGGGTTTGAACAGCTGAACTTCTGGTTAACAGCTAAATGCCTTACCCACTATGCCACCAGAGCTCCTTATATTTCTAATGGGTAAGAATAAAATTTTCTTCCACTAGCAGTAGATCTTTACAGAAGTAGATTGCCCAATCTTCCTTCCACAGAGTGGCTGCTGGGTTTGAACCACCAACCTTCTGGTTAGCAGTCAGATGCCTTAGGCACTGTGCTACCAGAGCTCCGTATCTATCTATCTATCTTAAAAAAAAAAAAAAAAAAATCATAGGGATCCAGTTGCTAGTCAGAGTGTTTGTTTGTTTTTAACCTGGGCTCCATAGTTCTTTAAGGCAATGTGGCTTTTATTCTTTATACGTTTTGGCTTCTTTTGAGAATCTGATGAAAATACTGGGTTCTTGGTGGGGGATAAGTCTGCATGAAAAATGCTATATGGGCTTATAATATATGTATTGCTTGTATATAATATGTATATTGTTGTTTTATATATATATATGTATATATATTTGTTGTTGTTGTTGTTGTTATGTGCCGTCAAGTCAAACCCGACTCATAGCAACCCGTTTTAATAGGTAATATAATTGACCCCTTAGACCACCTGCATTAGAATCACCTAAGTTACCTATTAAAACACAGACTACTGAGCTGTACCTCTAACCTACTGTATTAGAATCTCTAATAAACTGGACTTGGAATCTGCATTTTAACAAACATTCCCACTTAACTCTTCTGTTCACTACTAAAGTTTGAGAATCTCTTCTCTAGAGCTTACGGATTGTATCATTTCTGTGCTTGCCCTGGCCTAGGAAGGAGGTTTTCTAATTCCCGGTTCGGTAATATTTGATCTGCCATATACCACCTGCCTTTCTTTCCTACCTAAAATATATCAACTGTATACCATTAATGTTAGGAGCTCTGGTAGCATAGTGCCTAAGGCACTTGACTGTTAACCAGGAGGCTGGCGGTTCAAACCCACCAGCCACTCCTCAGATGGAAGACTGGGCAATCTACTTCCATAGTGATACTGCCTCGGAAACCCAAGGATGGGTTGCTATGAGTCGGGTCTGACTCGACAGCACACAACAACAACAACAATCTTTATTGTTGATACAGCACATGAAGTACAGCCACATCTTACTCAGCTGTTAGATTCTAAATCTAGTAAATAGGGAAAAATGGATTATGTATGATGAAATTTATCTTTGACAATTCTTAGAAAGGCACAAATTTGTAAATACACACACCTAGTCATTCTGAGGGAGCTCTAGTTGTGTACTGCCTAAGGGAATTGACTGCTAACCAGAAGGCGGGTGGTTCCAACCCACCAACCACTCCTGGGAAGGAAGATTGAACAATTTCCTTCCATAGAGATAGCACCTCCAAAACCCAAGGAGCGGTCGCTATGAGTCCAATCTATTCAACAGCAGTAAGTTCGAGGTTTTCGTTTGAGTTTGAGTCATTCTAAATCCAGGACAATCAGCTCTTCCTTCAATAGCAGATCAAATGTCTTTATCTTTTTTGGGCACCTGATGAAGTCAATGACTCACATTGAGGACTGTATATCTTTAACAACTAGCATTACATTTAGCACTGCAAGAAGAGAGGCATGTGGGAATTGAGGCTATCCAGAAAATAATGACTTCAGCTTTCGATCACAAATGCTTTATGCAGGATATGATTGCCCATTGAATGGAAAAGATTTCTGGGTTTCTTGGTGTCTCCATTTTACTCTTTAAAACCAAACATGTATTTCTTAGTGTTAAATATATTGATTCCTCTGATTATCACTAACCAAACCAAAACAAAACTCATTTCAGTGGAGTTGGATCTGACTCATAGTGACCCCTCCTTGGGTTTCCGAGGCAGTATCACCACAGAAGTAGATTGCCCAACCTTCTTTCTGAGGAGTGACTGGCGGGTTTGAACCACCAGCCTTCTAGTTAACAGTCAAGTGCCTTAGGCACTACATTACCAGAGCTCCCTACTATCTTGGTAGAGACCATCTAATCCAGAAACTGCTACCTTTTTCTGTGCTAGTTCCATACATTGGGTTTTACTTTAGCCACTTTAATTCTTATCAATTGTATCTACTTTTAAAAAAATTAAAAGCACGCTCAGTTCTTTATTAGACATTATATGGAGCTCTGGTAGCATAGTGGCTAAGACACTTGCCTGCTAACCAGACGGCTGGCGGTTCAAACCCACCAGCCACTCCTCGGAAGGAAGGTTGGGCAATCCTACTTCCGTAGTGATACTGCCTCGGAAACCCAAGGAGGGGTCGCTATGAGTCGGGGCCGACTCAACGGCACATAACAACAACAACAACAACAATATGGTTTAGTATTTGTTGTTTTTGCCATGCTGCATGAAGACTAATTTAAATTTGGATATTTGTTCTGCACATTTGGGACACAAATAAGTTTGATTCTTCTTTTTGTTTGGGTTGTTTGTTTTGTTTTACCTTTAATGTAGTACAAAGTCCAAATTCTATAGAAAGAATCAAGTATCTCCAATATTATGAGCTTTGTTGCCTTCTTCTGACTTTCAAAGAGCTTGCCTAATATAAACCAAATTTGTTTGGGAGGGGAAAAAAAAAGCAGACATTATTCAAGGGAGCATTCTGGTATGCCAAGTTTTTCACCCAAAGGGAATTTTTACAGTCAAGTTATAACCCTCTTAAAATAGAGTTATAATGGAAAACACCGGTAGACAGACAGTAATCATTTTAGAAGTTCCCTTTAATAGCCGGAAAACCATTGGCTATTTCTTTCTGGGAAATATTTGAAATATCTAAAAGTGTTCCACCTCTCCTCAGTCATGCACCTTCTAAATAATTTCCTAGTACAAGTGGACTTTTGTGACTAGACCAGCATGGGCTGACTGGAATGTTTCCTCAGATTTCTTCAGTAAGCGTGTACCCTTCACATCAGTCACTCTTAACATGAAAGAGACTCGATTTAACTCCTACCCAGCTGCACACCCTTGGCATGCTATGAAATGGAAGCTTATATTCAATGCATGCGCTTGACCCTCAGAGCTTCACAATTCACAGTGTTTCCCAGTGAGAGTGAAGCCCTCCCCCCTTAGCCTCTGCTTTCACCATGGTTGTGCCTCTAGTTTAGCACATATTTCAGACTGCCTAGTAGAATAATTTCTGGGGTATGTGTCCATTTCTTCTACCAGATTCCAAGCTCTCAAGAACAAAAATATTATTTTCTGCAGCATCTAGCACAGAGCTTGAGAGATGGTGAGTGCTCAGAAGTATTTGTGAGAAGAAAGATTCAGACAGTGGCATTTATTGTTCTAAGTGAAATAGATCTGAGGTATCAGATTTTGGCAATACAGAGAATTAAGGTTAATCTGATCCTGAAAAAAATGCAACAACAACAAAACTTTTTTATGTCATGTTGAGATCATGAGAGAGTAAGAGAAATCTTGAAAAGGAGACAAAAAGAAAGTGAAAAGGAGCAGCAGGCTGAAACTGAAACTGGTTGTGGGGGTGGGGGTGGGTTGGCCAATTAGAACACAAAACCTATAGTTAACCTGTGGGTAAATTCCAATCTTAGTACAGGTCTTGGAGGCTAAATTTTGTTATTGCTTCAAGTTGGGACAGCTGAATCTGGGAATTATCCATTAGCATGGATCCTCCAAAGAAGCTAAAAAGACTTCCAGTAAGATGGAGGAATAGGCAGACAAGCTACACAGACCCACTTCAACAAAGAAAAGAGAAACCAATTGACAGAGATACAGAAGATAATCCTGGAGCCCTGGACTTTGAACGGAAGTATACAGAAGTGGATTAGGCACCAACCAGTGAAAAAACCTGAACAAAAACAGTGAGTACGGAGATAGTAAGAGCAGGAGACTCTCGGCTACTCTGACGGGACCAACAGCCTGAATATTTCCAAGTAATGTTGGGACCTAAGAATTGACCTAAAGATCAGCCCTGGTTGCCAAGGGCTGCAAGGATGACTGTGCTGATGGCCTTTGACTAGGAAGGGAAACAGCAAGGAGGGAGACACCCTGAGCTGTAGACTTTTCACTGTCCAGAGGGTGATAGCCATTTTGATTGTTTACAAGCAGCAGCCATTTTGAATATTTAAACTGACTGAGGATGCAGCCATTTTTAATGTTTACAAGTGGTAGTGGCCATTTTGGATATTTAAAGTAATTGAGGGTCCAGCCATTTTGAATGTTTACAAGCAGCACCCATTCTGGATGTTTAAAGTGACTGAGGGTGCTGTCATTGTGAATCTTTACAAGCAGTGGCCATTTTGGATTTTAAAGTGATAGCATTCTCATTCAGATTCTAGGGATCTAAGCATAGGCTTTGCTTTGCCAAGGATGGCAGGGACATACAAGAGGCTGATAATGGGAAAGGAGACAGGTGATGAGTGTATAAGTGCTGCCAACTAGTGAATAGAGGAGCACAGCACAGTACACTGCTTACATAGATAACATACAAAGAAAACAAAAATTGTGGGCAAGTCACTTCAACACAAAAACGTCACAATGCCTTGGAGACAACAGAGCATCACAGAGCACACAAAGAAGCAAGATAAAGCAGGAGAAACAAGGGACCAGGATACAGACCCAAAACACATCACTGAGGAAGACACAACATTGGAACTTCCTGGTAAGGAATTTAAAAGAATTATATTTAGGTATCTTCAATGAATTGATAGACAGATCAAGGAAAACACTGAAAAAATTGAGGAGAAAACCCAAGAACAATATTGAAAGACAATACAAGAAAAAAAATGACAAATTAAAAATTAGAAATGATAGAAAATCTACACATAGAAATCCAGAAGATAAATATTAAATTTTCAGAAATAGATAAGACATTGAATGGGCAAATGAGTAGAATGGAATCAATGGAAGACAGAATTAATGAGATTGAAGGCAAATATCTCAATACTTCTTTAGAAAGCAAACAATCAGAAAAAAGGTCAAAACAAAAACAGGAAGCCTAAGGTTTATGTGAGATACCATCAAAAGGAATAACCTATGTGTCATTGGAATTCCAGAACAAGAAGAGACAGATAAAACCACAGAAAAAAATTGTTGAAGATTTGTTGGAAGAGATTTTTTCTGGTATGATGAAAAATGAGAATATATCCATTCAAGAAGTCCAACGAACCCCAAACAGGATAGACACCAAAAGAAAATCGCCAAGACATATCATCAAACTCACCAAAACCAAAGACAAAGAAAGAATCCTGAAAGAAGCATGGAAAAAACAGAAAGGTATCTACAAGGGGCAACCAATAGAACTAAGCTCAGATTTCTTGGCAGAAACCAAGCAAACAAGAAGATAATGGGATGGTATATATAAAACCTTGAAAGAGAAAAATTTCCAATGAAGAATTATGTACCCAGCAAAATTATCCTTCAAATATGATGGTGAAATTAGGAGATTTCCAGATAAGCAGAAATTAAGGGAATTTGTTAAAACCAGGCCAACCTTATAAGAGATGCTAAAGGGAGTCCTTTGGACAGAGAAGCAACAACAGCAAACAATAACAGACCATTAACACACATGGTGGCATAACTCAGAAACCAACCCAGCTATGGGTTGGTAGCCAAAGTAAATAAGCCTACAAGATTGTAAACAGGGAACCAGAGACATCAATTGACAAATGAGGACAACTACAAACCAAAAAGAGGGAAAAAAATTGTGTAGATATAGAACTTCTAAATGGTAGGGTAATCAAGACAACTACAAGAGAGACTGGACTGTTCTAAACTTGGGAAGAAAACTACAAATCACAGGGTAACCTCAAAGAAAAATGATAAATCCTCACATCAAAATAAAAAAGAGGACCAGCACAAATATTTGTTGTTGTTGTTAGGTGCCGTAGAGTTGCTTTCGACTCATAGCGACCCCATGCACAGCAGAACGAAACACTGCCCGATCTCATGCCAGCTCCATGATCTTTGCTATACTTGAGCCCATCATCGCAGCCACCATGTCAATCCATCTCGTTGAAGGCCTTCCCCTCTTTCATCGACCCTCCACCTTACCAAGCATGACATCCTTCTCCGGGTAATGGTCCCTTCTGACAACATGACCAAAGTAGGTGAGTTGAAGTCTGGCCATTCTCACTTCCAAGGAGCATTTCAGGTGCACTTCCTCCAGGACAGATCTGTTAGTTCTTTTAGCATTCCATGGTACTTTCAGCATTCTTTGCCAGCGCCACAACTCAAAAGCATCAACTCTTCTTTGATCTTCCTTATTCATTGTCCAGCTCTCACATACATATGAGGCCATTGGAGGCTATTATAACAATAATAATAATAATAACAACAACAACAATGATAATATAACAACAATAATAATAATAACAATAATAGCACAAATATTTAGCAAATACTAAAACAATAGCAACAAAGGAAGTGATAACAGAATTCACAAACAAAACGAGCTCAGCACAGAAAATTATATGGAACAAAGAAATCAACACCATGAAAAAACATGTAACCAAAATGACAGCAACAAACTCTTACTTTTTGATAATTACATATCTGGCAAGGAGCTTATCTCTAAATTTGTAGAAAACTCCAATGCCTCGGCACCAAAGGAATTAACAATCCGAATGAAAAATGGGCAAAAGACATAAATAGACACTTCACCAAGGAAGATATTGAAGTCTCAGCTAATACATGAAGGGGTGCTCACGATCATTGGCCATCAGAGAGATGCAAATAAAAACAATAATGAGATACAATCTCACCCCAGCACTGACAACAAGGTTCAACGAGATAGAAAATAACAAATACTGGCGGGGATGTGGGGAGATTGGGACTCTCATACACTGCTGGTGGGACTCTGAAGTGATACAACCACTGTGGAAAGCAGTATGGTGGTTCCTTAGAAAGCTGGAATTGGAGATACCATTTGAGCCAGCAATCCCATACTAGGTATATATCCTAGAGAGGTGAGAGTCAGGACAGGAACAGATATATGCACACTCATGTTCATCACAGCATTATTTGCAATAATAAAAAGATGGAAACAACCTATATGCCCATCAAAGGAAGAGTGGCTGACCAAACTATGGTACATACACACAATGGAATGGTATGCAACACTAAAGAATAATGTAGAGTCAGCAAAACACCGCATAACATGGATGAACTTCTAGGACATTATGCTGAGTGAAATAAGTCAATCACAGAAGGACAAATACAGTATTAGTTCGTTGTTGTGGAGGATCAAGGGGAAGGTTTATATATGGAAGGAAACTTTCTTTGTTGGTTGCCAGGGGTGGGAGGGGTGGGGAGGTATTCTGGTTACCTAGTGCCACTATGACAAGTATATACTACAAATGACATGGCCTTAACAAACAGGAGTTTATTCTTATAATTCAGTGGTTTTAAGTCCAAGTTCAAAGTGCCAGGCTCTAGGGCCTGGTTGAAAGCCTCTGAACCTTGGGGTTCAGCTCTGCCTCCTGCTCCCGGCTATCACTGGAGCTAGAGGTGTTTCTTCACTCAGACAGCTGCTGGCTGCTGAGGCTGAGAAGCCCCAAGGTTGACAAGTAAAAAGGCAAAATTCTGATGTTACCAAACCACACGGCAGGCCATTAACTTAAGTCCATTGTAAGTCCCAAGGTTGACAGAGCATAGCAGGCTGCTGAGCAACGACACGGCTACATGCAGGGTCCAAGCGTGCCGTAAGCTAGTGACCATTCCTAAAGGCTTCTCCTCATATATAGGAAGCAGACCACATCCCAAAGGCAGTTACTCAGCTGCTTGTGGTAGACCCCACCATTGAGTAGATTGCCAATCTCATCAAGGGGTACCACCAGCTGCCCAGCCACTCAACCAGGACCAGCCAAGTTGACACACAAACATACACTTTAGTTTTGTGTATTTCCTTTCACTGTACATAAATTCTATTTCAATAAAATGCATTTTAAAAATGAAAGAAGCTAAAGTGGTCCCAAGTCTTTGGCATCCCACTCCCAACTCCAAGGAGAAGAAATACAAATCTCTTCTGAAAAAAAACATTCCCAGTTTAGGCTCATATAATTCCCACAGATTAAGTTCAACACAACAAAATCACCAGGTGCATAAATAAACAAGAAGCTATAAGCAAATTCACTAGAAACAAAAATCCATAGATTCAGTGTCCAAGGCTTTCAATATTAGAATAATCTTAAAATTGAGAATACAAAATAGCTATATATGAAATATTTAAAAAAAAAAAAAAAAGCGCAAGCAACAAGAGACTGTACAAATTTGTTAGGATGATTTCATTAAGAATCAAACCAAACTTTCCAAATAAATAAAAGTATTGAAATTTAAATCTCAATTGAAGTGTTATATCACAGATTACATATGTTGTTATTTTTGTGTCCCGAGTTGATTCCAATTCACATCTACCCTATAGAACAGAGTAGAACTGCCCAATAGGGTGTCTTAAATTTATTACCTTATCTTTTGTCTGACAAACAAGAGGTTTGACTGGATGGTTCAAATCCATGAACTTTCAGTTCACAATGAAATGCGTGACCCTTGCTTCACCAGGGTTCTTTAGATTATATATAGATGAAGAAAAAAAAAAATAGTACGAAGTAGTGGATATTGAAAAATTGCCACAGAGCACAAAGAGCAGGAAAAATGGAAAATAAAATGAGGATGGCTAGAATCATCCAGTTAAATTTTCAGAAGAGAATAAAAAGAATCCATATGCTTCATATCCATATGAAGCAATATTCAAGAAGATGAGGGCTGATGATGTTTCATAACTGATCAAAGTCAAGAATCTTCAGATACAGAATGCAAAACTTACATATTGTTATTGTTGTTAGATTAAAACCATAATCAACATGCTTGATATAAAGGACATAAACAGAATGCTTCATCCAACAATTAAAAGCATATACAGCATAAGCACACATGAAACACTTACAAAAAATTGACCACATGTTGTTGTTGTTGTTAGGTAAGATCAAGTCTCTGACTCATAGAGATCCTATGTACAGCAGAACGAAACACTGCCCAGTCCTATGACAGCTCCAGAGTCCCTGTTATATCTGATCCCATCATTGTAACCACTGTGTCAATCCATCTTGTTGAAGGACTTCCTCTCTTTAGTTGACCATCCACTTTACCAAGCATGAGATTCTTCTGCAGGGAATAGTCTCTTCTTACAACATGACCAAAGTAGTCTGGCCATTCTCACTTCCAAGGAGCACTCTGGCTACACTTCTTCCAGGACACATCTGTTAGTACTTTCAGTATTTTTTGCCAACACCTCAACTCAAAAGCATCAACTCGTCTTAGATCTTCCTTATTCATTGTACATCTCTCCAAAGAGGCAATTGAAAATACCATGGCTTGGGTTAGGTACATCTTAGTCCTCAAAGAGACATCTTTGCTCTTCCGTACTTGAAAGAGGTCTTTTGCAGTTGACATGGGCATCCCATAAATTCCTGGAGCCTTGTTTTTCACCACTTCCTTCAGTGCAGTTTCGACTCCTTCCTTCAGTACCATTAGTTCTAGATCATGTGTTACCTCCTGATATCTTGACTGCTGCTTCCATTCGTGTTGATTGTAGAACCTAGTAACATGAAATCTTTGACAACTTCAATCTTTTCTCCATTTATCATGCTGCTGCTTATTGGTCCAGTTGTGAGGGTTTTTGTTTTCCTTATGCTGAAGTATAAGCCAGACTGCAGACTGTATTTTTCAATCTTCATCAGTAAGTGTTTCAAGTCATCCTCACTTTCACCAAGCAAAGTTGTGTCATCAGTGCATTGCGGGTTGTTAATGATTCTTCATGAGTCCTGATGCCATGTTCTTCTTCATATAGTCCACCTTCTCAGATTATTTGCTAAGTGTACAGATTGGATAAGGATGATAAAGGATACAACCCTGAAGCACTCCTTTCTTGATTTTAAACCATTCAGTATCCCATTGCTCTGTTCAAACAACAATCTCCTGATCTATGTGCAAGTTCCTCATGAGTAAAGTTAAGGGATCTGGAATTCCCATTCTTCTCAATGGTATTCATAATTTGTTATGATCCACACAATCGAATACCTTTGCATAGTCAGTAAAACATAAATAAACATCTTCCTGGTATTCTTTGCTTTGAGCCAAGATCCATCTGACATCAGTAACAATATCCCTCATTCCATGTGCTCTTCTGAATCCAGCTTGCATTTCTGGAAGTTGTCTGTCAATATACTGCTGCAACTGTTTTTGAATTATCTTCAGTAAGATTTTTCTTGTGTGTGATATTAATGATATTGTTCTATAATTTCCACATTCTGTGGGATCACCTTTCTTTGGAATGGGTACAAATATGGATCTCTTCCAGTCACTTGGCCAAGTAGCCATCTTCCAAATATCCTGGCATAACAGAGTGAATGCCTCCAGCACACCATCTGTTTGTTGAAACATCTTAATGTGTATCCTGCCAATTCCTGGAGCCTTGTTTTTTGCCACTTCCTTCAGTGCAGCTTCGACTTCTTCCTTCAAAACTGTTGGTTCTTGATTACATGACACCTCCTCAAATAGATGAACATAGACCAATTCTTTTTGGTACAGTGACTGTGTATTCCTTCCATCTTCTTTTGATGTTTCCTGCATCATTTAATATTTGCCCATAGAATCTTTCAATATTGCAACTCAAGGCTTAAATTTTTTCTTCAGTTCTTTCAGCTTGAGAAATACTGAGCATGTTCTTCCCTTTTGGTTTTCCAACTCCAGGTATTTCATTTAAATAATTGATTTTATCTTCTCCAGCTGTTCTTTGAAATCTTCTGTTCAGCTCTTTTATCTTGTCATTTCTTCCGTTTGCTTTAGCTACTATCCATTCAAGGGCAAGTCTCAGAGTGTCTTCTGACATCTCTTTTTGTCTTTTCTTCCTCTCCTGTCTCTTTAATGACCTTTTGCTTTCTTCATGGATGATGTTCTTGATGTCATCTTACAAGTCATCTGGTTTTCAGTCACTGGAGTTCAATGCATCAAATCTATTCTTTAGATGGTCTCTAAATTCAGGAGGGATATATTAAAGGTCATATTTTGGCTCTTATGGACTTGTTTTAATTGTTTTCAACTTCAAGTTGAATTTGCCTATGAGCAGTTCATGGTCTGTTCCACAGTCAGCTCCTGGCCTTGTTTTGGCTGAAGATACTGAGCTTTTCCATCACCTCTTGCCACAGATGTAATCAATCTGATTCCTGTACATTCCATCTGGAAAAGTCCACATGTATAGCCACCATTTGTGTTGTTAAAAAAAGATATTTGCAATGAATAAGTTGTCGGTCTTGCAAAATTCTATCATGCAAACTCCAGTGTTATTTCTATCACCAAGGACAAATTTTTACAACTACTGGTGACTCTTTTTGTTTCCAACTTTTGCATTCCAATTACCAGTGATAATCAGCACATCTTGATAACATGTTTGGTCAATTTCTGACTGCAGAAGTTGGTAAAAATCTTCAGTTTCCTCTCTTTGGCTTTGGTGATTGGTGCATAAATTTGAATTATAGTAGTATTAACTGGCCCCCCTTGTAGGCATACGGATTACCCATAATTATCTTATTACTGACAGCATTGTAGTTCAGGACAGATCTTGAAACTTTCTTTGTGACAATGAATGCCACTATATTCCTCTTTAATTTGTCATTCCCGTCATATTAAATCATATCATTGTCTGACTCACAATAGCCAAAACTGGTCCATTTCAGCTCACTAATGACTAGGATATCACTCTTTATGCATTCCATTTAATTTTTGACCACTTCCAATTTTCCTAGATTCACACTTCATATATTCCATGTTCCAATTATTAATGGATGTTTTCAGCTGTTTCTCCTCAGTTTGAGTCATGTCACATCAGCAAATGAAGGTCCCAAAAAGCCTTACTTTATCCATATAATTAAGGTCAGTTCTACTCTGATGAGGCAGCTCTTCCCCAGTCATATTTTGAGTGCCTTCCCAACTGAAGGGCTCATCTTCCAGCACTATATCGGACAGTGTTTCAGGACTATTCCTAAAGTTGTCCAGTAATGTATCAGACAGTGTTTCGCCACTATTCATAAGGTTTTTTCCTGGCCAATTCTTTGAGAAGTGGATGGCTTCTTCCTTCTTCCAAGTCTGTCTCATTCTGGAGGGTCTGCTGAAACCTGTCCACCATGGGCAACCCTACTGACATCTGAAACACCAGTAGTACAGACTCTAGCCTCACGGCAACACACAAGCCACCAGAGTACAACAAACTGAGAGACAAGTTCATCTCTCTAAGCTGTTCCAAACCTCCCCACCTGCTTTGTGGACTTCCCCCTACCTGTTCTGGCCATCAGCCCTGGCTTCCCACTTCCTGCCTGAGTAGGAGCTCCCCTCCCTTTATCTGGATCGGGAGGCTATCCCAGGCTTCTTCCTTCTTCCTGCCCTGGGTAGGGGTCTCTCCCTCCCTTATCTATATCCAGCCATTGGTCCTGACTTCTTCCCAGTTCCTGCC
Organism: Orycteropus afer afer; assembly: GCF_000298275.1. Taxonomy (NCBI): domain Eukaryota; kingdom Metazoa; phylum Chordata; class Mammalia; order Tubulidentata; family Orycteropodidae; genus Orycteropus; species Orycteropus afer. Next base: position 4,610,049 of record NW_006921673.1, on the reverse strand, counting down.
TTGGGTGAGGGTCACTCCCTCCCCTTACCTGGACCCAGGCTGATGGATAGATAAAGAATAAAAGCAATAAAGCAAATATCAACTTATTTCCAATTTCATCAATGACACAATAAAGTTAAAAACAAGTTCAGAATAAGTTGGGAATATTTAAAAAAAAAATGTACAAGCATAAAGCAGATATCTAAAGAACTTTGTTGTTGTTGCTGTTGTTAGGTGTTAACAAGTAAGATCCAACTCATAGCAACCCTACATTCAACACAATGAAACACGGCTTTGCCCTGCACCATCCTCATAGGAACACATAGCTCAGAAAAATTCATAATGGAAAGTTTTAAACAATAGAAAGTAAACGATAATTACGGAAGCCAAGCACCAAAAGGAAAGCAAACACATAAAGTAGAAACTTGGCAGCTGTATTTGTCACATACATAAGCAAAAATGAATTGATATCTAGAATGTATAAAGAACTGCTGCTAAGCAATAAGACATGCACATGGGAAAATAGGCCAGATATGAAAAAGTCTGTTACAGGAAAGGAAATGCAACCAGCAAATAAATCTGAGAAGATACTCACCGTCATTCATAGTCAGGGATACACTAATTTGAACACTATGAAATATATTTTGCACCCACCAGATTAGCAAAAAAAAAAAAAAAGAAGTCTAACAATACCAAATGTTGGCAAGGATGTGGAACAATAAGAATTCATCATTCAACTGTGAATTATTTAAAATCTCGTTGCAAAAAAATTTTGCATTGATTTGTAAAGTTGAACTTGGAAACAAAAGTTAAAGTTCTAGTCATATGCTAGGGAATCTCGTGCATCAAGAGACATTCACAAGATTGTTCAGTGCCAAACTATTGTGGTAAAAATATTTGACATTAACCAAACTTATATTAAAGATACAGATAAATGAGTTGTGCATGAATTAACTATAACTATGCGAAGGAATCCTGGTGAAGTTTTGAAACATTAAGTTGAATATAAAAAAGAAGACTGCATAAAATATGATAAGATATTTATTGAGTCAAGTAAAAGCAAAGCTAAATACATATTGTGATAAAAATACACTGGTAAGGAGTGGCGATATTAATTTGTGATAGAACTGACTTTAAGATAAAAACCACCATAAGAGACAAGGAAGGACATTATATAATGATTAAGGGATCAATTGAACAAGAGGACATAACAATAATAAATATCTATGCACCCAGGGAAAGAGCCCCAAATACGTAATCCAGACTCTAACAGAATTAAAAAGACAAATAGATGGCTCCATAGTCATAGTAGAAGACTTTAATACACCACTTTCAATCACAGATAGAACAACTAGTAAGAAACTCAACAAAGACACAGAAGAACTAAACAATACAATCCAATAACTTGGCCTTATAGACATCTACAGAGCACTTCACTCAATAAAAGCACAACATACATTCTTTTCCAGTGCCCGTGGAACATTCTCCAGGATAGATCATATGTTAGGCCACAAAGCAAACCTCAGTAAAATTTAAAAACATTGAAATATTGCAAAGCATCTTCTCAGCTCACAATGCTATCAAATTAGAAATCAATAATAGGAAGATCAACGAAAAAAGAGCAAACGTATGGAAACTGAATAACATCTTCCTTGAAAATGACTGAGTAATAGAAGAAATCAAAAAATTCCTTCAATCAAATGAGAATGAAAACACAACATACCAAAATCTTTGGGATACAGCAAAAGCAGTCATGAGAGACCAATTTTTAGCAATAAATGCACACATTAAAAAGGAAGAAAGAGGCAAAATCAACATTTTAAACCAGCATCTCCAACAATTAGAAAAACAGCAGCAAAACAAAAGCCTACAGTCACCAGAAGAAAAGGAATAATATAAATTCAAGCAGAAATCAATGAAACAGAAAGTAGAAAGACAACAGAAAAAATCAACAAGACTAGAAGTTGGTTCCTTGAAAAGATTAATACAATTGACAAACCACTGGCAAATTTAACAAAGGAAAAGAGGGAGAAAACACAAATAACATGAATAAGAAATGAACTGGGTGACACCACAACAGAAACAACAGAAATTAAAAGGACAATATCAGGATACTATGAAGAACTGTACTCCAACAAATTCGAAAATTTCAAAGAAATTGAGAGATTTCTAGAAACATACTACTTCCTTAAATTAACAGAGGCTGAGGTGGAAGTTTTAAACAGACCCATAACAAAAGAAGAAATTGAACAATTCATTTAAAAAATTACCAATAACAAAAAGCCCTGGCTCAGATATTTTCAATGGAGAATTCTACCAAACGTTCAGAGAACTGACACTAATCCTACTCAAACTATTCCAGAACATAGAAAAGGATGGAATCCTCCCATTTTATGAAGCAAGCATAATCTTGATACCAAAACCAGTCAAAGACATCACTAAAAAGGAAAACTACACACCAATATCCCTCATGAATATAGATGCAAAAGTCTTCAACAAAATTCTACCCAATAGACTCCAACAATATATCAAAAAAACAATACATTATGACCAAGTGAGGTTCATACCAGGTATGCAAGGATGGTTCAACATTAGAAAAACAATCAACACCATCCATCACATAAATAAAGCAAAGGAAAAGAACAACATGCTCATATCAATCAATGCAGAAAAGGCATTTGATAAAATCCAACCCCCATTCCTGAAAAAACCCTCAGCAAAATAGGAATAGAAGAAAAAGTCCTCAACATAATAAAGGATGTATATGCAAAACAACAGCCAACATTATTCTCAGTGAAGAGAAAGTGAAACTATTCCCCTTGTGGACAGGAACCAGACAAGGATGCTCTCTATCACCACTTCCCTCAACATTGTATTGGAAGGCCTAGCCAGGGCAATAAGGCAAGAAAGGGATATCAAAGGCATCCAAATATCCCTTGTTTTGGTATCAAAGGTTATGCTTGCTTCACAAAATGAATTTGGGAGAATTCCATCCTTTTCTATGTTCAATAGTTTGAGTAGGATTGGTGTCAGTTCTCTGAACATTTGGTAAAATTCTCCAGTAAAACCATCTGGGCCTGGGCTTTCATAAAAAAAGAAAAAGAAAAGAAAACTATCCCTATCTGCAGATGATATGATCCTATACATAGAAAACCCAAAAGACTCAGAAAAAAAAAAAAATCCACTGGAACTAATTGAGAGATTTAACATAGTGGCGGGATACAAAAGCATCATATAAAAAATCAGTTGGATTCCTCTACACAAGCAAAGAGATTGTTGAAAAGGAAATCAATTTCATTTACAATAGCTACCAAAAAAAAAATAAAATAAAATGCTTGAGAATAAATCTTGCTAGGGACACAAAAGACCTATAGAAAGAAAACTACAAATCACTACTCCAAGACATCTACATAAATGGAAGAACATATCATGCTTGTGGATAGGAAGATTGAACATTGTGAAAAGGTCAATACTACCCAAAGCAGTCTATACATTCAATGCAATCCCAATCCAGATCCCATCAGCATTCTTTAAGGATATGGAAAAAAAACATCATTAATTTAAAATGGGAAGGGAAGAGACCTCAAATAAGAAAAGCACTATTGAAGAAGAACAAAGTAGGAGGTCTCACACTCCCAGATTTCAAAACCTTCTATTCAGCCACAGTAGTCAAAACAGCTTGGTACTGGTACAACAACAGACACATAGACCATGGAACAGAATTGAGAACCCAGAAATAGAACCATCGACCTATGGTCAGCTGAATTTTGACAAAGGGCTGAAATCCATTAAATGGGGAAGAGATGGTCTCTTTCACAAATGGTGCTGGCAAAACTGGATATCCATTTGCAGAAAAATGAAACAAGATCCATACCTCACACCATACACAAAAACTAACTCCAGATGGATCAAAGCCTTAAATGTGAAACCTAAAACTATAAAGTTCCTCCAGGAAAAAATAGGGGAAAATTTAGGGGCCCTAATTTATGACATAAATATACTGTCAAACATAACCCAAAATGCACAAGTAGCAGAAAATAAACTAGATTAATGGGATCTTCTAAAAATTAAATTTTTATGTGCTTCCAAAGATTTCTCCAAAAGAGAACCTACAGATTGGAAAAAAATATTTGGCAATGACATATCTGACAAGGGACTTATGTCTAGAATTTATGGAAAGCTCCAACACCTCAACAACAAAAAGATTAACAATCCAATTTAAAAATGGGCAGAAGACATGAAAAAACACTTCACCAAAGAACATATTCAGGTAGCCGGCAATACATGAAGAAATGCTCATGATCATTACCCATCAGAGAGATGCAAATCAAAACACCAATGACATACCATCTCACCCTTGCACTGGTAGCAAAGTTCAATAAAACAGAAAATAAATGCTGGCTAAGGTATGGAGAAATTGGGACTCTCATACATTGTGATGGGACTGTCAAATGATACAACCACTGTGGAAAGTAGTATGATGATTCCTTAACAAGCTGGAATTAGAAATATCATTTGACCCAGCAATTCCATTGTGAGGTACATATCCTGAAGAAGTGAAAGACAGGACAACATATATATGCACACCCATGTTCATTGCAGCATTACTCACAATAGCAAAAAGATGGAAACAACCTATGTGCCCATCAACAGAAGAATGGATAACCAAACTCTGGTACATACACACAATGGAATACTGTGCAACTCTAAAGAGCAATGCAGAATTTGCAAAACACCCCATAGCATGGGTGAAGTTGGAGGACATTATGCTGAGTGAAATAAGTCAGTCACAGAAGGACAAATATACTATTAGTTCATTACTGTAAAAAAGTCAAGGAAAGATTTATAAATGGAAGTAAACTTTCTTTGTTGGTTACCAGGGATAGGAGGGGAGGGAGGGCACACTGCCAAAAAAAAAACAAACTGCATTGACCGATGTCACTTTAGTTTTGTGTATTTCACTATACATAATTTATATTTCAATAAAATGTATTTTAAAAAAACTATACTGGTATATTTAGTATGTATGTGGTAAAAAGCTATATTTTAAAAGCAAGGAGATTTGGGAGTTTGGACAAAAAGTGAAATAACTGCTAATGGGTACAATGTTCTTTTTAGGGTAATGAAATATCCTAAAATTGACTACAGTGATGATTACACAACTCTGTGAATATCCTAAAGTCTATTGAATTGTACACTTTACATGGGTGAGTGGTATAGTGTGTGAGTTATATCTCAATAAAGCAGTTTAAGGAAGAAAAGCAAAGGACTGATTAAAAACAAAAGTACAGGATTGTGGTTACTTTTGATATCAGAATGAAGGGGAGCAGGGAGGTATACAACAGTAATTTCATAGTTATTATTCATGATTATATGTGTATGGATATATGTGTCATCATTTATGTTGTTGAAAAAAAAAGGTACTTGCAATGAATAAGTTATTGGTCTTACAAAATTCTATCATGTGATCTCCGGTAGCATTTCTGTCACCAAGGTCATGTTCTCAACTACTGATTCTTCAAAAAATAAAAGTTGTTTCCAACTTTTGCATTCTAATCACCAGTAATCAGCAACATCTTGATTGCATGTTTGGTCAATTTCAGACTGCAGAAGTTGGTAAACATCTTCAATTTCTTCATCTTTGGCTTTAGTGATTGATGCATAAATTTGAATAATATAGCATAATTGGTCTTCCATGTAGACGTATGGATATTATCCTGTCATTGACAGCATTGTGCTTCAGGATAGATCTTGAAATATTCTTCTTGACCATGAATCCAATGCCATTCCTTTTCAATTTGTCATTCTTGGCATAGTAAATCATATGATTGTTTTAGCCAAAATAGTCAAAAGCAGTCCATTGCAGCTCATTAATGCCTAAGATATCAGTCTTCACATGTTCCATTTCATTTTTGACATCTTCCAATTTTCCTAGATTCATAATTTGTATGTTCCACATTTTGATTATTAATGAATGTTTGTAGTTATTTTTTCTCATTTTAAATCACACATCATCAGCCAAGGAGGGTCCTGAAAGCTTTACTCCTTCTACTTCATTAAGGTTAACTCCACTTTGAGGAAGCAGCTCTTCCCCAGTCGTATTTTGAGTGCTTCCAGCCCGAGGAGCTCATCTTTTGGCACTATATCAGACAATGTTTCACTGTTATTTATAACGTTTTCAGTGGTCAATTTTTTCAGAAGTAGATGGTCCCATCCTTTTTCTCAGTGTGGAAACTGCTAAAACCTATCCACCATGGGTGACCCTGCTGATATTTGAAATCCTGGGGACATAGCTCCTAGTATTGCAGACACACAAAAGACACGACAGTATTGCAAACTGAAAGATGAGTGACGGGATATTGTATAGTTCAAAATCAGGAAAACAATGCATTAGAGTTGTATCCTTTCACCATACTTACTCAGTCTGTATGCTGAGCAAATAATCTGAGAAGCTGGACTATATGAAAAAGAATAGAGCATCAGCATTGAAAGAAGACTCATTAACAACCTGCAACATGTAGATAACACAACCATACTTGCTGAAAGTGAAGGCGACTTGAAACAATTACTGATGAAGATCAAAAGAGCTCTGGTGGTGCAGCGGTTAAGGCATTTGGTTGCTAACCAAAAGGTCAGTGGTTTGAACTCACCAGTTGCTCTGTGCAAAAAAAAAAATATGAAGCAGTCTGCTTCCATAAAGATTCACAGCCTTGGAAACCCAATGGGAATTGCTATGAGTCAGAATTGACTCAACAGTAGTGAGTTTTTTTGGGTTTTGAATGAAGTTCAAAGACTACAGCCTTCACTATGGATTACACCGCAACATAAAGAAAACAAAAATCCTCACAACTGGAGTAACAAACAACCTCATGATAAATAGAGATGAAGTTGTCAGGGATGTCATTTTCCTGGGATCCACAATCAACACCCATGGAAGCAGCAATCAAGTAATCCAAAAACATATTGCACCAGGCAAATCTGTTGCAAAAGACCTCTTTAAAGTGTTAAAGAGAAAAGATGTCATTTTGAAGATCAAGATGAGCCTGACTCAAGCCATGGTATTTTCAATATCTGTATATGCATGTGAAAGCTGGACAATGAACAAGGAAAACCAAAAAAGATCTGATGCATTTTAGTTGGTTGGTGAAGAATACTAAACCCACCATGGACTGCCAGTAGAACAAACAAATCTGTCTCAGAAGAAGTACACCTGGAATGCTCCTTAGAAGTGAGAATGACTTGACTTCATTTCACATACTCTAGTCATTTTGCCAGAAGGGACCGATCCCTGGATAAGGATATTATGTTTGGTAAAGTAGGTCAGCAAAAAAGGGAAGACCCTCAACGAGATGGATTGACACAGTGGCTGTAAGGATGGGTTGAAGCATAGCAACGAATGTGAGAATGGCGCAGGACTGAGCAGTGTTTGTTTTGTTGTACATAGAGTCACTATGAGTCAGAGCTGACTCAATGGCCCTTGTTGTTGTTGTTATTTGCTGCTGAGTCGGACCTGACTCATAGCGACCCCTCCTTGGGTTTCCGAGGCAGTATCACTACGGAAGTACATTGCCCCATCTTCCTTCCGAGGGGTGGCTGGTGGGTTTGAACCGCCAGCCTTCTGGTTAGCAGTCAAGTGCCTTAGGCACTATGCTACCAGAGCTCCCCAAAGGCCCTTAGCAACAACCAAATCTTCTGGTATAAAAATTTGCTCATTATAATTGAAAAGTCTAAATACACTTTAAGGAGCTCTGGTAGCATAGTGACTAAAGCACTTGACTGCTAACCAGAAAGCTGGTGGTTCAAACCCACCAGCCACTCCTCGGAAGGAAGGTTGGGCAATCCTACTTCCGTAGTGATACTGTCTCGGAAACCCAAGGAGGGCTCGCTATGAGTCGGGGCCGACTCGACGGCACATAACAACAACAAATACACTTTAAAAGGACACATATCAACACCTTGCCCTTGGATGCATTTTCAAGCAAAATTGACTTGAATAATACCCTTTCCACAAGAATGTTTCCTTTAGACTTAAAATAAAATAAGTAAATGCCTTTCACTTTTATTTGAGATTCTTATGGGTGGCCTTAAGACATGAAAAACAGGATAGTACTAATCTGGCCAAATTTAGCTATAGATTCTACAGTAGTTAGTTAATTTTTTATCATCACAAAGAGTTTATCTCACAGAATTATACATAGAATTATTATATCTAATTTGTATTAAACCAAAATTAGTTTTAGATAATGTCATCCTCTGTGTCTTTGATTTGTATGTTCAGAAACAATAAAAAAGTTATTCTCTGAAAGGGTTCCACATGAAATGCTCACTGTTCTCAGCCACACCACCTCTAAACTGCGTTTAGAAGAACATATAACTCTTTCATCCTGACAAAAATAAACAAACAAACAAATGCCCTTGGTTATATAATCAAAACAAAATTATTTATCTTTCTACTCTGAAGAGGGAGAGATATATCAGATAACTTTGTCCATTCCAGACTTTGAAAATGAAATAAAACCTCAACTTCACCTCCCCATCTACTACTTCCAACAGAAAAGGTAGAGGAATGAAGTACCTTAGAGAACACTCCAGATTGCATTCACTCATGGACACTTCAATACAATCTTTGAAGGCTTACCCATGTCTGATCACTCTTGTAAAGTAAATCCTTAATGATACCTAATGCTATACAATAAAATACATAAACCTTTTCAACTACCACTTACATGCATTGTTCCATTTGATATTTACCATACCCTGTGAAGTCTAAAGGAAAGGAGTCTTTAGGTAGCAGAAAGAGTTATACACTCAACTATTAACAGAAAGTTTAGTGGTTCAAACCAACCCAGAGGCTCCTCAGAAGAAAAACCTGATAATCTGCTTCCAAAAAGGGACAGCCTTGAAAATCCTATGAAGTGCAGTTCTACTCTACACACATGAGGTCTTTATAAGTCAGAACTGTCTCATACAGCAACTGATTTGGTTTTAGTTTATGATGTATACAGAAGAGTGATCAGTATTTCCATTTTACAGATGAAGACACTGAATCTAAGAGAACTTAACTCACAATTCAATAAAATTCACAAAATTTCAATAAAATCTGTGGAGCTTAGAAATTTTACTAAACTTCTCTGAGTCTCAATTTTTTCATAGGAAAAAGATAATAATAATAATAGCACCTACCTCATGAAGTTGTTATGAGAGTTCAATTTTTAAGATATGTGAAAGGTTTAGAATGATGTCATGTAATATGCACTCTATGGCAGCTATTATTTTTATTATGCACATTCTAAAATCAGTGCTATTTTTATTATGCCCGGCTAACACTTGTACCTGGTTCTTTATCCAAACTAGCAAAAAATATGACCTAGACCTAGTTCTAAAATAGAAGTAGAATAGAATGTTGGGGGTTAAAGACATTATAAACATTCAATTTTAGAGTCCTAGAAATGTCCAACAGCACACAGAAATTTATACTTAGAACTGGATCTAACAACAAGGTCTCTCCAATTCTCACTATTCAATCTTTCCACCAACTAGCAGAATGGTCCTAATGACTCTAAAATCCTTTACTTACTTCTGAGATTTGGTGGTCTTATTCTTTATTGCTACAGAATATCTCCCTCTATATGACCATTGAGCTTCCCTGAATCCAGGAGCCCGATCCTCCATGCGGTTTACTCAGCAGTTTGCATACTTAAACTGCTATCTATCTTCAACTGTGTAAATGTCTACAGTGTATACATTTGTGTGATTATAATGATGTTCAGGTAAGAGACTTTACACAATAGAGCCTTTTCTTGTCATTCAGAATTTTAGTTAATAATATGGAAATAAATACAATTTTTGTAAATATTCCTTTAGAAAGGTTTACCTATCATATACTTTCTCTGTTCACATATTTTTTTAAGTAGAGGACCAAATATTCACCAATTGATTAGTGCTAGTATATTCTATGCTGTTAAGGAGCTCTTGTGGCACAGTGCCTAAGGCATTTGACTACTAGCCAGAAGGCTGACAATTCAAACCCACCAGCCACTCCTCAGAAGGAAGACTGGACAATCTAGTTCCATAAAGATTTGCCACCTTGGAGCCCAATGGGGGTGGCTATGAGTCTGAATCAACTTGATGGCAGTGTGTAGCAAGGACTGTAAGCTCCAACTCTCTGCCTTTCTCTTCTAAAGTGCCTTAAATTCCACTAGAAAAAGATTCAGTCATTTGGGTCTTGAAGGCAGTTCTATCTTCCAGTAAATAAATCCTCTATTACAGCATAAAGACTGTGTGCAATAATGCAGGGCAATAGACCCTTTATTGCACACCCTTCAGAAAGCAATCACCTCAAGACACAGCTTAGCGTGATGAACTGACAGTTCAGTTCAAGTCCATGATTATATGGATTTGATGCAAGGTAGGGCTACTGGTGGAAGAGAGAAGTGGGAGACATCTCTGGAAGCAGAAAAAGCAGGTCATATGTATTAAACAAAAGGGAACAGAGAGTTGCTAGAAGATACTGTAGGGGGAAGGAATGGAGCAATCAAACCATCCTTCTTCTGCTTCAAAATATTTTGGAGGGATAAGTGATATAAAAGAGCCACAGAGAAAAAAAAATGTACACACCTTATGCACCTTTCAAATAGCAATTTGCTTGCAATGGCACAGAACAAGACAATTTTATGGCTAGGCATCCAGAAACAAAGTTACAAGTTATCAGTTGAATTGGCTTCAGCACCATGATTCTAAAAACTCTCACAAAAACTGTGGTAAAACAGAACAAAAAATTTATTGTCCTATATTATTGCACACAGTATTTTTAAATTAATAGATTAGATGTCTCAGTGAGTTTGGAGAGGAAACCATATGCATGAGAAAGATTCCCCACTGATATCTGATAAATGTCTAACTCCCTGAAGCCACATAATGTGCATCTTGATATTCAAATTAGGAGATGCTTTAATATTTATCTTTCCTAATTATAAAGATGATGCATTTTCACTGTAAAAATTTAAGAAATTAAAATTGATAATAAAATATTATTTTTTCATTCAATTGAAGGACAAAACTTAGTCTGATAAAGTCAAATGTTGGTCAGGATACAGCGAAATAAAAACACTTATATACTACTGGAAACAGTGTATATTGGAATAACCACTCTGGCAAGACCTCATAAAGTTAAAGATGTACATATCTTGTAACCCAGAAACTCTACCTCTAGTTACCAGCTTAGAGAAACTCTCACATTTGTAGACAAGAAAGCATGTACAAAGATGTGCATTGTAGTACTCTCTATAATAGAATAATAGTTAAAATAAATTTTTCTTACTAGGGATAGAGATAAATTGCGGTAGTATAAAGATTAAAATAGTAGAGAGCAGTCAAAATTAATCAACATGAATAGATATCAAAAACATCTTGTCAAATAAAAAGGCAAGTTACAAAGAGATATGCACAGTATGGTACCATGTGTTACTATTACAAATGGTATCACACTGTTCATACTGTTCATATCATTTTGCAACTTGCCTTTTTTATTTGACAAGATGTTTTTTATACAGAGACATAACTTAAAATACGTATATACTCCTTTACATGAGTACAAAACATACACGAGAATATAATACACAATATATTAAAGGTATTAGCATAATTATAAGTGACAGGAAATCTAAAATAATAGTGGCTTAAATAAATTACAATTTCATTTCTTTGTCAAATGAAATTCCATGTAAGCTGCTTGGCGTTGATATGGCAACTCCACAAGCATAAAGAAACTGGAATTCTTCCATGTAGCTCCACCATTCTTAAGGCACAGTTTCTACCTGGTGGCCCAAGAGAGTTCCTGTCATCATAGACACATTCCAGCCAAATTAGAGGAGGAAAAGAAAGAAGAACAAACTCCCCTTTCTTTCAGAAATCTTCCAGGAAGCTGTGCTTTTCAATTTTGCTTAAATTCCATTGACAGAATTTAGTCATAGGTCCTATCTGGGAAATGTAGTGTTTATTCCAGACAAAAGTGCCCTAAATTAAAAATCAGGAACTACTTCTGAGAAGAGGGAGGGGAAAGAGATATGCATGGGACTGGCACTGTTATAGGGAGTGCTGAATATCTTATATGTTTTAAAGTGAGATCTGAAGCAAATATGACATATTATTAGCATCTATTCAATCTGAGAAGCTGTACTGTATGAAGAAGAACATGGCATCAGGATTGGAGGAAGACTCATTAACAATTTGCAATACACAGATGACACAATTTTGCTTGCTGAACGTGGATGACTTGAAGCACTTACTGATGAAGATTAAAGACTCCAGTCTGCAGTATGGATTGTACCTCAATATAAAGAAATAAAAAATCCTCACAACTCGTCCAATAAATAACTTTATGACAGATGGAGAAAAGATTGAAGTTGTCAAGGACTTCATATTACTTGGTTCTACCATCAACAACAATGGAAGTAGCAGTCAAGACATCAAAAGACATTGCATTGGGCAAATCTGCTGCAAAAGACCTCTTTCAAGTGATGAAGAGCAAAGATGTCTCCTTCAAGACTAAGACACACCTAACCCAAACCTCTGGTAGCATAGTGCCTAAGGCACTTGGCTGCTAACCAGAAGGCTGATGGTTCAAACCCACCAGCCACTCCTCGGAAGGAAGATGGGGCAATCTACTTCCGTAGTGATACTGCCTCAGAAACTCAAGGCGGGGTCGCTATGAGTCGGGTTCAACTCGAGGCACATAACAAACAAACAAAAAAAAACCCAAACCATGGTGTTTTCAATTGCCTTATATGCATGTGAGAGCTGGACATTGAATAAGGAAGACCGAAGAAGAGTTGATGTTTTTGAGTTGTTGCTTTGGGGAAGAATACTGAAAGTAACACTGGCTGGCAGAAGAGCTAACGGATCTGTCCAGGATGAAGTGCAGCCGGAATGCTCCTTGGAAGTGAGAATTGCTAGACTTTGTCTCACCTACTTTGGATATATTGTCAGGAGGAACCATTCCCTGAAGAAGGATATCTTGGTTGGTAAAGTGGAGGAAGAAGAGGGGGAAGGCCTTCAAAGAGATGGATTGACACAGCGGTACAATGATGAGGTCAGGTATAGCAGGGATCGTGAAGCTGGCACAGGACCGGGCAGTGTTTCATTCTGCTGTGCATAGGGTTGCTATGAGTCGGAGATGACTTGACAGGACCTAACAACATCAACAACATTCAATCTTGTGATTGATTCATATGTATCAGTTCCATGATTTTCTGAAATGCTGTTATTTGAAATTTTTTCACAGTTTAAAATGTTTTAAAGAAAACACATTAAAGAAAAAATCTATTGGTCTTAGTTGCCTATACACATATACACATACATGCACCTGAACAAACCAGCCTTAACATTTTGGTGGTCAGGCCTTCAATCTTTGTGCTCTGTATATTTATACATAACTGGGTCTTTAATACTCATATATTTTGCAATCTACTTTTTTTATTTATTATGTCATATGCTTTTCCTAGGTCATTTAAAATTCTTTTAAGGTATAATACTTGATGGTTATCTGGTACTCTGTTGGGAGAATGTACCCTAATTTAACTAGCCCCTATTGTTGAAGATAGTGACTTTGTAAGAAATTTTAAATGAGATTTATATTGATGAATTTTAAGTGTACATATTTTATCTGATGTTACTTTGTCAGATACTGGTCATTCAAAGGTAGAAGTAATTATCACTGTCCCCATTCATTTATAGCTGTAACTTATTGCAGAAGTAATTTTTGTTTTGCTAAGTGATTCTCAGTTTCTAGAGTCCACATTCAAATAGAAGCTGTCCCACACAGAATCTTTTAATCCATTTCTAAGAATTGGCTGAAATTACCTGAGATGAGAAGTTTTTCCAGGGCATTTTTCTGACTCAAAAGGAACTTCCACTGATTTCATGTGAGTCTCACAGTTCGGTAGGAGCCCACAAACATCAGAGAGAAGCACATCAATAGGCTCTGGCTCTTGGGAATACTAAGAGTGGTGTGGACTGCTCTGCATTCTCATCTCTACAAGGTCTGAGCATCGGTGTTGGATCCACCTAATCCCATGATCTCACTGCCATAGAGGAGAAGTGATTGAAAGCAGTATCTTAGTACACTTGGTGAATGTAGTCAAGGTGCTTCTTTTTCTAAAATGCTAAGTTCAATTCTGTCATTGAGACAAAAGATTCTATTTATCATTCATTCTTGCTCTCTTGTTCTCGCTCATGAATTTTTAGTAGTCTTCCATTTAGAAAACGCATAAAGATACCTTCTGTAGCCTCTCGAGTGAATTGGATTTTGTCATGTTTACATCCAAATATACTTTAAAACCATATCTACATATTATCTTCAGGACCTAGAATTTAGTGATGCATTTCTACTCTAATTCAAAAAGATATCCTTATTACAAATCCTTAAATAATCTATTCAAGGAAAAGCTTTCTACATGACCTAAAATTCATTCATTCATTCATTCATTCAACAAATATTTTTGGTCACTTATAAAGCCATGAGTAATATCCAATATACTCAATTTATGGTGCTCCGGTAATACACAGACTAATGTGGAAGGTAGATTTATAAGGAAACAGTTAAGACAATGTAGAACCTACATGAAGACAGTGCAAGTTGCTAAAGGAGTACCAATTTGAATGCATAGGTCTGTGTGTATGTGCAGGTTGCATAACAAAGACCTTGCTCTGTCCTCTAATACATATGTTATTAATCAGGTACGTTAAGAAAAATAGACACACTCATAGGTTATTTCCAATAATCCCCTAGGACCCAGAATCTATTTTAGGGATCTTTCTTTTCCTTCTAGCTCCTCTCCCAGATGTTCACAAATGGTGCTCCATCCTCGCCATAACTTCTGTTCTGTGTGGGTTCTGACCAAACATCTCTCACAGACTCATTCTTGAGGAGATCATCATCCAAGTAGCCTTCTCTGAGTCAAGTGAAGGCTTTCTTGGCCCAAGAAAAAAAGCACAGTGTCATATGGAACAGATCTGATCAACTCAGATCATGTCTGAATTGTTCAGCCAAGTTTTGAAAAATGGATGTTGTAATGAAGCCCATGGTAAAGGCTCAATAAATATTAGCTGAATGAAAGAAAAAATTAATCAATTATTATGCTTCTAGATTCCCCTTAGCAGAGTGCTGAGCACATAGTTTTCAATAAGTTATCAATTGATTTCATTCTATGGTGCAAAATTACGAATTCATCAATACATTTTTTTAATGAGGTACACTTTTCTAATAATAATTTAGCCTGACAATTTTAACTTATATTCAATTAGATATGGAATATTTTGTAGCACCTTTTAAGAACTGGTAGCCAGGCACAACCCCTAATTTTGAGGTAATAGATGTAAAACTTACTTACTTACTTACTTACTTATTTGTTTGTTTGGTAAAACTTTTTTCTTTTTTTAATATCTTTAGTCCAGTCCAAGGTTTCCAGGGGCATTACCCAAGGCAGGACCCATGGCACTGAAATCCAGTCTGTCTGAAAAATGCTAAAGTCCTTGCATGTGTCATCTAATGGTCATTTGCCTTGGATACAAAATGCAGCATTTTGCAAGGTACATAGAGGATAAAATAACAACCTCAAAATTACATACATACAAAGATCTACTGTCAAACATCCTTCTCTTTCCCTCTTGTGAAAACTTTACATTTGATCTGCCCTGTGTCCTGTTTCAAAGGGCTCTGGTGGGATAATGGGTAAGGCATTTGGCTGCTAACCAAAAGGTCAGTGGTTTGAACCTACCAGCCACTCCATGGAAGAAAGATGAGAAAGTCTGTTTCCATAAAGATTTCCAGCCTTGAAAACTCAATGGCAGTGGCTATGAGTCAGAATCCAATTGATGGCAGTGGGTTTGGGTTTTTGGGTGAGTTTTGGTTTTATTGATAACCTATCTCATTACCAATGTTAAACAATGAACGGCTAGAGTCTTTCCAACAGGGTTTAAAGATCAAATATAGCATATATATGACCTGGAAATTGACATACCTGCTCAAATCAGAGTATGAGCATCACTGGACAGCATCTCTCTCCCCTACCCCACATCTTATTCTCTACCACATCATGTTGCTTTTTGTGTCTATAGCATAAATTGTAATCTATAATTACCTTGATTATTGTCTGCCTTCCCTTGCAAGAATGTAAGCTTCAAGAGGGCAGAGGTCTTGTCTATTTTGTTTGTTTGTATCTGCATCCTTGTGATAGTTGGAGCTGTGTGTCAGCTTGGCTGGACTCCAGTTCTGTGTGGTTGTTCCCATGATGGGATTGGATGACTGTGTTCTGAGTGGCCAATCTATTCAAGGGGAGTTTCCTTAGGGGTATGGCCTGCTTCCAGGATATCCAGGGACATCCTGGGAAGAGAGACATTCTTCTGTGGATTGGGATTCTGTTGTGCTGCCTACAGCTGTCTGTGAGTAAGCAGTCCACCATTTGGCTTGGAGATCTTGCATTCATCATTCGTTGGAGTCAACAGCCGGTGTGCTGCCTGCCAGCCTTGAGCTTCTCAGCCCCTGCAGTTGTGGGAGCCAGGAAAAGCCTCCAGCTTGACGTTTGATCCAGGGACTTTGGACTTGTCGGCTTCTATACATTTGTGAGCCATTTTCCTAAAATAAATTTCTCTCTCTTTATATATATATAAGCTTTGCTGGTTTTTGTTTCTGTAGAGAACCCAGTCTAACACAATCCTCAATAAGCTAGCACATTGCCTGGCACAGAGTAAGAAATATTTTTTGAATGAGTCTACTATTTTTATTTTTTTGAACTACTTCAGTGGTTACAAGCTCTATTTCTTCCACATTAACACCAAATTTTTTTGTGCTTTTGTATTTGTTTACAATTCACTAAGATTTTTGAATACCCAGCTGAGAAACTTAGATTTGACTTCTGTAAAGAAAATTGATGTGAAAACAGATTCCCTTGGTTCAATGTACATGACTCAGTCTGTCAGCAGCAGTTCATAATAGTTTAAATGATAGAAGCTGGGAGAAGGAAGTGATCAGGATGGGAGACCCATCAGAGGAATGATATAGCATTCAAAGGAGTGTTAAAAAATGAGACGTGTTATAAATAATAGAACATACCCAACTCTACATATTAAGTTATAATTTGATCTCTGGCTTCTTCTGACATTGATAAACCACTCAAAGCCTCCCTTTCATGATTTCTGATGTCGTGAATGACTAACCCTTCTCAGTGGAATTTCAACCTTATTATTATTATGTACAATCAGTTCTACATTACTCTTCATATGTGAAAAACAGGCAATGAGAGCCACATCGATGAACTAGATAACCCAAAATTTTCCTTAAAACTAAGTTTACCTAGTTACAAAAAGGTAAAAATGTTCTTTTGTAAATGAAACACAACAGGGTAGTTGGAGCAAGTAAAATTTCTGGGTTACAGGTTAGATTTACAAAAACCAGTTGCTGTTGAGTTGATTCTGACTCATGGCAGCCCCATGTGTATCAGAGTAAAACTGTGCTCCATGGGGATTTCAATGATTGATTTTCAAGAAGTAGATCACCAGGCTTTTCTTCTAAGATGTCTCTGGGTGGACTTGAACCTCCAACCTTTTAACTAGTAGCCAAGCATGGTAACTGTCTGCACTACCCAGGATTCCTACATTTGTAAACTCAATCAAATATAAAAGTGAAGAGTAGAAGATATGCACATCAGATACTCAGGCCCTGTCATGGCCATTGTCTCTCTTCAGTATTGACTTCAGTATTGTTAGATGCTTTGAAATCAGTTTCAACCTACAGCATCCTCACGTGCCATAGTAGAATTGCTCCAGAGGATATTTTAGGCTGTAATCTTTATAAGAGCAGATTGCCATGCCTTTCTTCTGTGGAGCCACTGGATGGTTTCAAACTGCCCACATTCAATGAGCAGCCAAGTATTAACTGTCACTCTACCAGCGTTCCTTATTGACTTAGATACTTAAATGAACATGAATTCTGAAAGAGACACTGTGTTCTTCATGCAGGCATGGGACAACTGGAGGCAATACTAGTCCGAGTATCCAGGCAAACATAGTATCCTGCACTGAATTCTGTGGAGCAGCTTTCAAAACATCAGTGTTAAATGGCCCTAACAACACATATATTGCATCTGAAAACTCTGAGGCTAAAGATCTCTTTAAAGAATTTAATAGCAAAGACGTCAGTTTGAAGACTTAGGTGCACCTGGCTCAAGCCATGGTATTTTCAGTAGCTTCATATGCTCGTGAGAACTGAACAACGAAAAAGGAAACCCACCGAAGAATTGATGCATTTAAACTGTGGTGTTGGCAAAGAATATTGAATGTACCATGGACTGCTAGAAGAAAGAACAAATCTGTCTTGGAGAAAGTACAGTCAGAGTGCTCCTTAGAAGTGGGAATGACCAAACTTCATCTCTCATACTTCAGTCATGTTGTCAGAAGTGATCAGTCTCTGGAGAAGGATATCATGCTGGGTAAAGTAGAGGATTGGCGCAAAAGGGGAAGGCCCTCAATGTGATGGATTGACACAGTGGCTAAGATGATGTATTCAAGTATAGTAATGATTATTACTGAATGGTGCAGGACCAGGAATTGTTTCATTTTGTTGTACATAGTGTCGTTACGAGTCAGAACCTACTCAGCGGCACCTAAAAACAACAAAAGACAGCAAAAATATCTGGTTAACAGTTTTCCCTATCTAACCAAAAAGAGTTACTCAAACTCTCTTTTGAAAGCTATTGCTGTTACTTGTTCCATCGTCACTCAGAGAGCTTTTTACCTATAACTAAAGCTCACAGTGAGTGCCATGCTTGGGATTTGAGCAGGAGCATCTCTAAGGGCTTGGAAACTAAACATGAGCTTACTCTTCCATCTCTTCACTGATTCGAATATGGCTGCTGGGTGCCCTCCTTCTTCCACCCATCTGATTTATTCCCTTGGGTGCAATAGGACATCTGCTGAAGCTTTTGAGATGCTAGTCAGTTCTGCCCCAAAGCACTTAGAAAAATCAGTGGAACAGAGTCTCAGGGAGCTAAAAATAGCAATGAACCATTGATTTATGTTTTCCTACTGCCTTCTCCTAGCTGTCTTCCTTCCACCTAGACAATCACTTTCACTTCAGGATGTTCCCATGGAGATCAAAATGGAGAATGGTTGCAGTGAAGAGGGGATTCATGAACTAAAGCAGGAAAGGAAAGAGACCAGGGAAGGAAAACAACAAAGTCTAAGACAAAATCCTAAAGAAATAAGAACACACACATGTAGGCCAAATGAGACCCAGCTTTTCCTGCGGTGGCTCCCAACACACACAGATGGTTGTGCAGATGTGTCACCCAGCCAAAGTCATTCAAAATCATCCTTAACTTCCTGGATGTTCAAGGTCATTCTGTATCTGCAGTAGCAAGAAAATCAGGCTCATATTTTACCTTCCAAAAAAAACCAAACTCACTGCTGTCAAGTCGGCTCCAACTTATAGCAACCCCTTCTTGGGTTTCCCAGGTGGTATCACTATGGAAGTAGATTGTCCAACCTTCCTTCCAAGGAGAGGCTGGTGGGTTTGAACTGCCAGCCTTCTGATTAACAGTCAAATGCCTTAGGCACTATGCCACCAGAGCTCCTATACTTTATCTTAGAGTTACCTAATTTTCAAAGAAATCTCATGTAGAACAGGGTCTGGAGGTACACACACAAAACTGTTAACAAGAGTTTATATCTGAGATGTAGGAGGAGTTTAAGGGAAGAACTTTGACTTTTAACTTTTGTCTACTTACGAAAAGTAGTAAGGTAATATTGTTCTTATGCCTTCAAGTCAATTCCAACTCAAGGTGTCCTCATGTGACAGAATAGACTACTAGACAGGATTTTCCTAACTGTAATCTTTATGAAAGTAAATCTCTATGCCTTTTCTTCCACAGTGCCTCTGGGTGGATTTGAACAAATACCTTTTGATTGCCAGTTGAGTGCAAGTTGTATGTAACACCCAGAGACCTCTGATAAGGTAATAAGTGGTTTTTACATCCTTTTGTGCTTTTCTGCTCTTTCCAAGTTCTCCATAAGAAATATTTGGCTTGTATAATTTTTAAATAAATAATACGCTTTTTTAGAAAAGTTCTTTAACAAGTATAATCACATTTAATCTTCTCAACAGCCTGATGAGTTATACAGGTGGATGTAGATCATGACTGGGGTCACACAAACTTGGATTTCCATTCCTTTTCTCAAGGCTATCAGATGTGGAATCTGAACAAATGATTTAACCTGTATCACAGATGTGATAGTATCATGGGCTGTTAGGAGGATTAGAACAGTTACAACATATTAGTCTTGATGAAAAGGCTTGGCACCTGTTAAGCACTCAGTAATTAGAAATTATTGTCATCATCATTATTATTATCATAATTAGTATTATTATCAAAGAAATTAAGAGGTAAATCCAGGACAACATAGATAGCAGTTGCCCAAGTCAAAACTAGACCAAGACCTCCCAGGGGACGTCAAGCTTAACTGGCATAACATACTACACAAGAATATTGTTCTACATCCTACTTTGGTAAGTAGCCACTGGGGTCTTAAAAGCTTTTGAATGGCTGTCTAAGATGCTATTGTTGGTCTCTCCTCACCCAGAGGAAGAAAGAAGAGTGAAGAAAATCAAAGATGAATGAAAGCTATTAGTAACTAATACTGTATTCTAGTGAACCATGGGAATATCAGCCTACATGATCCTGAGAGGAGAAGAACTAGATAGTCCCCAGCTACCACTGCCAACAACTCAGAAAGGGATCAGTGCAGGAGATCCTGGACAGAGTAGGAGACAGATGTGGAACAAAACTAAAATTCATTACAAAGAAAAAAGACCAAGCTTACTGGTCTGATAGAGACTGGTGAGACCTCCTAATGATCCTTTGGGCCTGGAATTGAACTCATTGCCATGGCTTAACTTCCAATCAAAAAATACATAGGCTTACAAGGTGAACAATTACACTAAACAGGTACACTCCTTATAACAATCAACCATGAGAGATCAGAAGGCAGCATTTATACAGGGCAGTTGCTCAGAGGGCAGGACTGCATAACAAAGAAGGACATAGGAAAAAGGTAACACAGGGAGGAAGTAGAAAGAAAGCTGTTACATTGTGTAGGTTGCAATTGATGTTATGAAATAAAATGTGTATAAACTGTTGAATGGAAATAAATTTGCTCTGTAAACTTTCACCCAAATCTCAATTACCAAAAAAAAAAACCTAGACCACCACTACACTGCAAGCACTACAGAGGTCTTTTGCAGAAGATTTGCCCAATGCAATGCATCATCTGATTTCTTGACAGCTGCTTCCATTAGTGTTGATGGTGGATCCAAGTAATATGAAATCTTTAACAACTTCAAACTTTCCTCCATTTGTCATGATGCTGCTTATTGGTCCAGTTGTGAGAATTTTTGTTTTCTTTATGTTGAGGTGTAATCCATACTGCAGACTGGGTCTTTAATCTTCACCAGTAAATGCTTCAAGTCATCTTCACTTTCAGCAAGCAAGGTTGTGTCATCTGCATATCACAAGTTGTTAATGAGTCTTCCTCCAATCCTGATGCTTCATTCTTCATACAGTCCAACTACTTGGATTATTTGCTCAGCATACAGATTAAATAAGTATGGTGAAAAGATACAACCCTGACACACTCCTTTCCTGATTTTAAACCATGTAATATCCCCTTGTTCTGTTCAAATGACAGCCTCCTGGTCTATGTACAGGTTCCTCGTGAGCGCAATTAAGTGTTCTGGAATTCCCATTCTTCTCAATGTTATCCATGATTTGTTATAATCCACACAGTCGAATCCTTTTCCATAGTCAGTGAAACACAAGTAAACATCTTTCTGGTATTTGCTTTCAGCCAAGATCCATTTGACATCAGCAATGACATCATTCATTCCATGTCCTCTTCTGAATCCAGCTGGCATTTCTGGAAGTTCCCTGTCAATATACTGCTACAATCATTTTTTAATTCTCTTCAGCAAGATTTTACTTAAATTTTATATTAATGATATTATTTTACAATCTCCACATTCTGTAGCATCACCTTTCTTTGGACTGGAGGCAAATATGGATCTTTTCCAGTCAGTTGGCCAGGTACGCTGTCTTCCATATTTCTTGGCATAGACAAGTAAGTGCCTCCAGCTCAGCATTCATTTGTTGAAACATCTCAATGGGTAGTCTGTCAGTTCCTGGAATCTTTCTTTTTCACTAATTCCTTCAGTGCAGCTTGGACTTCTGCCTACAATACCATCAGTTCTTGATCATATGGCATCTCCTGAAATGGATGAACATAGACCAATTCTTTTTGGTACAGTGACACTGTGTATTCCTTCCACCTTCTTTTTGATGCTTCCTTCATCATTCAATATTTTACCCATAGAATCTTTCAATATTGCAACTTGAGGCTTGAACTTTTCCTTAAGTTCTTTCAGCTTGAGAAATGCTGAATGTGTTCTTCCCTTCTGGTTTTCTAATTCCAGGTCTTTGCACATTTCATTATAGTAATTGGTTTTGTCTGCTGGAGTTGCTCTTTGAAATCTTCTGTTCAGCTCTTTTATCTTATCATTCCTTCCATTGGCTTTAGCCACTCTCCCTTCAAGAGCAAGTTTCAGAGACTCTTATTACACTCACTTTGACCTTTTCTTCCTGTCTTTTTAATGACTTTTTTTGCTTTCTTCATGAATGATGTTTTTTGATGTCATCCCACAGTTCACTGGTTTTCAGTCATTGGTGTTCAGCACATCAAATCTATTCTTCAGATAGACTCTAAATTCAGGAGGGGTGTAATCAAGGTCATGTTTTGGGTCTTGTGGACTTGTTTTAATTGTCTTCAGCTTCAACTTGCATGTGCGTATGAGCAGTTGATGGTCAGTTCCACAGTCAGCTCCTGCCCTTATTTTGGCTGAAGATACTGAGCTTCTCCATTGCCTATTGCCACAGATGTAGTTGATCTAATTCCTGTGTACTTCGTCTGGTGAAGTCCACTTGTATAGCCGCTGTTTGTGTTGTTGAAAAAAATATTTGCAATGAATAAATTGTTGGTCTTGCAAAATTCTATCATGCAATCTCCAGCATCATTTCTATCATCAAGGCCATATTTTCCAACTACTGGTGATTCTTTTTTATTTCCAACTTTTGCAATCCAGTCACAGGTAATAAAGAATATATCTTGATTATATGTTTGGTCAATTTCAGACTGCAGAAGTTGGTAAAAATCTTCAATTTCTTCATCTTTGGCTTTGGTAGTTGGTGCATAAATTTGAGTAATGGTAATATTGTAGGTGTGTGGATATTATCCTATCACTGACAGAACTGTACTTCAGGATAGATCTTGAAACATTATTTCTGATGATGAATGCCACACTATTCCTCTTTAATTTGTCATTCCCAGCATAGTAGATCATATGGTTGTCTGATTCAAAATGGCCAAAACCAGTTCATTTCAGCTCCCTAATGAGTTGTGCCACATCAGCAAGTAAAGGTTCCAAAAGCTTCACTTCATCCACATCATTAAGGTCAACTCTACTTTAAAGAGACAGCCCTTCCCCAGTCATATTTTGAGTACCTTCAAACCTGAAGGGTTCATCTTCTGACACTATATCAGACAAGTTTTCAAGGCTATTCATAAAGTTTTCCAGTAATATATCAGACAGTGTTTCACCGCTTTTCATAAGGTTTTCACTGGCCAATTCTTCGAGAAGTGAATGGCCCTTTCCTTCTTCTGAGTCTGTCTTAGTCCAGAAGCTCCACTGACACCTGTCCACCATGGGTGACCCTGCTGGTATTTGAAATACCAGTGCATAGCCTCCAGCCTCACAACTGCATGCAAACTACCATAGTATGACAAACTGACAGGTAAGTGGTGAAATGATTGGATGGTATGATGTAAATAAGGTGCCTGTGGCCCACCAAGGACCACAATAATGCAAATAAGGTACATAGAACATTGGCAGGGATAGGATTATCCAAATAATGCGTATGGAAACTTAATGAGGGGGATTGATTTGTTTTGTTACTCCACTAGGCTTAAAGGCTTAAAAAGGCTTAAAGCCAATTCTAGAAACTGAGAAGGGGACCATACTACCATCAAGAAGAAAAGCCAGGAGCAGAGCATGTTTTTTGAACTCAGGATCCCTATGCTAAGACCCTCCTCAACCCAGGAGACAGAGAGAACTGTAATGTGGTAGATGGTACAAGATAGTGAGAAGTGGTGGTAGAGAAATAACAGCAGCAGAACCAGGACACCAGTGCAAGACAGCATAGTTGGCTTCCTGGTGCATGGAGTGATATGGCTACCGTGAGTTGAGAGAGCTGAGCACCTCTGTACAGGAGGCTTCCTGGTGGAGCAGAGTGCCAGCCACCAGGCATTTATTGGCAGAGTTAAAGAGCTTTGTAATACTTACCTGAACAGGGCCTACAGCCAAGAGAAAAGGTCTATCCTCAGGGGACCAAGAAAAGCCTGTCTTTAGAGGCCTGAGAGGAAGCCTTCATGGAGTGAAGAAGCTAAGAGAGCTGCCCTGCATTGAAGAACAGAAGCTTGTCTACATGTTTCCTGATCCTGACCCCGACTTGTAGCCTGGCCATCTACTGCCAAAAGCAGACATTGAAAACCATGAATCACAACAGTGTAATCCACAACCAATCATAGGGATGACATAAGACTGAGAAGATATTTGTCCCATTGTGCACGGGGTCATTATGAGTCAGGGGTTGACTCCATGGCAGCCAACAACAGCTAATGCTAACGTGGATAGACCTAAAAGTGATTTCCAAGAGAAAAGTAAAATTTTTATTATTTTTTTTTTAGTTGTGCTTTGGGTGCAAATTTATAGAGCAGAGTTTGTGTTACATTCAATAGTTCGTGTATATTTGGTAAAAGTAAAATTTTTAAAAGAAATTTTGTTTGCTCATAAACAGTATGATAGATTATTTATTAGTCTTTTTAAACATCCACTATGCCATTTAGATTGAGATCAAAACTATATTCCAGGTTTTCTAGGTATTTCTGTTGCAGCATGGAATAGTCTGCCAAGAAGGTTTGCGTTAATTCTGCTTGAAACCAGAAAGGAAAAACAGGGCAGCAGTGAGGCCTCATATACTCACTGCCTTCAAGGGCCTCTAAAGCCTGGGAGAAAACACCACCTGGCTGCTGTCATTTACTGCAGCCAACTCTGATATTTGTATGATGCTGCATAATTTACGAAGCTGCCTGAGTGGTACAGTTTATGCACTACTACTAACCTAAATAGGAGCCCTAGCAGTGCAATGGTTAAGTGTTCGGCTGCTAACCAAAAGGCCATCAGTTCAAACCCACCAGCCACTCCACAGGAGAAAAGACTTGGCAATCTGCTCTGGTAAAGATTACAGCCAAGGAAACCTTATGGGACAGTTCCACACTCTTCTATAAGGTTACTATGAGTCAGAATCAACTCAATGGCACACATAACAATTAACCTAAAAGTTAGTGGTACTGCAGGAAGAAAGGCATGGTTATCTATTTCCATAAATGTAACAGCCAAGAAAACCTTATGGAGCAATTAAAATCTGTAGCACACGGGGTGGCCGTGAGTTGGACTCAACTCGATGGCAACACATTTGGGCTTTTGGTTTTCTACAATTTACAAGGGAGCTCTGGTAACATAGTGCCTAAGGCATTTGACTGCTAACCAGAAGGCTGGTGGTTCAAAAGGAAGGTTGGGCAATCTATTTCCATAGTGATACTGCCTCGACAACCCAAGGAGGGTCGCTATGAATCAGATCTGACTCAACGGTACATAACAGCAACAACAACAATTTATAAAATACGTTCTTGTACATTATTTCATATCATCCTCTCAACAATCTAATAAAAAACAAACATTATTAGCCCCACTTTTCAAATGGAATTATGAAAGGCTCAGTAAATTTAATTGGTTTTTCTCTAGGCCATAAAACTGGTAAAGACAGATATAGCTTAAACTGCACATTTTGCATTCTATGCACTATACCTTTAAATCCTTTATGTCTCTAATTCCAAAAAGAAAAGAGTTTTCCATTTAACCTCTACCCTTCAGTACCAGCAACCCCATAGTCACACTCTCAGCATACTTACTGCCCTCTAAAACTGCTAAAGCTCAGGTAACAACAGGCAACAGCAAAGTCACCCAATGCTTGTTGGATTCCTGACAACATTGACAAAGTCCTTGGCAGGCTTTTCTATTTCCCTGATCAATGGTACTGTACCCAAGAACAAGCCTTGCTGGCTCTGAGTTGATCCCCACCATGAAAATGCATGCACGGTATACACATTTGTTTATATTCTGAGCACAGAGGATGAAATAATTCTGCACCATGACCATTTTTGTGCTGTTAAGGCATACTTTTGCTTTGCAAGCAAAACAGTAGATCTTTCATTTGCCAGTGACATTCCACAAAGTGCTTATAATTCAGTGTTAGCTTATCAGCCGTCCAATCTCCCACTCTAGGGAATGTGTCAACCATCAAAAGGAGTGGAAGAGGTGTGCTGCATCTTAATGGCTTTCATTTCATCAGACTTACTTTCTTAAGGGCATTTAATCAATGAGGACAAGTAGTAGGCAGATTTTTAAATAAATGTGTCACTTTAGGTTAATCCACAGTACAGTTGAATATATTTGTTTATGCAACTCCCAAATATGTCCCTCCGTTGTGCAGCAGAATTGATAATCTGTAAATCAAAACATGTTACAAGTAGTTTTATACTATCCTCCAAGGAACAGTTTTATTTGACCTGCTAGAATCTGAGATGTCCACAAGTTTCAGGTACAAGGGTGCTGAATGTCAGAGCTGCTCAGAATACTTGAGTGGAATGCCAGTTTTATTTACAACAAAGCTTTCTATTCATTCTTCCCTCCTTTCATTCATTAGCCAGGTGAATAATGTGACAAAAAATATGTTTGGGATGACATAAAGGCTGGCAAAAGCTGGGAAGCAATGAGGACTACAGGAATCTTAATTTATTCTCTTGGTTATTATTAAATACAGAAGGAAGTAAAAATTAAAAGTAAACTAAAAGGACGCTGATAGGACTTGCATCATTTTGCATTGATTATGCCAAGATACTGGCTTCTGTTTGTTCTCTCTGCTTTTTGCATCCTTAATGTGGCCCAGACAAACAGAGGGGGTGTCATTGTGTAAACTCAGGTCCCATGTCAAATAGAAATTTCTTTCACCATCCGTTATCTGCTATCTGAACTGTCAAAATATGATTGTCACATCTGCTGGAAGTGTATTGGCCAGGTTGTGATGTGAATGCAGTTTTGTTATTTTAAATTGATTTTCTTAATGCTGGCCATAAGCGTGCCTGTGTGCAGGCTCACAGATCTTTTCAGTCCTTTTAACAAAGCTTGAACTGTGTTGACATTTGTCCCCAGGCAGCAATGTCCATTCAGAGTAGGACCTCTGCCGAGGCTTTTGTTGGAAACACTTAAATAATCTCTCTTTCTTCTTCTTGTTTTCCCCTGCCCCCTTCTTTTTTAAACAGAGAATGTTTACCAAATAAGATTGAGACTATATGATCCTTTTGACACTGCAGCTAACGAAAGTTATTAATATTCTGTGAGCTTCAGAACAAGAATCTATTTAATGGTTTCAAGAATCATTCAAATCCCAGGCACAGCCTTAACTACAGCTTTTTATAGATAGAAAAGGATATCCAGATCTATGTGTGTGTGACATTGCAGAGGACACTAGGGGTTGATAAAAGCTCCCCGTATTGTCTCTTTCCCCATTTCTTTCCAGAAAGGAAGGAGAGCTGCCTTTCTCGGACTTGGGAACCATCATTAGAGTGCCAGGGCTTGTGAATGCACATTAGAAGACAACAGAATGCTTTTCATTTTATTTAATTTACTGCAAATAGTGGCATTTAAATAATGACATATAAACTCTTTGTAGACCTAGCAAGGGCTCTGTGGGTGTTCAGAATGTTGCCCCTGCTTCCTTAGGGTGCCAGGACCTCAAGAGTTTCTAAGACATTCAGGTAGAGGACACCCAACCTAAGTGTACCTCTAAACATACATAATAGCCAATTTACAACAGAGCTGAGTCAAAATGGATATTCATGTGCCAGCTTGTAGTACAATTCAGCTTTCATTTCTGAGACAAATTAAATTCATTCTTGTGCATCCTAGTGGTAATGTGCAATTAAACTTTCAGAAACTGTAATATATTTTCCTATCATATAGGAGCCTTTGAAAATTTCAAATGTAACCTCCCTAGTTCCTTTAACAGTAATCTTAAGTGTATATCTCCAAAGTTACATAAATCAAACCATTTGGTAAACCGTTTTGTAACCTTTTTAAATGTATCTCCCTGTTAGCTTTAACATCATTATATCCCATTGTGATGAAAATGGACTTTCTGTATCCAGTGATAATGAAAATAGCCACTTTACACAGTTTCTGCATGCAATTATCCAGGCTTTTCTCAGACTCTAGAGAAATCTAAGCTAATTGCTTTGGGACTTTTCCTACATTTCCATAAATTCTTTGTTAATTTTTCATGAGAAACTGTTATTGCAGTCACCCTTAAAGTTCCCATTGTATTCAATGATGTAAAGAAGTCATTATGGATGGTGTCCCCACCAGAGCAGGACTCCTTTTGATCCCATCCCTGTGTATTCTCAGGTGAGGAGTGTGTGTGTTTTCCTTTTTTGATACAAGCTTCTCTTCATCTGAGTTAACTCAAAGCCGATCTAAAAGCGGTTGTCTGTAGTGCACGACCTTGTCATTATAGGACATGAATTGAGTTTGCTTTATCTGACAGTTTGTGCTGGAATTGCTTTTATACCTACTCATCAACCCCAAAGACAAAGAACACTGTTTTAAGTGATAGAGGAGCAACTGAATGAGCCAAGTTTCCCAGGGAATGCTCTGAAATTACGTTAGATGTTATATTTGAGTTATTGATTGCTTCAAACCCAGAGTCACAATTTCTGTGGCTTCCAACAAGTACTACCTAAGAATGCCTCAAACATATTGCAGAGATTTTCAGGGATTTTTCAGCCTAATTATCTCTTCTGAGTTGCCTTAAGTACAAGAGCATGATGCCCTTTGGAACCATTAAGGAAATACAGGCTTCCCTCTCTTGTTCTTAGGTACAACTGGATTAAACGTAGTCAGATGCCATAGGTGCTTAAAATACTAACAAAAGAGAAGCTGAAAGCAAAGACACAACGAGAGAAGCTTAGTGTTGATTGACTTATCCAGAATTGTTGTTGGTGCTATGGGGTCAATTCCAACTCATAATGACCCAGTGTACAACAGTATGAAACATTGGCCTGGTCCTGTGCCATTCTCACAATCTTTCCTATGCTTGAGTACCATCAATGCAGCTACTATGTCAATCATCTCATTGAGTGTCTTCCCCTTTTACACTTACCCTCCACTTTACCAAGCAGAATATCCTTCTCCAGGGACTGACTCTTTTGACAACATGACCAAAATAGGTGACACAAAGCCTGGACCTTCTCACTTCTAAGGAGCATTCCTGCTGTACTTCTTCCAAGATTTATTTGCTCATTCTTTTGCCAATCTGTGGTATTCTCAATATTCTTTGCCAACACCACAATTCAAATGCATCAATTCAACTTTCAATATCCAGAATTTTCAATTAAAAAAAAAAAAATCAATAACCAAAATTAGCAATCAGAAAATCTAAAAAGAAGCTCTTTCAATTTCAAAATGCATGCAAGGTTCATGGTGTACAATTTTCCATTCAATTTTTATGCCAAATTACATGGGAGATAGGTTACAATTCATCAGCCTATAATCAAGATTTGTGCACATTACCATATATTACACCTCAACAAAAGTTACATTGAGAGAAAGTTTAAAAAAAAAAAAAGTCATCTCATTCATTTCATTGTTTTGGGTTTTGAAAGCCCTTGGTCTTTCTGGGAAGGCAGTGAGCAACAGGGAAGTTATTCTGCCATTTTCAGCCTACCTTGAACCCTTAGTTGGAGGTTACTGATTTTTGACTTCTAAAAACAACTCCCATAATCCCTGCAGTTTGTAATTTCTTTTTGAACATTAAAAAAGGATCTTGTTTCTGTCAAGGACAAACAAAACAGGGGCTGGAACAAGTCCTTTACTTGGATCCCTAGTGGTCAATATAACACAGGCCTACTTGCAACCCCAGAGCTAACCTTTCAGAGTATGAAATGAACTAACCATCCTTGACATGGGGGTAGTGGTGGTTCAGTGGTAGAATCCTCACCTGCCATTCAGGAGACCCAGGTTTGACTCTTGGTCAATACACTTCATGTACTCATCTATTAGTGGTGGCTTGTGTGTTTCTATGACATGTAACAGATCTCAGCAGCTATTTCAGACTAAGATAACCTAGGAAGAAAGGCTGGTTGACCTACTTACAAAAATCAGCCAGTGAAAACCTATGGGTCACAGCAGTTTGATCTCCAACTGATCATGGGAATGGTGCATGACCAGGTAGCTTTTTATTCTCTTATGTATAGGTTTGTCATGGGTCGGGGCCAACTCAACAGCAGCTAACAAAAACACATCCCTGAAATGGGCTCTTTCTTTTCCACAGGTAGTTTGGAAAGCCATGTGTGGAACTGTTCATTTGCAAACAAGCTCATATATCAGCAAATAAAAACATGGACCTTCCTTGAGTATCAAACCCTACTGGGAGTCATTCAAATTGTCTAATTCCACTAGTTCTCTCTTGAAGGAAACAAAATAAACAAACTTTTGGGCAATTGAGAATTAAGACTGGTGCTTTACAAAGTCAAAAAAGTAAAGTTCTTGGAAGCTGCTGTCCCCCGAAGACCTTCCCAAGGGATCACTGTTCATCTTGTTAGGCAATTCAGTAAATATTTGTTAAGTTCCACAGAAACTAAAAGAGTAAAGAAGAAAGCAGCATCAGGGCTGGAGGAAGATTCATTAACAACCTGTAATATGCAGATGACACAACCTTAGCTTGCTGAAAGTGAAGAGGACTTGAATCACTTACTGATGAAGACCAAACACTACAGTATTCTGTATGGATTACACCTCAACATAAAACAAAAATCCTCACAATCAAACTAAAAAGCAGCATCATGATAAACGGAGAAAAGTTTGAAGTTGTCAAGGATTTCATTTTACTTGGATCCACAAACAAATCTCATACAAATAGCAGTCAAGAAACTAAATGATATATTGCATTGGACAACTCTTCTATAAGAGATCTCTTTAAAGTGTTACAAAGCAAATAGGTCACTTTGAGAACAAAGGTGTGCTTCACCCAAGCCATAGTATTTTCAGTTGCCTCATAATGCATGTGAAAGCTGGACAATGAATAAGGAAGACTGAAGCAGAATTGATGCATTTATATTATGGTGCTGGTGAAGAATATTAAATATAACATGGACTGATAAAAGAATGAACAAAGAAGAAGGACTGCCAGAATGCTCTTTAGAAGCGAGAATGGTGAGACTCTCTCGTATACCCTGGACATGTTATCAGGAGGAACCAATGCCTGGAGAAGGACATCATACTTAGTAAAGCAGAGGGTCAGTGAAAAAGAGGAAGGTCCTTGACTAGATGGGGTGGTACAGTGGCAGCAATGGATTCAAACATAGCAATAATTGTAGGAATGGCACAGGACTGGGCAATGTTTCATTCTGTTGTACACACAGTTGATACGAGTTGTAACTGACTCGATGGCATCCAACAACGAAGGTGTCATGGCACTTGCAGTAGTCTAAGTCTCTTTTCTTTGCTATTCATAAGGTTTTCCATGGCCAATTCTTTCAGAAGTGGACGGCCTCTTCCTTCTTCCTAGTCTGTCTCAGTCTATAAACTGGGCTGTTACCTATGCACCAGTTGCATCTCGCTGGGTTTTAAACACCAAAGGCTCAGCCTCAAAACTCACGGTCCACATGTCACCACTGTAGGACAAACCGACAGACTGCTGTTGGAGACCTCTCGTATCCCCCCCACCTGGGTCCCTGTGGCTGACTGTTCCTCTGTCTGGCTTCCTGTCTTTTAATCCCCTTTCTCCTGCTCTTCCGGCCTGCTTCTTTGGGCGACCCTGAGTTTCCCCACCTCACCTAATCTCTTCGGCTGATTGCTCTTCTCTTTGGCTTCCTGGGTTTTATCCCCTTTCTCCTGCTCTTCCCGCCTGCTACTCTGGGCGGGCCTGAGTTTCCCCTCCTCACCTAATCCCTAGAGAACTTCCAGAGGTTCAAGCCGGATTCAGAAGAGGAGGTGGATCAAGGGATATCATAGCTGTTGTCAGATGGATCTTGGCTCAAGGAAGGGAATACCAAAAAGATGTTTACTTGTGTTTTATTGACTATGCAAAGGCATTTGATTGTGTGGATCGTGACAAATTATGGATAACACTGAGAAGAATGGGAATTCCCAAGCACTTGATTGTACTCCTGAGGAATGTGTACCTTGACCAGGAGGCTGTCGTTCGAACAGAACAAGGGGACACTACATGGTTTAAAATCAGGAAGGGAGTGCGTCAGGGTTGTATTCTTTCTCCACACTTATTCAATCTATATGCTGAGCAAATAATCCAAGAAGCTGGACTATATGAAGAAGAATGTGGATTGGAGGAAGAATCATTAACAACCTGAGATATGCAGATGATACAACTTTGCTTGTTGGAAGTGAGGATGACTTAAGGCACCTACTGATGAAGGCTGAAGAATACAGTCTGCAGTATGGATTACATCTCAACATAAAGAAAACAAAAATCCTCACAACTGGACCAATGAGCAGCATCACAATAAATGGAGAGAAGATTGAGGTTGTCAAGGAATTCACATTGCTTGGTTCTACAATCGATGTCAACGGAAGCAACAGTCAGGACATTAGACGACATGTAGCATTGGGAAAGTCAACTGCGAAGGAACTGTTTCAAGTGCTGAGGAGCAAGGATGTCTCACTGAGGACTAAGTTGCACCTGACACAAGCCATGGTATTTCCAATCGCCTGGTATGCATGTGAGAGCTGGACAATGAATAAGGAAGACCGAAGAAGAGTTGATGCTTTTGAGTTGTGATGCTGGCGAAGAATGCTGAAAGTACCGTGGACTGCTAAAAGAACTAACAGATCTGTCCTGGAGGAAGTGCAGCCAGAATGCTCCTTGGAAGCAAGAATGGGCAGACTTCGTCTCACCTATTTTGGTCATGTTGTAAGAAGGGACCATTCCCTGGAGAAGGATGTCATGCTTGGTAGGGTGGAGGGTCGACGAAAGAGGGGGAGGCCTTCAACGAGATGGGCTGCGATGATGGGCTCAAGTATAGCAGGGATTGTGGGGCTGGCGCGGAATCAGGCAGTGTTTCGTTCTGCTGTGCATGGGGTCGCTATGAGTCAGAAACGACTCAACGGCACTTAACAACAACAACAAAGTCTCTTTTCAGAGAATCTTAACATCTAGTCTGGTATTGAGAAATCCTTAATAGCTTCAATCTTTGACAAAGATCATCAAGCCGTGTCTTGTACTGAAGATAGTCTAGCTTATCCCACATGCATAGCTGCAACAGCATTCTTCTCCAATCACAGCTTGCAATCCAATCTCCTTTATCTTCCAATTATATGGTCCCTAAAATATTCCTTCCAACAGTTGTGTGTAAATCTTTCCTTTCAGGAATTTTTACCTTTCATAATGTAAATATACACCAGCAGCAGTATATAACAATAACAGCAACTATGTCATTTAAGAATGTCACTCTTCATATGAATTCATGCTTGCTAACTCAAAATTGGGTATATTTGGAAGTATTCTAACAAAGAAAATAGGAAAGCTGGTCATTGAACACTGTTTTCCCCACCACATCAGCATTCCCTTATTTATTCCTCTAACAAAGTAATTTAGGAAGCATAATCTCCAATTTGCAGATGAAGACGCCGAAGCTCAGGGCAGTCAAATAAATCGCCCAAGATAATACAGTCAGTAACAGGATTCCAGCCTGCTTCTCTCCAAAATTTCTCTTATTTCCATAGTATCACATTCAAGGATCAGTTCCCCATGCCTTTTTGACCTATAGCTTTGATCTGTCCTGGTAGAATTTCTCATATGGTCTCTGGCAGTGTTCTATGTGAACTTCTCCCGTGGTACCTATAATATTTCATTGAAGTTTTTGTTGATGTGCCTGAAAGACTGAGTTCTTTCAGGACAGGAGTCTTGCCCTATTCATCTCTGTCTTCTGAGACCTAGCACAATCTCTGACATTGAAGTATATTTATTGAAAGATAATATGAATGTACAGTAAATATACATAAAGTTACCCAAGTGTTCAAATACAGAAATGCTAATGAAAACAATGAAATTTTATTTTTAGCTACCAAAATTTTGATGTTTTTGACAAATAGAACATTGTCTAATACTAAGGATAAAGGGAAAAACAAGGACTCTCACACTTGGTTGGTTGATGTGAAAATTAGTATAACAATTTTAAACAGCTTTTTGGCAAAATCTAATAAAATTTTAAATACACAATCCTCTTCTAGACATTTGCCCTTCAGATATACCTGCAAAAGGGTACAAATAAGTGGGAAAGAATGTTTATTGTGGTATTGTTTATAATGGGAAAAAAGCAAAAGCTTCCTCAATGTCCTCATTGGAAAATGATTTAGATTGTGTGATATAGTCATATGTCAGTATGCCACAAAAAGGAACACAGCACAGCTCAGCAGCTTAATAAATAAATAAACATGAATGATCTGTTTGCATTGATAGAAAAATATCGACATGCATGGAAATCTCTAAAAAGATATGCCAGAAACTGATAACTCTGATTGCCTTTGCAGAGTGGGGAAATGAAGGCAAATGACTAGGGAAAGTTTTTCTTTTCATTTTATATTAACTTGGAGCTCTGGTGGCATAGTGTCTAAGGCATTTGATGCTAACCAGAAGGCTGGCAGTTCAAACCCATCAGCCACTCCTCAGAAGAAAGGTTGGGCAATCTATTTCCATAGTAGAAAACCTTGGAAACCCAAGGGGGATCTGCGTGAATCGGGTCTGACTCGAGGGCAGTGTGTTTGGTTTTTTGGTTTGTGCTATTAATGATTTTACAGACGTATTACTTTGATGATAATCTTTTAAATTATGTGGAATTCAATGAATGATGTTATTTTTTCAAAGTTTGTAAAGTGAGTTCAGTAAATGCATATCGTTTACCCTAATCACCTATAACATTTTAAGAGACTGGTTATTGTCTGGAAAAAGCACCACAGGACTTGACTTCAGTGAAATCAGGGGTTTTGTTTCAGACACACTTCTTGCATGAACCTGTGAAAATTATGTCTAACTTGTCAACTCCTTGCTTCATCATCCATAAAACAGACAAAATACCACTTATGTGATAGAACTACTAAGTGGGGTGTGGGGCAGTGTCAAATAATAAGCATGAAACATATAACTCAACACAGGAGGCCCCTAATAGTTATGTTCAATTTCTCATCTTCTCCGGATCTCACAGTCATTTCATCATTTATTAGCTTTCTATATCTGATTAGAACCAGGAGTCTTTGAAACATAAAAAAGAAAATCTAACTGGTTAATTTTTGCCACTTACTAGTGGACTACCTCAAATATATGGAGATGAGCGAAGGAGGATGATGAAACAAAAGGTAATAAGGAGATTCTTGGGTTGTCAGTGGATTTCGTTAGTGCTTCCAGTTTGTGCTCCAGCTGAGAAAGTTAAGGATATCAAATCTTTCTAAACCACAATGACCAACTTGTCCCAGTTTTCCTGGAACTTCACGGGTTTTAATACTGAAAGTCCCAGGAGCTCCCTCCATCCCAAGTAAACCAGGATAGTTGGTCAGCCTGTAAATTTCACTGACTTAACTCACTCCTCTCCCTGCGCCCCAGTGCCCACTTCATGTGGGTTAAACCTGGGCCTTCCTATCCTGGTGTTTTCCCAGCAAGTCTGGCCCAGTTAAACCCCACCCTCCCTTTCCGAGCAGGGCAGTCAGACTTTTCTGAAGCCAAGCAGGGTGCCCAGGGCTTCATTTGCATGTCAATGCCCTTTCAACAAGCAGTGGTTTCCTTGCTCTACTGGTATCGGAGCGCTGGGAGCAAACTGAAAGTTTTGTGTTTGCTTGTGAATGCATGCCATTCTCTTTTCTTTGCTTTGCTATCTGTCACCTCAAATGCTGAGGGTTAGACAAACAGTTCCTTGAACTGTTTAAAGAAAAACCACTCCTGCCCAAACAAGGCCGATTTGGAGTTTTTCATCCCAGGGATAATGATAAAGAGATTGGAACTTCGCCTGTGAATCCAAATTCAGTGTCTATTGAGGGATTGAAAGTGAATGCACTTTTCCTTAAGAGTAGCCACCAAATTAAAGGGAGAGTCTTTGTTTGGATTTGTTTTGCAGTTTTTCCCCAGCTTGCCTTTCATGCATTCCCACTGTCTAGGTCAGCAAGCAGAAGGGGCCTCCCTCACAGCTGGCCTTCACACTGCTTTTCTGGCTAAGTGTAGGCCTTGCCTTATCCCATTCCAAACATCAGTCAGCCTTCAGAACAGACAATCAGTTCTTTGAAATCAACTGGAAAGCTGGCATTCCTCTGCCTCCAGTGGGGAGAAGGGATGTGGAGGGGAGAAGACTGCAACTTTTAGGCTATTGAAACATCCATCGCTGTTATGGGGCACCTCACAGAAAAGCCACGCAGCCAAAGCAAAGAGTATAAACAAGTCCTGCTTGTTCTGGATTCTGCAACATCTCTGAAAACTCTTTCACTCCTGCACTCTAAGCCCCAGCTGTGTGGAAATAAAATGTCCTGTGCTCCAGCGGACTGACTTTCATTCCTTTCTCTGTTGACTCAGAATGTTCAAGGCTGCCATGCAAGGATGGAGGTTTACTCAAAGATACTGCGTTATGTTAAGCAGACCGTCTGTCATTACTTAGCAGCCATGGTACACTGTGGATGCAGCCCTGTTGTTTTTATTAAAGGGGTTGTCAGGATCTATAATTCACACATCATTAACCGCTTCATTAAGACTGCAGCAGCCCTGTGGGCCCTAAATTTGTAGCCATTTGAAGACAATGCAAGTAAACACTCTCCTACTCTGAGCCAGGCACGAATCTCCCCTGGCCTGTGGGAGTGTCTAAAGAAGGGCTATTTCCTAGGAAAAAGCTTTTTCAGACTCTGAAGCATAAATGTGTAAAACATATTCACTTAAAACTGATTTGATTTAAGTTAAAAGCATTACTTTGCAATGAGCTGCGCAGTCCCACATCATCCATCAAAATGAAGCCATCACAGGCCGCAATGTGTAGTTACTTAAGCATTTTCATATGCCTTCACATTTTTTACTAGAATAAAAAGCAAGACCATGAAACACACAGAAGGGAAAACATCAAAAAATTTATACATGGTCCATGAAATTGGTATTCCTCTAACACAGGTTTTACTAAACATTATTTATATAAACAATGGGACCAAATCCTGTTTTCCTTCATAATGCCAGTTTTCCCAGCAGTAGTACTGCAAGTCTTGAAATGCAATATGGGAGTTCTATTTTCCCAGTGAAATCATATAGTTGGTCTGTTTCCTCAAAATAAACATACCATATGGAGTCAGCCCCAGGGAAGACCCAGATCAAACTGGGACATAGCTAAAAATCCTGTACCTCTTTGGATGAGCAAACACAGCAAATGTACATTGGCAGTTCCAACTTACAGTGATCTATGTACAACAGAATGAAACACTACCTAATCCTGTGCCAACCTCACAATTGTTGCTATGTTTGAATCCATTGTTGCAGCCACTGTGTCTGTCAGTCCATGTAGTTGAGGACCTTCTTTCTCGCTGACCCTCTCCTTTACCAAACTTGATGTCCTTCTCCAGGAGTTAGTCCCTCCTGATAATAGGTCCAAAATATGTGAGACAGTCTTGCCTTCCTTGTTTATAAGGAAGCTTCTGGCTGTACTTCTTCCTAGACAGATTTGTCCATTCTTCTGAAAGTCCATGGTGTATTTAATAATTTTCACCAGCACCATAATATGAAGACATTGATTTTTTCTTCAATCTTCTTCATCCAATATCCAACTTTTACATACATATGAGGCAGCTTAAGATACCATGGCTTGGTTCAGGCACACCTTCATCTTCAAAGTAACATCTTTGCTTTGTAACACTTGGAAGAGATCTTTTACAGCAGATTTGCCCAATGCAGTATCTCATTTGAATTCCTGACTGCTGTTTCCATGGACCTTGATTGTGGATCCAAGTAAAATGAAATTCTTGACAAGTTCAAATTTTTTCTTCATTTACCATGATGTTGTTTATTAGTCCAGTTGTGAGGATTTTTGTTTTCTTTATGTTGATCTGTAATCCAGTCTGAATGCTATTGTCTTTGATCTTCATCTGAAAATGCTTCAATTTCCCTTTGCATTCAGCAAGCAAGGTTGTGTCATCTGCATATCTCAGGTTGTTAATGAGTCTTGATCCAATCCTGATGATGCTTTCTTCTACATATAGTCTAGCTTGTAAGATTGCTTGCTCAGCAAAGTGTTTGAATAAGTATGGTGAAAGTATACAACCATGATGCACAAATTTCTTGACTTTAAACCACTTTGTTCTCCTTAAATGACTGCCTTTTGGTCTATGTACAGGATCTGCATGAGTACAATTAAATGTTCTAGACTTTCTATTCTTCACAAAGTTATTCATAATTTATTATGATCCACACAGTCAAGTGCCTTTTCATAGTCAACAAAACACAGGTAAACATCTTTCTCATTTTCTCTGATTTCAGTCAAGATTCATCTGACGTTAGCATTGATATTCCACATTCCACATCTTCTTCTGAATGTAGCTTGAGTTTCTGGCAGTTCCTTATAGATAGACTCCTGCAAATTTTTTTGAATCACCTTCAGAAAAGGTACTGACACCTTCAGAAAAGGTACAACATACTTACGCATGATATTGTTCAATAATTTCCACACTCCTTGGAAGGAAGATTGGGCAAACTAATTCCGTAGTGATACCACCTCGCAAAACCAAGGAGGGGTTGCTATGAGTCAGATCTGACCCGACAGCAGTGAGTTTGGTTTCTTTTCTTTAGAATGGCCGAAAATATGAATCTCTTCCTGTTGATTGGCCAGGTAGCAGTCTTCCAAATTTATTAGCATAGATGAGTAAGCACCTCCAGTGCTGCATCTGTTTGTTGAAATATCTTAATTTGTATTCCATCAATTCCTGGAAGCTTGCTTTTTTGTCAATGCCTTCAGTGCAGCTTGGATTTCTTCGTTTAGTACCATTGGTTCTTGATTATATGCTATTTCTTGAAATGTTTGAGCATCGACCAATTTTTTTTTGTACAGTGACTCTGTGTATTCCTTGCATTTTCTTATGATACGTCTTTCATCATTCAATATTTTGCCATAAAATCCTTCAATGTTGCAACTTGACGCTTGAGCTTTTCTCCAGTTCTTTCAGACTGAGAAAAGTATAGCCAATATATTATTGTTGTTGTTGTTGTTGTTATTTGCCATCGAGTCAGCCCCGACTCATAGCGACCCCTCCTTGGGTTTTCGAGGCAGTATCACTACGGAAGTAGGAGTGCCCAACCTTCCTTCCAAGGAGTGGCTGGTGGGTTTGAACCAATATATAGACCAGTGTTACTCAACTCAGGCCTGAGGGTTTCTTCAGACCCTTTTAGGGATTATAGGGGGTGAGAGAGCCCTGGGAGGACAAATTTGTAGCACTACTCTCTTTCAACTTGGTTGCTCTTCTATATATTGAACTTCCTCTTAAGTTTTTGTTTTTTTGTTTATAAATTTATTTGTGTTGTTGTTGAAAATATACACAGCAAAACCAACATTAAATGTTCTAGACTTCCTATTCTTCACAAGTTATCCATAATTTGCTATGATCCACACAGTCAAATGCTTTTTCATAGTCAAAAAAACACAGGTAAACATCTTTTTCATATTCTCTGATTTTAGTCAACATCACCACCAGTTCATCAGTTTCTGTGAGTACCACTTACTTAAGTTTTTTTATTATTTTATTTTTAAGAAAGAATTCAATAACTAAAATAAGTTGGAAATGAATGACAATTCGGTTTTATTGATTCTTCTTCAGGATAAAACTATCAAAATTTTCCTGTCCTTGTTACCCTTTTTCTCAAAGCCCTGCTAATAAATTATGCTATTGTTAAAAAACATATTTTTTCAACAACACAAACGGTGGCTCTACACATGGACTTCACCAGATGGAACACACAGGAATCAGATTGACTACATGTGTGGCAAGAGGTGGTGAAAAACCTCAGTATCTTCAGCCAAAACAAGGCCAGGATCTGATTGTGGAACAGACCATCAACTGCTCACATGCAAGTTCAACTTGAAGTTAAAGACAATTAAAACAAGTCCAAGAGTGCCAATATATGATCTTGAATATATTCCTCCTGAATTTAGAGATCATCTAAAGAATAGATTTGATGCATTGAACACCAATGACAGAAAACCAGAAGAATTGTGGGAGGATATCAAGAACATTATCCATGAAGAAAACAAGACATCACTAAAAGAAGAGAAGACCAAAATGGATGACAGAAGAGACACTGAAACTTGTCCTTGAGTGGAGAGTAGCTAAAGCAAATGGAAGAAATGACAAGATAAAAGAGCTGAACAGAAGATTTCAAAGAGCAGCTCGAGCATACAAAACCAATTACTATAATGAAATGTGCAAAGAC